>NC_064814.1:14317464-14324600 GCF_023721935.1 Panthera uncia
CAGACAGCCCGAAGCAGGGGGGGGGTGCCCATGATGGGTGGATGGTAGAATCTGGGGGCTGACAATGCCAGCAACACCAGACGGGACACACTCCCTGTGCAGAGCACTTGTGAGTGTCACCGTGGTGCGTAAGTCAAGTCAGCATCCAGGCCGACCTGCGTTCTTCGGTTACAAGTTTTATCTCTGCCCTAGCCCGCCCCACAGGCCCGCCTTCGGGCCTCGGGAGACGGGAAGTGTCGTCGGGGAGAGGAGAGAACCAGGGTGCCGTGGCAGTCGGATAAGGCAGTGCACATATTCAAGGCCAGCCTATCCGGACAGGGAATTTCCCCCCGAGAGGTCAACGTCGAGGGCCCCACGAGCAGCCTGTTGCATGCTGGCACCTGCTATGCGCCCGTCTGCCCGGCTGCCCGTGTCTGTCCTCAGCCCAGCTGGGCGGTGGGTGGTTGGGGTGGAGGACGAGCTGTCCTCAGGGGAGGGTGGCAGGGCCCTCGGGCAGGGCAAGGCCGGGAGCTGGGTATAAATAGCCCCCGCCCAGCTGGGAAGGCCCGGCAGTGCCCTCCGCCCTCCCCCTCACCAGCTGCCAATGCCAGGCGGGTCCCTACCTCCCTTGGGAGCCTGGCTGTTGTCCGCAGGTCCTAACCATAGGAACTTCCTCAGCGGAACCGAGGAGTCTTGTCCTGTGTGGAGGCGAGACCTCCGGATGCCTGGATTCCTGGGGAGTAAGGCCAAAACACTGCAAGAAAAGGACACCAGACTGGCCTTGGGGGGAAGGAGCGGCTCCTTCAATCCTTCCCTTGAGAATTAGCAACTACCCATCGTGTGGCCTGGACTTTCAGTAGACCAAGTGTGCTCGTGTGTGTGTGTGTGTGTGTGTGTGTCACAGGCCGAGGTGTTGGAGAGATGGGAGAAGACACAGCCTCTCTCCCTAGGGAACTCTTACTCCCACAGCAGATCAAACTGGAAACAAATGAGTCCAGGGCTTTGTAATAAGATAGGAATAAGGTACAGCAAAGACACAGAGGCGGGAGAGGTTACCTTCACCTGGGAGCCCCCGAAAGTCTTTAGAAAGGAGGTGACCCAAGACGCATGTGTTGAAGGATGGGTAAGGTGCTCGACAGCAGCTTGGCGGGGGGACGGGCACTCCGGGCGGAGGGCTCAGCCCCAGCAGAGGCGCGATGTGGGGGGCTGCCTGGCAAAGCACCTGGAGCCGCTTGCACTCGGGTAGGAAGAACTAGGGAGAATGAGGCTTGCTGTGTGGCCCCCCCCCGCCGACCCCCTCCAGGGGAATGTGTACCTCCTAATGGGGGACGAGGAGCTGTGAGTTGAATTGACGCATCCGTGGCGGCAGAGGTTCAAACCTGAGCCCTGTGCGGGTAGGATGCTCGGTAGGGGGGGCGGGGGGGAGGGGTGCCCGGCCGTGTCTGGGGGACGGCAGCCATCCTGCAGAAGTCAGTCCCACGGCCGAGGCCTCGTCAGCCCCATTGCTGGCCCGTCGCCCTCATCCCCAGAGGGCCTTGCTCACTGCCAGCGGGATATCCAGATCCGAGCTGGAACCCTGGCAAGGAGCACCCTGGAAACGTCTCTGTGCCCTTGCCCTTTGGGTGCCTTTAACACTCAGCCAGATCCCAGGTGTCTGTCCAGCCACCCCGGTTAGCACTGAGCTGCTCTGAGCCCAGGCATCCCTCCCAGCGATGGATGGGAAGGGGTTCTGAAAATTCTGATGTGTTCTATCAAGTCAGAGATGGAGGGCAGGAGGCTGAGGGTGCTGACAGGGCAGGGACAGAGTGCTTGGGACACCCCCCGCCACGGTAACCGCACGACCATCATTTACTCCTCTTACGTCTATGTTACAGGTGGAGAAACTGAGGCACGGCAAGGTTAAGGAAATTGACACCCGTAGTTAGGAAACAGCACTGGGGTGAATAGATGGTTGGCCCCCGGGCAGCAGGGAGGGGCCAGGGTTTGGCGGGAAAGGGGAAAGGTCTCATCTCTGAGTCAGGGAGTTGTTTTCAGAGGGTGTCACGCTTGGAGCCAGACAAACCCAGGGTTGAATTCGGGCTCGGCCCAACTTTCATCGCTGGGCAAAAAGAGGCTGGAGCCTTGGGGGCCTTGGGGCCTTGGCTGGTGAGCAGACCAATAAGTGGGGGAGGTGCCATGGGACAGGGTCCCGGGTGCCAGAAGTGACTGTGGGACAGACCGGCCGTGAGAAGAGTGTGTGCCGTGGGGGCAGGAGGCCGAGCTGACGGCAAGCACGGCCACCGCAGGGGCGGTCCACACCTCCAGACACAGACGTGGACGGGGGCCCGTGGTGGGGACCCCGGGGAGACTGGCCCTGGCCAAAGGGGAAGGACGCTGAGGCTGGGAAGTGGGCCCAGGTCTTCCCGTGCCGCACTGGGACAGGTGTGGGGAGGGGGCAAGGACTTAGCAACACACCCTTGGAGAGGGGTTTTCATGGCACCACACTCAGGACCAAACCCGGGTGGGGTGGCAGGTTCCCCACGGGGCTCAGCTCTTGTCTCCGACTGGCCTCCTCATATGGGGCTTCGGGTCCTAAATGTCCAAGGAGGGAGTGGGAAAGGCCTGGGCTTCTTCCCAGGGGAGCCTCGCTCCCGTGCCGTCCTCTCAGGATGGCGCCGTGCTACCTACCCCCAGCCCCGGGCTCGGGTTCCCACTCCAGTGAGGGCAGTGCTGTCCGGGCGGCTGGCGGGGCTGGGCTGGAGGTCCTGGCTAAAAGCGGGTGGGGAGGCAGCCCGAACTGGGAGGGAGGCTCAACGCTGACACTTGGCCGTCCTGCAGACTTGGACAGGTTACTTGGCTTCCGGGCCTCAGTTTTCCTCATCTAGGAAATGGGACAATAACGATGATAATGAAGTTCCTATCTCACAGACTTGCTATGAGGATTACGTAAGGTAAGAGACACGAGCGCTTAGAACTGGCCCAGCATATAATCAGTGACAGATATTTGAATATCACGGTTATCATGATAACCTGTTTATAACTGGAAGCGGGGCAGGGGCAGAACAGGGCTCCATTGGGTGCCGGGTGCCATGTGCCCAACCGGGGGCTCTGAGCTGACCCGCTCTATCTCACTCGGGTGTGGGACCGGTGGTGTGGCTCAGGCCACAGATGGGCCAGTCCTGCCTCCTTCAGGACCCAAGCAGGCATAGCCAAGAAGACAGGTGGCACAGTGGTTTGCCCCACAGGCTCTGGAGCCAGATGTCTTGGGGTCCGATGAGCAACTTCTTAGCAGCTCTGCCGGCTGGGCTGGTTACTCAGTACACCAGTCTACACCATCTGGAAACAGGGCTGCTGTAATGCCCCCTTCTGTGTCACATAGCTGCTCTGAGGATTCAGTGAAGCAAACCCAAGGGGAAGACTCAGCTCGGGGAGCATGCCCTGCTCTGTCGCAGACCTGGCACCAAAAAGCCTTGAGCAAGCCGACATCCTTCCTAAACCTCCGCTTCTTCGTCGCCACCCTGGAGAACTGATCAGAAGTGAAGCACGTAGTAAGAGCTGATGAATGGCAGACATTTGGTTCAGCCCTGTGTCTAGTCCAGGAAGCTTTTGCGTGTTTTTTTTTTTGTTTGTTTTTTTCTGATCTGAATCTGGGGTCTTCTGGACCCTCTTCCCAAGGTTTCTGTCATCACTTTGTGTGGGAGACTTGACCAAGGTCACTGCCAGACTGGAGCCTTGCTAGGGTCGGTGCTGGATGTAAGGGGCCCCCATGCAACCCTTCTTCCAGCTCACACTGTCCTGACCACAGGGCTGATTGCGACTGGCCTTGAGGTCCACTGAGACCCACAGATCATTTTCTCAGTCTTTCCCACAAAATGTCATCCCTGCTCTCCCTGTGCTGGGGGAGAGAGTGGACGAGCAGCACCTTGATTTTTCTAGTTTTTTTAAACTCTTGTTCCTCCTTCCCCGGCTCCCCCCAAGACCTTTCCTTCTGTTGACTCTTAATAAAATCTGAGGGTCTGACCGGATATGGCTTGAGAAATGAAGGTTAAAAGGTGAGGTGACTTGAGTAAGGTCGTGAGTGTATGCTCTGACATCTTCTCCCTCCTGACACTGAGCTAAACTTGTCGTGCAACAAAGCCAAGTTCCAATCGCTGGTGAGAGGGAAGATGGCACTCTAGAAACTTCTAGGAAGCTGCCAAGATGGTCCTGGAGGCCCTGGTGGACAAAGGACAGAGGACCTAGTAGAAGCCATCAGTTCCCTGGGGAGACACTGGGATGCTTTGGGCTGGGCAGGCAGTATCCTGGGGAGGGGCACTACCATGGGCAGTGTGTGTGTGTGTGTGTGTGTGTGCAAACCTCAGACACACATGCATGTACAAGTTCCCCACTGGGACTGGGGCTTCTCTGCTTTAGCTGAGTTGGGACTGGGGTCAGGCCAGCTCCTGCCAGCTTCCTTGACTTGGGTTTGGGTTATTTCCCATGGGTCATTGGAGTCTCTATGTGGCTTTAGAAACTTAGACTCCCTAGAAGCTTGTCCAGCCCAACTGCTTCAATGCCCGTCAGGGCAACTGGCCCAGAGCCTAGGAGGGACTTAACCTGGGCTCTCAATAGGATCTTTCCAGTCCAGGGTTCTTTTCATGGTATTGCATTGCCCCCAAGGGCCCCCACGAGAGGTTCCTACTGGTCACTGTGCTCACGTCAGATATGCCCACATCAGAGGGCTGACTTGGCCTGGGTCAGAGCTCTGCCCTTCAAGGGATGGTGTATTCTTGAGGTCAAGACAGCGCATTCAGGTACTACGTTTCTCAAGGCCATGGGTTCGGGCTGACGGGCTCTCCATCGCTCCACCTGCCCCAGAGGGCTCACGAGGAAGATGCAATGCCCATGACGTTCCGTGTGCCCTGTGCCGGCAATGCCACTGCCCTCTGTCTGCCTGCAGGTCCCTGGCCCTGGGCCAGCAGTACACCTCGCTGGGCTCGCAGCCCCTGCTCTGCGGCTCCATCCCAGGCCTGGTCCCCAAGCAGCTGCGCTTCTGCCGCAATTACATCGAGATCATGCCCAGCGTGGCCGAGGGCGTGAAGCTGGGCATCCAGGAGTGCCAGCACCAGTTCCGGGGCCGCCGCTGGAACTGCACCACCATAGACGACAGCCTGGCCATCTTCGGGCCCGTCCTAGACAAAGGTACTGTCTCTGGGCTGAGTAGGAGGTGGGTGAGGGGCTAGATTGGGGGAGGGCATGAGGACACGTGAGCCTTCCACCTCAGCAGGCCTCAGTTCCCAGCCCAGGGTCCCCAGGAGAGGGCCATAAAGCCGGTCACGGCCCACAGCCTCCACAGGAGTGGGCGGGCTCCCTCTCTGGACGGATCCAGTTGGGTCACCTTGGCTGCCACACCTTCCCAGGTGCCACTGGAGGTTGAGCAGCCTGGAGATGCTCTGTATCCCGAGATCCTAGGGCAGGAGAGGTGGCCATGGCCTTCCTCCCCGCTCCCGGCTGCACAGTGGAGGGGGCAGGCTCCCGGCTGCACAGTGGAGGGGGCAGGCCTTGATGCGGACAGTTGCGACATTTACCCAACACTGTGTTAAGTGCTATGCAAATCTAGCTTTTGGGTGGGATGAGGGCATCACCACCTCTAGGTCCCTCCCTTCTAGAAAATTCTGGAGTTGAGGAAACTGCCTGGAGCTGGTGGCATTGCATTGCCCCCAAGGTTTCAGGGAGAAGATCCCGCTGGTCGCCATGTGCCCTGCAAGCTGGACGTGCCCAAGGACTGTGGAGGGGCTACTGGGCGTGCTGGTGTCCCGGTAACTTTCCAGCCCTCCTGCCATCCAGGAGTCTAACCCGCTGTACCTGAAATGAATGGGGTTCACCCAACTTGACTTCAAACATGACCAAAAGAGAGCGAGCGGTAGGGGGGCAACTGCTCCCAAGAAGGGGACTTTGGGGCTGTGAGTTCTGGGCTGAAGATGGGCAACTCTGAGGAAGTGCAGTGTCCAGGAATGTAGTGACCCCAGCTGGCCTCCAAGGAGCCACCGCTTCCCCCCCGCCCCCCGCCCCTGCAGCAACTTGAACCCTCTGGACCACCACCAGGGCTTTGCCACCCAAATTGGTGAGCCTGGCCCTCCCTCCTTCTACAAAACTGTATTCATAGCCAGAAGGAAAAGGGATCTGAGAGCCAGGTGGATCTGACAGGGAGTGGGTGGCAAGTGGGGGGACGGGCCCCTACATTGAGTGTGTCGTGCCCCCTTTACCTGTGTCTCAAGTGTGCTGAGTCGGTCTGACCTACAGGCCATTGTCAAGGGACAGAAGGGCAATTAGGGAATCAATGGATGATGGTTCTGTTTACGCTTCTATTACCAAAGCTAATTATTCCTTGTTTACATAAAAGGTTTGGCCTCTAATTGGGGCCAAGTGGCGGCGGTTTGCATTTCAAACCTGATCTTGCCGGTGTGTCGGTCTCACCGCCTTCCGGTGCCCCACCTCGGGCCAGGGAGCGCTTAATCAAACAGCCTGGCGTCTAGACGCGCTCCCCAAAAGCAAGACTCGCCTTCTGGTTGCTTTGACCCTCTTGGGACATTTGGCAATGAAAATCGGGCCCTTTGAGCTTATTCCCCATTCACGTCCGTGTTTAACGTTTTAAATCGCCGTTGTGGGTTCCGGTACCTGCCCCTTCATCATCCCAAATTGCAAGAGGGCAGTTTTGTGTTGGGCCGGGGCTGGGAGCTGGGTAACTTGCCCGAAACTCTAGGAATTTGATGAAGCCGAGGAGGGTCTGGGAAAAGGGCCCACGCACGCGCTGGCGCCCAGAGCCCGGGCCGTGAACCGGGTTCGAACCCTGCCCTGGGCTCCACGCTGGCGCGCGGCCCTTGGCCAGCCCCCAAGCCATGTGGGCCGCCAAGAGTTAATTTCTACCACCTTCCCGCTTGGAGAGCCAGGGTGGCAGGGCCCGGTCCCCGGGGCGCGCCTCTTCCGCGGAGGCCGAGGCCCACTCCCCACGGTTGGCCGGCCCGGGGACTCGCACCGCGCGCCCGTGGGGCGGGGGCCGCGGGGGTCGGCGGCCGGAAGGCGACGGGGCCGCGACGGCGGGGCGCGGGCGAGCCGGGGATCGCGTTCCGCGGGCGGGGCGGCGAGGGCGGCCCGGAGGGGCTTAGGCGGCTTGAAAGGGGCCCGAGCGCCGCCCCCCC
>NC_064814.1:14325000-14402500 GCF_023721935.1 Panthera uncia
CCGCGGGCCCGGCCGGAAGCGAGGCGCTGGGTCCTCGGCGCCGCCGTCCCCGGGCCGCTCGGGCGGGGGAGGGCGGGGGCTGGAACGGGGGGCGCGGAGAGCGGGGCGGTGGGGCTCGGGCCCCCGGCCTTGGTGGCTCGCGGCCGCGGTCCGCCTGGGCTGCGCGGGCTCGCTGCGCCGGCGGGCGGTCCGTGGAAGCGGGACGGGCGGCTCCTCTGCAGGTGGCCCATGAGGCCACCAGGCTCCCCGCTTGTGTGCGGGGGGTGGGGGGCGGGCGCGATCTCCCTCCGCACTCAGGACGCGAGCCTGGCTCCTAAGCCCGCCCGCGTGGCCTTGGGCAGGTCACCTCCGGTTCTGGGTGCCTCGCCCGCAGGGAGAGAGATAGTTGGACTGTCGTCTCCCAGGCCTTCGCCCCGTGGTCGTCAATGTCTGCATCTGTAAAACAGGCCTATGTTAAGACTTTCTGCCTCGTGGTTAAGAGGATTAAATGAGCTAACGCCCACGAAGGGCAGAATCTGGTGCATACTGAGAGCTCAAAGGTGGTTATCAGGATAAGGAGGCTAGGGGGACACCCCTAAGAATTTCTCCGTTCCCTTCACGGGACCCTGGGGCGGAACCAAGGGAACTGCCTTGTTTTCTGATCCTCCTGGTGGTGGCGGGCAGAGGGCTCGGGATGCAGGTCACTGCCGTCCTGGTCAGGAAGTCTGGTGACAGAGGGAACTTATACCCGTTTTACAGAGAGGGTAACTGAGGCTCAGAAAAGGAAAGGGTCTGCCCAAGGGCATCCTGACTACGTTTGGGTGGTAGGTTCCCAGGCTGCCCGCCCGCAGACCTCAGGCTCTCTCAGGAGTGGGGGGGGGGGGTGCTCAGGCGTGTGCTGTGGTCTCTGGAATTTGGGCAGATGGAAGGCAGGGGGCCTGGGGCTAGGCCAGAGCAGGACTACTTTATCTCTTCAGCAACCTGCCAGAGCTATAGTTCCCACTGCTGTTTTTACCCTGTAGCAGGCGTTGAGGCCCCGAGTTGATCAGTTACTGCCCTGGGCCTCAGTTTGCTCATCTGTAAAGTGGGGGTACCTCAGAGACTGGGCCAAAGGGGGTCGGAAGGGCACCTAGGTTCCTCCCTCTGTCCTCGGGGCCTTCTTCCCGACTGGGGAGGTCGAGGCAGAGAGGCTGCCCCCCCCGGGACCCGGCCTGAGCAATGCCCTCCCCGCAGCCACCCGCGAGTCGGCCTTCGTGCACGCCATTGCCTCTGCCGGCGTGGCCTTCGCCGTCACGCGCTCCTGTGCCGAGGGCACCTCCACCATCTGCGGCTGCGACTCGCATCACAAGGGGCCGCCAGGCGAGGGCTGGAAGTGGGGCGGCTGCAGCGAGGACGCCGACTTCGGGGTGCTCGTGTCCCGGGAGTTCGCGGACGCGCGCGAGAACAGGCCGGACGCGCGCTCGGCCATGAACAAGCACAACAACGAGGCGGGCCGCACGGTGAGCTGCGGCCGCCCTCGCCCCGACCCTGCCCGGTACCCCTTTTCGGACCCTGTGCCTGCCCCTCCCGGCTGGCCCCACCCCTGCCCCACCCTACCCTTCTGGTGGTTCTTGTACATGCGGGCTCCCTGCTCTCCTCTTTCCCCCTGGTGGAGCCTGTCACCCCCCCCCCCCACGCCCCACAATCACCCCTTCTGTTCACCCTCCGTTCTCCTTGGGCTGTTTCCCTGCGCGCGCGCCCGCCCACCTTCCTCAGGGGTGCGTCAACTCGGGAGTGTGGCGGCCCCGTGGCGCAGGTACCCGCCAGCCCATCCAGTGCACGTGGGCAGCCTGTGCAGGGCTGTGAAGACCGGTGGGCTTGGCTTTTGAGTTCAACCTCCACCCCTTCCTCTGGTGGTTTGACCTAGGGCGAGTCACTTACGCTCCCAGCCTCGGTTTCCCCATCTGTTAAACGGGGATCGCAATCCCTATTTCCTGCAGCTTTGAAAAATGGCTGCGATTTCTGCCAATGCTTGGGCTGTGAAGGGGAGGGAGACGATGGTCATCGTTTTTAGGTCCGCACCTCGGTCCCCAATCCGTTGTCTTCCCGGCACCCAGTAGGCACGGAGAAGGCTCCAGGGATGGGGGTGGGCGGGGGCAGAGTGGGAGGGCCTAGGTGTACTCCCAGGTGGGGTCCTTCCGGGGGCCAGCTGCCACTCCTCTTCCCCAGACCATCCTGGACCACATGCACCTCAAGTGCAAGTGCCACGGGCTGTCAGGCAGCTGCGAGGTCAAGACCTGCTGGTGGGCCCAGCCCGACTTCCGCGCCATCGGCGACTTCCTCAAGGACAAGTACGACAGCGCCTCCGAGATGGTGGTGGAGAAGCACCGCGAATCCCGCGGCTGGGTGGAGACCCTCCGCGCCAAGTACGCGCTCTTCAAGCCGCCCACCGAGAGGGACCTGGTCTACTACGAGAACTCCCCCAACTTCTGCGAGCCCAACCCCGAGACGGGCTCCTTTGGCACCAGGGACCGGACTTGCAATGTCACCTCCCATGGCATCGATGGCTGCGACCTGCTCTGCTGTGGCCGCGGCCACAACACGAGGACGGAGAAGCGGAAGGAGAAATGTCACTGCATCTTCCACTGGTGCTGCTACGTGAGCTGTCAGGAGTGCATCCGCATCTACGATGTACACACCTGCAAGTAGGGAGCCAGGTAGGGTGGCGGGGTGAGGAGGGGGGGAGGGAGGGCAGGGGGCAGGGAACTGGATTTGCCCATCGCCTCTTCTCCAGCAGCCTGCTTCTATTCCTGAGTCACCCAAGGCACACAAGCTTCCAGGGACAAATTAGGAAGCCAGGATTTCCCAAGCTTCAGTGGCAATGATCCTTGGACCGCTTTCCTGCGCGGATTGCCCAAAGCACAGATAACAGCGAGAGTGTGCACACAAGGCGGCAAGCAATTGATTAACATTTGTATACAAGTTAGTCACTTATGAGCCAGGTCAGACTTTTGCGTGGCCACTGGCTGTCATTGCTGAGCATCTGTGGCGCCAGAGGAGGGACACTGGGGTTGGAAGCCAGGACACCTGACTTCTGGCCCTGTTCCAGGAACTCCCTAATTTCCTGTTCTTCTGCTTTCGTGGGTCTCTGTTTCCTTACCGTAAAACAAGGGGGTTAAAATACTTGAAATAGCAGGCCAAAGATCCTCTTTTACCCCCGGGGCCGAGTCATTTTTGCATCCACCTTGAACGGAGAGGGCAAGTTTTTGCACAAGCATAAATCCTACCGACCTGGAGGAGGTGGGTGGGGGGAAGCGGTGTATGTAAGCCCATATCCTGACAGATCTAAAGCTTGGGTGGGGCGGGGGCACTCTGAGCGAGTTTATGGAAGGGGATGGGGAGGAGGAGGGATTCAAGTTCAGAGTGATGGTGGTGAGTAATCAAGGGATCAAAGGCTGGTGGATTATGTTCCCAAGCTTCCCAGAGGTGGCCTGCGTGGGAGACACGCAGGTGCCAGGCCCCTGTGTCCATAGGTCCCCAGCATAGTTCAGGACCGATGGAGGGTGGTCCTAGAGTCTTGGAGGTGGAAGGGCTGAGGCCACTATGCCCCTTCTCCCTCTTCTCTGCCCTGAGAGGGAGCCTAGTCTATAGAGTCATGGGCCCTGGTCCAGCTGCCACCGCTTGCTGGCCGGGGGAACCAAGACAAGAGCGTTTTTACAGAGCTGCCTCCTTATCTGCCATCCTCCCCGGAGGTGCTGTGGGGGACCAATGAAAGGACACTGGGGACAGTGCTTGGTTCACTGCAAAGAACTTGCCTGCCTGGATCATCCCCTCACCCCCCTCCCGGGGGCAGGGCAGGAAAGAGCACCCCACCAGGTGATGCAATTCACCCCAGAGGGCACTTCAGAGCTGGTGGCGCACGTCTAGGCTGTGTGGGCCTGGGGGCGGGGCCGGGCCTCCCTGAGGCTTGGGGGAACCCAGGTCATGGTCATGGGGAGAGCTCTGGGTGAAGGGGACTCACTCAGCCCATCTGCGAGGCCCCTCCGTGTAGCTTAGGTTACGACCTGGCCGGAACGGAGCCCGGAAAGGCAGCGGGAGGCACTTGGAACTTGATGGTACTTTCTTGGTGTCTGAGTAAGTGCAGTGTGGCCAGTGGAAAGAGGACAGAGGTGGCTCCAGCTCCATCACGTACCAGCCGTGGAACCCCAAAGCCCAGTGTCCCCATCTGTACAGTGATGGTTGGAGCCTAACATAAGTGTCGTGAGGCTCAAATGAGCCATCAGGGGTGTATGTTTGTCTGAATCTCCTACTAACAGAGAGGGACAGAGGCCGTCAGAGAGCCGTGACATGAGGGTGTCTTCATGCGGTGAGATGGTGTCATCACCTGGCCAAGTTTCATTTCTTGCTTCTCATGATAGAAGAGTTAGCAACCATGAAAGAGCTCACAGGCCCATTGTAGCATGGCCACTATGGCCAGAGGCAACATGGTGTCCCCACCATCAAGCAGGACGTGGCGCTGGCCATTCTGAGAGGGAGCTTTGGGGAAGTCAGAATTTCAGAACACTCACACTGGACATCTGTCTGGCTTACCCATTGCCGGGGTCGGAACACTGAGCCCAGGTCTCTGCCTTCAGGAAGCTTCGTGTGTGGCAACTGCAGAGGCCATAGCAGCAGCAGCCCAGGTCCCATCAGTGGCTCTAGGGGGCTCTAGGGGGTCGTTGGTTCAGACCCGCAGCTGCGTCCCAGCACGTCCCCTCCTCCAGGTGGGCAGCCAAGAAGAGCCATCTGCCAAGCAGAGAAGGAGGTGTCTTGACCCTCAGGCTCCAGAAAATCCCCTGCCTTCCGCCCCTGGGGTTAGTACTGACCCTAAGAGGTATCAGTACATCTTCGGCCCTCTTTTCTCCCATTTCTGAAGTAGAATGGTGTTTTCTCCAGCCTTATAAAAGTGCTACGTAGACACGTTTTCAAGATGCCACATCTAGGTAGATCGGGTCCCCAGGCCCCTCCTCTCCAGTCACTCTGGAGCCCTTGCTCTGGGACGAGTGGAGGACTCTCTCCCAATGTGGTGCCCTTTGAACAAATACTCTACTTGTTGAGTGATTTGGGACGAGCTGTTGAGCTTCTCTGTGCCCTGGCTCCCTCGTTTGTGAACTGGGGACAAGAGCCAGTCCCTCACAGGGTCGTCGTACGGCTGTATATACAGGGCCTGGCACATGGTTGCCGAGGAGGCGGCAAAGATTCCCAGGCTAAGCAGAGCCGACCTCCGAGAGCGACTTCCCCCAAGCCTGCTGCTTGATCAGAAGCCACAGGCCCAAGATTGGCCGAGACCTGGTTATCTCGCCCGTCTTTTCATCCACACTGACGCCATGGGCAAGATGGGAACTTTCAAGACAGGCCGGCAGGGACATGTGCCCTCCACCCGCTGGGTGAGGAGCGAGCCCCAGTCAAATGGCTTTCTAGCACAGGAAGGCCAGAGATTCCCGGGCCCCCCTGGGTGGGGAAAACATCTTCTCCATTGCTTGTAGCTTGTGGGTCTCATGCTTTACCACTCATTTCCTCCCTTGGCAAGTACCGGGTTTATTCCTTGTTATTCAGATGTTGTGAGCCCAGTAAGCTGGACAGGTCTCTGGACAAGAGTCAGGTGGCCTGGCTGGCCCCAAGTGCTGGATCCGTCACTAACTTGCTGCAAAACCTTGGACATGTCCCTTTAATCTGGCTGAGCCTCGGTTTCTGCCCCCGGAAAATAATCTTCCCTTGGTCTTCTCAGCTCCCTGAGGAGTGGAGGGTTGATCGGGGATGCCCACGAAAGCGCTTTGGGGCTCAAATCCTTTATGAGATGGAAGTACACAAATGAGTAAGATGTGCACTTTGCTGTTCTCCTGAGAAGGAATTATTCACAGTTAATTAAAGAGACGTGCTCCTGTGTGGACGGCTCGCCATCAAACTATCGGTGCGACAGGGAAGCACAGGGCACGGGTCCACTCTCGGTGGGAATGGGGCGGGGGGGCTAGACTGGCAGGGTTCCCCTGGTGTCTACACAGGGCAGATTCTTGCAAGAGGACAGCTGCCCACGCCCGGGCTCCCTGCTGCCTGAGCTCCCAGCTAGAAGGTGGGGCAGGTAGGATTTGGATCCATATCGGTGGTGGCTAAAGCCCTACCGTTCCTGTTTAAATCTCGCACCCTTCCTCAGCGGCAGGCCCCAAAAGCAGAGGAGGGCAGGGGGTATGGAGAAGCCACTTAAGTGCCCCCGTTAGCCCCCGGGCACACGAGAAGTGTCGAGAAGCGTCGAGATCGCCTGTCATCAGCCTCGGATCTCAGCCCCCCAACGGGTGGTTTCTCTGAGAAAGGCATTGCGTCTCTTAATTCTTCCTCTTTGTTTTCCAAAGGGCAGTGGGAACAGGTGAAGTGTGTGGCTGGGCAGATTCACCGAAGTCCCATGGGAAGCAGGACCTGGAGCCGGGCTCAGCCCTCAGCACCAGACAGCAAGGAACCCGGACTGTTGCCAGACGCCCGTGCGGTAAATTACCTGGACCCGAGCCGCCCGCTGACGGGGAGGCCCCCCTCGCGCTCTCTCTTAAGTCTCTCACCCTGCTCTGGATGGTGTGTGGTTTTTAAAGAAGGGGCTTTCTCTTTAGTTCTCTAGGGTCTGATAGGAACGGACCCCAGGCTTCTCTTTGCACATGTTAAAGAAAATAAAAAATGGAAAAAAAAAAAAATTCTACTCCGACAGAACAGGCTGGGCTACCGTGAGCTCTCTGCCCGGTGGTGAAGACTTCAGCACGGGCAAGATTCTGTTTCCAGACCGCTCCTTCTGGTGATGCGCCAAGACGCCCGTGAGGTGGGAGTTACGAAGTAGGACAGACCCCTGCAGTCTCCTTTTCTCCGTCTCCTCCTGTGCAAATCTGATGTCCTTCCACATTCTGACAAAAGCCATAGGTTTAGCTAGGATAAAGTGGTAGGGAGGCCCAAGGCGATTGTGGGAGTAGGATTTTGAGTTTTGAAGAACCAGGAGCGCTGGGTGGCCTGGTAAGCTGTTTGAAAAGCAGCTGTGTGTTCTGTCTCGTTTTCTCTGTAACCTGGTTCTGCACAAGAGGCTCTTAGGACCTGCAGTCAGAGCCGCTCCCCCTCTTGTTGCCCATTCTGCGGCTTCCACCAGTCACGCGGCACGGTGGGGTTGTTTTGCTTGTTTTGTTTCTGTTGGTTTTCAGAGGATGATGTAAATAGGTTATGTTTCAAGGGGGCCGGCCTTCTGCAGCTCCAGTAGCTTCCTAAAGTAACAAGTGGTACCTTTAGACGGGGCCGTTCAATCCCTCCCAGCCCGGCTCACCGGCAGATTCTCCACAAAAACAAGCCCAGGTAGAGTGGCTGGGAGTCTAGGCCACCTTGGTAGAAGTTAGACAAAGGGTCAGGGAGTGGCGATCTGGTCCCGAAGTTCCAATTTGGTGACTCGTAGGTGGGGGGGGGGGGGGCGGGGGGGGGTGGTTAAAAGTCGCTCCCTCGTCTCCTCTCTGAAGCAGACACGTCTTCTGGCCTCCTTTTCTCTCTTTGGCCTGTGTGGGTAAACAGAAGCGCCGAGTTCTTTAACACGCACCCTCCGGCCTCGCCTGCACGCGGACACCGCACCCATCCGCGCAGTTACCAAGGATCAGGGTTGGGTGTCCGAAGCGGGGCAAGCGGTCACTCGGTCCCTCGGGTAAAGCCTCTCACGGCCGAGTTCCCCTTGCTCTATGCTGGTCCTCTGGCGCGTCCTGAAGGAGGCTAGCAGAATGGAGGCAGGCGGATCGGACAGTATGAATCGATGCAGCTGTGTCTTAAGGAGAATCGGGAAGAATAGTCCAGAACAAAGTCGTTTCTTCCTTTTCTCCCTTCTCTCTCTGGTCTGCCTCACGCTGACCTAAGGTTCCGGGGTCTTCCCGCTTGCCCAGGCAGGCTTGCCGCCACCATCTAGGAGCCATGCCCGCCCTCTTGAATCCGCTGGCAACGAGCCCTGATAAAGATCCACACCCCATCCCCTCTCCAGAGAGTCTGAAATGCCCCTCCCCACCTCACCTTAGACTGAAGTTTTAAATCATGTCAACCAGATGATGCTTGCTTTATGTGAGAATTATTTCAGCAGAATGGATACAAATTTTCAAAAACAGTCTTTTCATATCTATGTATTCTATATTAAAAGTGATAAAGTCATGTTTCTGGGGCGTATTCAAGTAGCTGACAAGTAATTATTTAATAATAGTACATTGAGTGCATTGTAATTATTCTTGCCGTAGTCAGGTAATAGTATCCAACAGAAATTTCCTACCAACCTGCTGTATCCAAAGTTTTGTAAAAAGTTGTAGAAGTTGTTGATCTTTTTGATTTTATATTCAAAAAGTCTCTTTTTATAAATATTATTTATTATACAATGTATATACCTTTGAGTTAACTAAGATTATATATTATATAAATATATATATATTTGGAGAAAATATATTTCATCATGCAGTTTTTTTCTGTTAAGTCATTAAAGAGAAGGTAAACAAACTTAAAACGGATACATTGTACCGTGTGTGGAGTTTCCAGATTAATGCTCAGGAGGTCGAGAGTATCCGATTCTGGATGTGCTGGCCTCCACCTGCACCCTTAAGTTAGTGCCCCAAATCAAAGCCATTCCCTCTGCTCTCTAAGCGGGATCATCGGAGACATCAGGGACAGTAGGTCTGATCCACTGCAGGGCTTTCTTACAGGCTTACTTTGCTCTAAGTCAACATCCAACAGATAATTCCCAGTTTTGCAAGTAAGCAGTTGGGCGCTAATGCTTTTCATAGACTCAGGCACCTCCACTGCACAAATTAACGTCACAGACACTCAGAGATGTGGCTCGAGGCCAGCAGACCACGGGGTTGGTTAATCCTTTCCTCACCCATGTTTTCAACTCCATTTATTGGGAAAATAGGATTTGCTCTATTGAAAATGAAACTTGACTGGAAATGGCTCCCCCCGCTGCTAGCTAATCTACAGAAGGGGTAGGTGGGTCAGGAAGATGAAGTGGTGTGCCCTAGCCTCTGGGTGGCCTGGAACAGGTGTCATTTGCAGCTTGCGATGGGGCAGAAAGGACTCCCCAGTGGGCACGCTCTGAGAAGGGCATTCTCTCCTCAAAACGCTGCTTCAAAAGGACTCACCTGAGACTCCCAAGCAATGCTTTCTCAACAGTGAGAGGCTATAACTCGGTTTTATGACAATAGACGATCCTTTGGTCTTCAGACCTACCCATAAAATGTCACCTTCGGTTTATGCAGCACGGCTAAAACGCTTTTGCTTTTTCTTTCTCCTGATTTACCTTTATTAGAAGCAAATCTTACTCATATCACTGCATAGAAAAACATAAAAATAAAGCGGTCTGCCCTGTGTGGTGGCGATGGGCTGTCTCGTGCTACAATTCAGACCTCTAACCTTCGATTAGGAATGGCTACTACAAGTTCATGAATTTTACTGTGCCCGTTACGCGTCTTTATTTAGTCCCTGAAAAGCTTAAACCACAAAAATGGTGGTATCGGCGGCACAAGAAATCGGACGTGCAAAGTATACGGAAATCTCTGTATCTTACAGCCCTGCTCATCTTGTACTTTAACTTTGACAGAAAGCCAATACTCATCTACCCCAGCATTCTGGGTAGTTGTTTTTTTTTTTTTTTTTTAACCTAGAAGATTGCCAAATATTTAAATGGTCCCTATTCATACTTACCAAGGCCATTTGTAATCCTTTCTATGATTAATCATATACTATGATTAAAGAGAACATAGTTTATTGCAGTGCTTGAACGTTCAGTTTCCCCATAAGTATAAATACTAATAAACATCTAAAAACAAGAGGAAGTTTTAAAAAAATAGATAGTCGGCTAAGTGTCCGACTCTTGATTTCGGCTCAGGTCATGATCTCACAGCTCTGTGAGACAGTGCAGAGCCTGCTTGGGGTTCTCTCTCGCGCCCTCTCTTTCTGCCCCTCCCCCCACTCGTGCGCTCTCTCTCAAAATAAATAAACTTTAAAAAAAATCTTTGGGCCACCTGGGTGGCTCAGTCAGCTGAGTGTCTGACTTCAGCTCAGATCATGATCTCACGGCTTGTGGGTTTAAGCCCCATGTTGGGCTCTGTGCTGACAGCTCAGAGCCTGGAGCCTGCTTTAGATTTTGTGTCTCCATTTCTCTCTCTCTCTGCCCCTCCCCTGCTTGCGCTCTCTCTCTCTCTCTCTCTCAAAAATAAATATTAAAAAAAATTTTAACCTTTAAAAAAAAAAAAGATCTGAAAGAGACAATATAATGAGATTCCTTTCAAAGCAGTATTTTACGAAAAAAGGGAAGAAAATGTGTGCATTCAAGGCTGAGGGGAAGAAGAACAAATAAAGGCAAAGGAAAGGCAGAGAAAAGCAGGGGAGAGATGGTGGTGAGGCTATTCTAGGTGTATCCAATGATGGTATCCAATGGTCCAGTGGTAGATCCAGGCCACCCTGGGTATGTGGACGGACACGTAAGCTGTAGGTGATCCACGTACACACAGGTGAAGTTAATGCAGCAAAATTTATGGTTACTCCGCTGTCATCATTTCTCTTAGCTTAACAGAGAACTTTCTAGGAGGCAAAGAGTTACCTTACCATTAATCTTAAATTCCCCAAATAGTGGGACAAAGTCAGTTGTGTGGAGAGACCGTATGCTGGGAAAATTTCAAACATGAGTCCTCCTTGCAAATTCTGTCTTCACGGCTCAGGATTCTTGCCCCTCACAGGTGCTCTGTGCTGCATTGTAAGGCCACATTGTCTGCACAGCACACGGCCTCTGTGGGCGCAACTCCAGGGCCCAGTCTCAGCACCGCTTGCCAGTGGAGGAGAAACTTAGATCATTTTGCAGCAACTTCTGAAATTTACATGCGTTTTTGAACTTTCATCCACACCTTCCCCAGTGTCGTCTTTGACGAGGCTTCTGAATCAAGCGGCCGGGCGAGGAACATGAAATCTTGCTTTCACCTTTTTGTGCTTGGGCTGGGCTGGTTGTTGATCGCTGACTCGGTGCTTCAACAAGTCTGTTAACCAGGACTTCGTGATTTACACACTCGAATCTACTCCATGCCTTGCTGTGGAAACTTAAAGCGGAGGCTGTTCACTGCAGGTTTTGGGACATGAAAAGACAGCCTTAAGGCAAACCATGTTTCAGATTTCAGCCACCATTATGGTTTTTCTGTTATATATTTTTAAAGGTATTTGAGTGAAGATGTACAAATAACAGAAAGGAGGAGATAGCCTTTTTTTGAAGTTTTAATTACATTTTCTGACAAAAACTAGCCTGTTCACAGTGGATCCGTATGTGAAGAAACCCAAGGCAGCAGCTGGCTGCAGTCTCCTTTGCTTTGTCACTAAGCCTGTGACCTCAGACGCTCTCTTGCTCTGCCCAGCACAGTTCTGGGATAACTTCAAGACCCCACCTTCTCGAGGCTACACAGGGACCAGGGTGGCCTAGGGTCCTCCTAGGAGGTATAGACAACTCCTGGCGAGCTGATCCTGCTGTCAGAGAGGCTCTGAAACTGACCTCTTCCCACTGAGCCTTGCTGATTCTCTGAGCTGCCTTTCATCCTAGCCTGGTCCACCTCTGAAGATTGGGCTTTTAGACTAAGAGATCCTATAGCTCAGAAAAATGAAAAAGGATGCAGGATTCCAAAATGAAACGGGTGAAGAAATCCCACTGAGAGTGTCTGAATCCCTTGGTTTGTGCATTTCACAGGCAGGAGTAATTCTGCGAAACAATTTTCTTTTCTGGAGTATTCCTAACCCATTTATAGCTTTGGTATAACTTGTTTTTTAATAAGGTGCAAATAAGTAAAATAAGTATGGAGGTTCTTGTTGCGCATTAACATCCGAAAATATGCTAGTGATCTATTTTTCTTTTTAAATGACTATACTTCCCTAAATAGTGAAAATCAGTTTTTTTTAAATGTTTATTTTTAAGAGAGAGAGAGACAGAGAGAGCAAGCAGGGGAAGGGCGGAGAGAGAGGGAGACACAGAATCGGAAGCAGCTCCAGGCTCTGAGCTGTCAGGACAGAGCCCAAGGCAGGGCTCGAACTCACAAACCGTGAGATCATGACCTGAGCTGAAGTCGGACGCTTAACCAACTGAGCCCACCCAGGTGCCCCAAACCAGAGATGTTTAAATAAAAACAATCCATCTCCTTAGACTAGTTGTAACAAAGCAAGGAGGGGCTCTTCTGAGCCCCCTCTTCTTCACACATTCCTATCAGTCATACACACTGTTTCATACAAAATACTGGTCTACAGAATGTTTTCAAGTATAGATATTCTTTATTGCATTCCTTCATTTGCATTAAACAATATATTTATATTTTTCAATATAGTTTTGGACAAAACACCAAGAAATCAACCTCATTTAACAAGAGACATAAGTTAATACAATGTGTGCTGCTTTCACAGGAAGAGAAAAGAGGCAAGCTGTAAAACAGATAAGGGAATCCAAGATACTGGCCACCGGGAATCACAGAATTTCACAATACAATCCACTTTTTAAAAAGCCACAAAATAAGCTAGGGATGAAAACCCAAAACAAGATAGATATGACACTGAAGTCAACCAAAAATACATACATGGCAAGATCTGGAGACAACTTGCCTTCTACCACGGGGACAAATGACAGAGCTACACCCAAGTGCCACTGTGGCAACAAGTCCCTGGGCGGCACAAAGCCCCTTCAGATGGCTTCTGATTGCCTGTCCCTGCGTTTTAAGCAGCAGTGGGGAGAGAGTGGCCTGCTCTGTAAGTCTCATCACAAATATGATGACCTAATTAATTCCTTTTGACTCCGTTATAAGACAAACCACGGGCTCTCCTTCCCTTTGGAAGAAGAGTGTAGAGGGTAAAGGAAATGTGTTAAATGTACTGGAATGGATGTTAAAAGACTCAGAGGGCAAGGGCTAGAAAACAGTGTCTTCTGGAGAAAAGTGTTTTATTTAACAGATGCTAGAGAGTACAGATGGTTTAAAATAAAGGAAGGATAAATTCTAAGTTGTTAAGCTAAGGATACTAATAAGCCTTTAATATTACAAAGAATTGTCCCATGTAGAATTGGACACTAGTAACGTGCTGAAAGTTTATAAATGATTTTATTGTAACGACTCCTTTCTATTTAGGGGTGTACGCTTTTTCCACATGGGTCTTTAACAAGTCTTGAACAACAAGCTACCAAGCGGTAACGGTTAGCAGATCTCTTAACCACAGAGCAAGTCAGTAACATTGAGGATATGCCACGGCCAACACAGTAATAATCAGACTTCCTATTAAGAAAGATCTTTTGACTGCAACTTGGAAACATCTCTGAAAATGATTGAGAACAGCATTTCGAAATTCAAAGCCCTGTTCCTTCAGGCAAAGATAACCACCAGTTTTCTGGGAGAACCTAAACCAAATACCCAAGTACCTTTAGTGTTAGCACAGGGGAGTTGTAAGATAATCCCTTTGAACCCACACTTCCAGTCACTCTTCCTGGTTTACATCTAGAAAGTCTTCCTTCTAAGAAGCCAAGTGTTGTCTTGGAACATTGTTACGTTTACTGAGAGGGTTGGGTGGCGCTGGCGGTGGGGAGCTTAAAACGTGTAGTGTTCACAAGTGTAGTACATCGCCCGCACTTAAAGACCGAGGAAGAAGAAATCATCTTAGCTTGCACAGAAAGGTAAGCACAGCATTCTAAAGCGAATTTGTACCTTCCACAAAACAGCAGAATATCTGAGTAAGCACAAGGGAGGGAGTTTTATTGCACTAATCATGCAGAGTGAGCACGTGTTGAAGGTAGGGACTGTTTCACTTTGTCCAGGATCTTGAGTTGAGTGAAGATCCCAGGCCATCTTCACCTTGGTCACTTCCTTTGGTCACTGTGTGTGTGCAAAGAGTCCGTTTTCAAAGTCAAGGGGGCTACTGAGAAAGAAATACCCAAAAGAAACAAACAAAAAACCAGATGAGGGTCTACAAAAAACCATGCGTCACAAAATCACTAAAAGCTTCTTAATGGTTTTTCTACGTTTTTCACTATGCATTTGCTATTAGATAAGCATTTCACAAAAGAAAACGGTCATAGCCCCATGCATTTAAAAGCAGGCTCCAATAAATATGTACCATTGAGTTTTTTCCTGCATTGTGACAAGGAAGTTTTGCGAAGCAGGACAAGGAGAACAAACCAACAGAACAACCAATTTCCTTGCTTGGTCTCTCAGGCCTACAACACAGTGAAGAACTCTAATAAATGGAAACAAAGTTGTCCAAGAAAGGTTGAGAATTCAAATTTACACGCACTGTAGAGCAAGTCTTAGAACAGGCAGTGGAATTTAACAGAGTGGTAAGTCTGGCTGACGGTCTTAAGTGTTGCATGTACTTACGCTCCTTCTTCTCTTAAGAGGGCCAAGAATTTTCTCACACGGTATTCGGGATCCATCTAAACACAACAGAAGAAATAAAGAAGATGGGTTAATGGTACCTTCTAATAACTATGCACTTCGCGCCAAGGAAATGCGTGGTTTCATACTTCCTCCAGCGCTCTGCTGAGTCACAGAAATGTGTTAACCTGCCCCCTGACCAGCATTCTGACACACAGCGAAGCCGATGACCTCATTCCAGAGGAGTGAGCGGGATTTCCAAGCAGACAATTGCTGGGCATGGGGTTCCAAATGACCCAGCTGGTCATTCCCAGGCACCTCAGCTGAGTGTCCCGTTAGCTGGCACTGTGTAAGAGGACACGTGTGAGAGCAGACAGTGGCCACTCTTGGGGGCTCAAAGGGCATCCAAGTCATAGAACTTATTATGCAAGGTATATAAAACTGAGACCAAAAAAACCAAAATTAAATTAAAAAAAAAAAAAAAAAAAAAAAAAAAGAAAAAAAGGTGAGACCAAACTTAAAACCAATTGAGGGTGACTAAAAAGTAGCCTACCATCTATTCACGATTGACACGTTAGCTTTTCTTAGCCTTGGTCTCCCTCACACAGTTTCTTCTTTGCGATTAATTAAAAAAAATTGTGCTGAAAGTAAAAGAAGGAAGAGTGGGGCTGACTCCCCTAACGCGACGCCTGGATAATCTGGGTCTCCCCTGACAGAAAAGCATCACGCATGGGGCGCCTGGCTGGCTCAGTCAATGGAGCATACAACTCTTGATCTCTGGGTTGTGGGTTCGAGCCCTGCACTGGGTGCAGAGATTACTTAAAAATAGTATCTTTTAAAAAAAAAAAAAAAAAAAAAAAAAAGGCATCATGAGTCCAGGTGAAGATAGAGAAGTTTTGGTTCGGGGGCTAGATTTAGGTTATTACTATTGCTCTCTATTCATTTTCCTTTTATATTCATATTTACTCATTTGTTTAAATATATTTTGTTCCCAGTGGTCAGCCAGAGATGTTATCTAAAAAAATGATGATTAAAAACATCTTTAATTCCTTAAGATGAACTTTTATTGTGAGAAACATGCCTAACTTTTAAAAAATGCTCCCGGGCAGGCGTCTGTTTCCCCAGAGGGAACTCCCTGCCCTCCAGGAGTAGCTTTCAAACGGCGGTGCGGCTGTGCAGAAAGGTACAATTGGATCCCTCCAACCACAGTTTTGTTTTTTCTTTTTTTAAGATGTCTTCTCTTCTATCCCCAGAAAAACATCCAACAGAAGTTTCAAATGTATCAAAGTTAAGAGGTCAGACTACAAAGGACTAAGAAAAAGAACGAAGAACTAACAAAAGAAACATTTTCCCTCTTTGGGAATAGAATTACATATGAATCAATTGTCAAGTTCTTTAAAAAAATGGAACTGGCTGGAGCTCAGCTGTAGTCCGTACTTGCAGGTCTTTGCCCATTAAATATATTTAATATGTGTGAGCAACGACTTACTGACTTGCCTGTAGCTATGGAATTAAAAGTCAAGAGAAAGGGAGGAAAAAAGTGATCTAGATAAATGACTTTATTCCCTCAGGTGACATCCAGTCAGAGCAGATACTCAGCACTGTGCAAGTTTTAACAGAATCGTGTGGAGTGAACAGAGAGGTAACATGACTTATATTCTGCTCAACTACATGCCTCTTCACTTAGGCTCAGTCTCTCTAAGGCAGATCTAAAGAGAATTCACTCAGCTGCACGAAATCCATTTGACATGAAGGGGTTCAAACTCAGAGGCCTCTGAAGTGTCAGTCGCTGAAGATTAGGCCCGAGTGCCCCACTCTCACTTTCTGCCCCACGTACATAGAGGCATTAAGGTGATCACTGACCTGCAGGCATCAAAGGAAGAAGGGGTAGGGACTGGAGAGAAAAACCCACATGGTTTTTTCTCTCCAATTTTTAAAAAAAATTATGCTGAAACCAAAAAAAAAAAAAAAAAAGAAGAAGAAGAAGAAGAAGAAGAAGAGTAGAGCTGACTATCTTGACAGATTTATCTTTACCCAAGGAAAGAGCTAATACATCTGTATAGGCACCTTTACCAAGAAGAAGCCTGAGCAAAGTGATTAGCCTGTAACTTTAATTTACCGCTCACCATGGAAAATAAATACATTTCAGTCTGGCTGAAAGTTCAATAGATTGAACTTTAGGTTTCTCAAAGCCACAATTTTGTTTTCAAATAGATGGGCCAGCAAAGATTAAAAAGGCTTCACTTCATGTTCTCAATTTGTTATTGGTCCAAGAGCCTATTTCAGGTGTCGCCGTGAAACTCAGACCTCCCCCCCCGCCACTCACTGCTCCCATTGAGTGAACGGCAGGACTGAGCAGCGGCAAACCATGCCAACAGTGCAGCCGGTGTGTTCACCGATAACCTGGGATGGACCCATCTGATGACAGTTTGATGAGCGCCCTACTGTGTGTCCGGCTCTGTTCTAGGCACTGTGGATTCAAATAGTGAGCGATCGCCAAGATCCCTGAACTCACAGAACTTGTAGAAGTACATTTATTATCTAACCAGTATGGCAGGTAAGGACAGAAGACACAGGACGGGCACATGCAGGGTGGAGTCCCCAAAAGTAGATGTGCGAAAGTCCCAGAGAAATTTCATCTGTCTTTGTCCGGGTACTAGCCTAGGGCTCAGTTTTCTATGTGATCCTGGATGCTTTAACTCTACAGTAGTTTGCATGAAATTTCTAGGAGCCCAGCCAGGGGGAAATATATAGAGCCTAAGTCGATTCTGTACAATTCAATTAACATGTCCCTTAAAACAGTCTCCCAGGCCCCTTTTGGTGTAATGCACAGTAGCTTCTGGACCTCTGATGAACAACACCATCTTCCTTCCATCAGTAATCGGCTGTGTGATCTTGGATAACTCCTCACCACCTGTGGGACACTCAGTACCCTCATCTCTAAAACGGGGGGTGGGGGGTGGGGAGGAACAGCAAAGCAATTGCCCTTCAAAGCCATTTCTAGTTCTAAGATCTAATGACTCCCTAAGTTAAAATTGAAAGTAACTTCATAATCTTTTCTTCTATTTCTGAATTTTAAGAAGAAAGAAAAGTACCAATAAGTTATTGCTGGTCTCAGAAGCAGGCTACTAATAGCAACTTGAGTTCAGAAAGAAGAGAATTATGACAAATTATTCAAAACCCTGTAAAGGTGGGGTGCCTGGGTGGCTCAGTCAGTTAAGCGTCTGACTTCAGCTCAGGTCATCATCTCACAGATTGTGAGTTCCAGCCCCACATCGGGCTCTGTGCAGACAGTCCAGAGCCTGGAGGCTGCTTCAGATTCTGTGTCTTCCTCGCTCTCTGTCCCTCCCCCACTCATGCTCTGTCTCTCTCTCTCTCTCTCTCAAAAATAAATAAACATTAAAACAATTAAAACCTTAGTAAAGGAAATATAAAACCTTTTGGTATATCATGAAGCTGTGTCTGAATCACACAGAGAATGAAGCATCTTACCTGTAGCGACATCTCGATCAACATTAGTAACTTCTTGATTCCTATCCAAACCTTCTTCCCTTTGACTTGCTGTGAAATTGTGGTACGTTCCTTATCTTTGAAGTTGCCCAAAAGCTACAAAAGCAATAAAAATAACGAAAGCACTTTGAGAGTAAGTTAATTATAACAACATTAGTTAACAGTCACATTTATCCCTAAAAGAAGAGTGGTAAGAGCTACCTGACTGGTTTAAGTTGACAGGATTTTATCATATTTTATTTTATTATTTTTTTAAATGTTTATTTATTTTTGAGTGAGACAGAGCATGAGCGGGGAGGGACACAGAGAGAAGGAGACACAGAATCTGAAACAGGCTCCAGGCTCTGAGCTATCAGCACAGAGCCTGACATGGGGCTCAAACTCAGAACGGTGAGATCATGACCTGAGCCGAAGTCAGACGCTTAATTGACTGAGCCACCCAGGCGCCCCGGATTTTATCATATTTTAAACTCCAAACTGACCTTCCTAACCCATTAGGTAAAATTATGAAAGTGAAAGCTGGTATCCTAAATCCTGTTTTCCTATAGAAAACTGTGGGTTTTCTATAGGGGCTGTTTTCTGGCTGTGGGGAAAAAAAAAAAAACTCCAACCAACCCATAATAAATATCAGTTATAATTTTTGAGTAAATTTTTTTTAACATTTTTTAACATTTATTTATTATCGAAAGACAGAGACAGAGCGTGAGGGGAGGAGGGGCAGAGAGAGAGGGAGAGAGAATCTGAAGCAGGCTCCAGGCTCTGAACTATCAGCATAAAGCCCGACACAGGGCTCGAACTCACAAACTGCGAGATGATGACCTGAGCCAAAGTCGGACGCTTAAGTGACTGAGCCACCCAGGCACCCCTATATCAGTTACAATTTTTAACATGTGTCAAAGCAGAGACTAAATTTAATTCTTAACCAACCTCGACACCAGAGCTGCTCACATAGGTAATCTGGAGACATTTATCATATAGAGAATTTCTATTTTGCTGGGAGTACGCCCCAACCGCATGGGTCTTGCGGACTTCAAGAAGCTTTTACCACTGCTGAACAAATCACTAGGTAACATTTTTTTCACAGATCTCATCAAGTCATTTGTGTACACTGATATTAACCAAAAGTTTTAATGAAGAATATAGTTTTTTTAAAAAAATTAAAATTTGGGGTGCCTGGGTGGCTCAGTCGGTTAGGCGTCTGATTTCGGCTCAGGTCATGATCTCACAGTTTGTGAGTTCAAGTTCCGTGTCGGGCTCTGTGCTGACAGCTTGGAGCCCAGAGCCTGGAGCCTGCTTCAGATTCTGTGTCTCCCTCTTTCTCTGCCCCTCCCCTGCTCGCACTCTGTCTCTCTCTCAAAACTAAATAAATAAAAACATTAAAAAAAATAAAAGTTGGGGCGCCTGGGTGGCTCTGTCGGTTGAGCGTCTGACTTCGGCTCAGGTCATGATCTCGTGGTCTGTGAGTTCGAGCCCCGCATCGGGCTCTGTGCTGACAGCTTGGAGCCTGAAGCCTGCTTCGGATTCTGTGTCTCCTTCTCTCTCTGCCCCTCCCCTGCTCACGCTCTGTCTCTCTCTCTCAAAAATAAACATTAAAATAAATGAATGAATGAATGAATGAATGAAAATTAGAAATTAAACTTTGTCATCCTCAAAAAATTTAAGAAAACATTCCTATATTATGGACTTAGTAAAGCAGTTCCTTTTACTTCTGCAGCTTTTTGAAGTCTGTAATGTTTTAATCACGGTTCCAATTTATTAAATGCAGGTAAATGGGCAGAAAGCTGTTGCAAGGGACCGAATTTTCTGCATGCTGATTACTCTACCCTCCCCTTCTCCCATTCCAAGTTTCTGGCCCATGTACCATATGTATCACTCATGGCGGGCACACAGGAATTCATTCCTGGCAGGCTGGGTACTGCTTACACCAAGGAATGGGAGAGTCATTCACTTTCACTGACATTCACCTCTTCCTCAAATTCCTGAAACTACTGAAAGTATATCCCAGGTGCCCTGTTCTAGGTCAGCACAGAAATGAGGCACCGGGTGCAATGTCTGTGGTACACCCTGAGCGTTACTGCCAGCCCCAGCTCCTGTTGTACGGACAGTTTGCTATCCATTGACTTGTTTTCACCTCCAGAGCTTCCAACAGCTGCTCTCCGGTGGCAATGTTGGGCACATGGATGGTGGTGCTGAAAGCGTTCAACATCTCCATCTCCTGAAGGACATCTTTGCGGCTAGTGGTCCCAATGATAAGAAGCTTGCGGCCCTGCTCATAAGGAGAAAATGTGTTAAAATGCATAGGAGAAGACTGGTCAGGAAACCAGAGTAAGCCTGAACCATATCCGTTTATTTAATTGCAGAAATGTAAGTGATTAGGCGAAAGAAAAAAAATTCAAAATTTTCCTCATGAAAATCCAAAGAAAAGTATCAAGAGTATGATTCAGAAAGAGAGACACTTTCTTTGGGACATGATCCAGAAAGAGACAACAGCTCTTTCTTGTCATTCGTGTCAATAAAATAATGGATAAATCAGGGAGACATACAAACCAAATAAAAAGATATATGTTGAAGTATATGTTGTAATTCATTTCTCACGGCCAACATGGTACACGTATGGTAGGGATTGGGAAAAAGGAAATGAATGAACAGAAAGTCTGTATCACCCACTTAGCAAAGATTTATTATGCTTTTAAGAAGGAGCAGGGTAACAAAAATTGCTTACATTTATGCAACACTTAACTGTGAAAGGCATGGTGCTGAGTGCTTTACATAACTGTGTCATTTAATATTTTTAAATTTCATTTTTATTTTTAACCCTAGAACATACAAAAAAATGTTTAAAAACTATAGCAGGCCTATGCCACCATTCCCATGTCCCTCTTTCCAAAGGCAATCATTTTAAACTCTTAGTTTTTCTTCTTGTATTTACCTTCTTTTCTTACAATAACAAGGTGATACCACTATTTTTAGATTTTTGTTTTCCGCTTAAAATAGAATTTGATGACTATTATGGAAGATGAAGAAGATTTAATATTAATTTTTTACCACCCCCCCCATGTGTCTCTTTTCTTGTCCTTCCAATGTAGTTATTTTATAGTCTTTGGTTCCATCTATATTCAGTATTTATCATGATTGCATAAATATGATTGACAGCTAAGCCATGTAATATACTATTACATTTCCTTTCTTAGGAAACATTTTATATTTATTAGAGTTAATGACTGCTATTTCACCCTTTGCTTAGTTTACCAGGTGCCTATTATAAGTTCCTCCCCAAACACACACAACCATGAAAATCTTTTCAATACATTCAAACATGTCAGGGAATTTTGAAGTTTGTGTGTTTGTTCGTTTAAGACCTCCCTTTCCTAGAGTCCTCTGTTCTCAAAGCTCAGTCTGAACTGATAGCTCTCTAGGCCTGTTGCACAGCTGTAGCTCTAGAACCTTCCTCTCTCCTGTTATATCCCCTACATCCCGGGGTCTTCCCTTTACTTCATTTATTCCCTTTTCCACGGTGCATCTACTTCAATAACTACCAGAGAAAGGGTGCACAGGAGGTGAAAATGTAAAGACTTTGAATGTCTGGAAATGCTTTTATTCCACCATTAATACTGTCTACTCCACACGTGACAGTTTGGCTAGGTAGAGAGAACAAGCCTAAATATAATTTTCCCTCCAGAATTCTGAAGGCATTACTCTATTGTCTTTTAATTTTCAGTGTTGCTGGCTAGAAGACTGACGCCATTCTGGTTTTCTGACTCTTTGCTTTTACTTTTTTAATTTTTAAAGGATCTTTTTCTCATCCTTATATTCTATAATTGCAAAATTAGGTACTTTGAGATAAGTCCTTCTTTACTCATTCTGTTGGTGTTAGATGGGTCCCTTCTAAACTGGAAACCTCTAATCATTCAGTTTTAGGAAATATCTTGGATTATTTCTTTTCATTCATTTTCTGTGTTTTTCTGTCTTTGTTTTTTGCCTCCCTGCCCCACGGAATCTCCATTAGTTGCATACTGGTCTACTAAGACTAATCTATTATTGTTCTTTTCCTTTTTCTTGCTCCTGGTTTTTATTTTTTTCTCTTTCTAATGCTTTTTGGGTTAGCATCAACATCATCTTCCAAATTTATATTAAGTTGTGTATTTTCATTTCTAAGCGCTCTTTCTTGTTTCTTGAATGCCTTTTTTTTTATTATATCCTATTATATTTAATGGCTATGATGCCTTATTTTAAGTCTGTGTGAATCCTATAGATTTTATAATGTTTTCTTCTGTTCTCTGCCTAGTCCTTGTCTCCCTGGAGTTCCTTTTTTCCTATTTGTTTACTGTAGGTTTTCCTCAAGTATCTTGGTGATTGTTGGATGACCATTCAGATTTAAAAATTAAACTAATGACTGGAAGCTCTGAGTCTGAGGGCTTTAATACAGGATGATCAGATAAGACTTGGCTGATTATTGGGAGTCCTTCAAAGGTCAAGATGTGTACATTTTTCCCAGGGAAGAATCTTCCTTCTTCCTGAGGGCTCTAAAGGCTAGTTTCCAGCATTCTGGGAGTCGATGGGGGAAGGGGTCTGGGTACCTCATCATTCAATATGAAGACTCCCATTTATTCCTATTTACAGTATGGCATCTCTTGAGATCAGTGTCTCATTTACTGTTCATATAATCCTGACAATTAAGTACTCATGTTATCTCTACTGATGAGGCTATTGAATCTCACAGATAGAAGTAATTTGTTCAAGGTCAAACAACTAATATATAATGGAGGCAGGAATGGAAACCAGATCCAGAATCCAAAATCGTATACTGCTTTCTTCATGAAGAAAACACATTAAAAAAAAACAAAACCAAAAACCGCTTACTTGGAAAATGGAAGAGGAACACATTTTAAACTATGTCACTAGATTGATGGTACACACTCATTCCACAGATAAGCCTTTAATACAACAATTGAACCTATTCACGGATCTTAGAAACGCATGATGTTAAAATAAATTATTATGTGAAAATTAAAATAAACGCAGGAAAAGATGTTAAGAAATTGAAGATCAGACACCAAAACAATTTCAATTTGGGTTTTGTAAACATTACACCACTACTATCAATAAGGCATACCAGCCATTCACAGTTTTATTCATCGTTTTTGTCCACCTACTGTGCCAATAATGGAAAATGAACCACAGGCATTATCAAAGAAACACAGGCATAAACAAAGGCATATCAAAGAAAGCTGAGCCCTTCTGGCACAATTAGTGACTGGCATATCAGATGACTGTGCAAAGACTATGGGGTACACGTATATTTGTGGGGTGCCTGGGTGGCTCCGTTGGTTAAGTGACTCTTGATTTAGGCTCAGGTCATGATCTCATGGTTTGAGACGGAGCCCCTTGTTAGGCTAATGTGCTGACAGCACGGAGCCTGCTTGGGGTTCTCTCTCTCTCTCTTTCTTTCTCTCTCTCTGTCCCTCCCTTGCTTGTGCATGCACAGCACTTTCTCTCTCAAAATAAACAAATCCACATTAAAAAAAAAAAAAAGAAGTATACCTGTGGAGTTTAACTGAAGGATAATCATTACTATTCTTCAAGACATCAACTATCTAAAAACCAAACACGTTTTCAACAGAGCTTCGTCAAGCTCCTAGATGAATGTGGAATAGATGTTGTATATAGAGAGAGACAGCTATGAAAGAGATGATGACGATCCAACATGGACAGGTGGGAGGTATTATGCACAGGATGTCGTGGTAGAGGGAGGGAACATGTGGCACAGAAAGCTCTCCTGCTCCTTCTCTGGAACAGAGTCTTAAGGAATGAGTAGGCTGATTAGGAAGATGAAGGGGAAGGCTATTCCAAGCCAGAAGGAGCAGAAACACCTAAGTCTGAAGGTGAAATAACAAAACCCGGGGAGCTGAGGTAATTACAAACACAAACGCATACACACTTCCGCTATCACAGAAGAGTGGTGCTCTAACATTCAGCACGAAATTCCATCTGTAAACTTGGGAAGGGATCTCTGAAGGCTAACAGATGCTAAAGGCCACACAGGCTGGTGGAGCTGCCTTACAATGAAAGGTAACTGACTGTTATCTCTCCTTTTCCTTAGGTTTTTAATGCTCATAATTCAAATTCCCTCAATTCCCTCCATTCAGCCCATAATTCAAACTCCCTCATCTTGCCTTCTCTCAAGGAAGGCAGCGTTGGCCCTAGAAGAACAGCACTGAGGAAGAAGCTTTTTACTCCAGAAAGACGGAATTGCCATTTTCCTAGTGAAAGTTTCTCTAACGTTAACAATGACTACGCTCTTCGGAGTGTTGAAAGACTGGGAAATGTAGAGCAACTTATAATGGAAACACTAATTTATGTTTTGCTTTACTTCTTGTTTAACAAGACTGCAAACACTGCAGAGAGGTCATGACCCAGGCGAGTTCAGGCCTTGACTTGTAAAGCATCATCTTTAAGAAAATACCGAAAACCATTACCAAATAATTAAATTGTGTTGGGTCATTTTGTCTATTAATTAGTGGTAATGCTCATGAGGAAGCTTTATCATGAAAAAAACTGAGTGTAATAAATCATATTGGAGAACATTTCGGAGGAAAAGCTGCCAGCAGCATGTAATAGGAAAGTCAGCTTTGAAAATAAAAGTAGAGCTCAACCCAAGAGGGGAAATCCAACTGGTTAATGTGTGGCTCCTAGGCTGAAGTCTACAGCATGGAAACATGCCCTTGGTGGAAAGAAAAGAAAAAAAAAAAAAAAAAAGAGTGATAACTTATTTGAAGGGAAAAAAAATTGTTCCCAGCATACTCTTTACTGAGATTTGCTAGTTCCTGATACAATAAAGAAACAGGCCTAAATAAAATGACTATCTGCCAATCGGATTATGATAAACATTGTTCCAAGGTTAAGTAAGTATTAGTTAACTAATTCTTGGTACCATAAGAAGCAACTCAGGTGAAAACATTACCATGAAAAAGGCAGGGCTCAGTCAGGTGTTGATCCTTCAAAAAAACACTTCTTTACATGATGAAGAATGAACAAAGTACTAAGCAGTATCTAAGCCTTTTGCCACACAAAGGACTAACCAGATAATCCACACCCTTTCAGAGGTCCTGCCCATTGATTGGCCCCAATAAACTGATTTGTAACAAAAGTTCATGTGGAAGAAAGCTTTTTTTCTTAAATAAAAATGCCACCAATATAATACTGCAGTGAAATGGAAGGGCTGATTTTAACCTGTGAACAAAAGTAAAGTCAGTTATGCAGTAAAGAAAGGCCATTCTTCCCGTATCATTCAATGCTGAGCAAGTGTAATACACCCTTGGTAAGAAGAATTAACTGTGAACAATTGGAAACCCTGAAATGGATTAAGAAGTGAGTTTAAAAATGCAACTCAAAACTGCTGTGTGCCGGGGGCCTTAAACTTTATGTCGATTGTTAGAATTTGAGGTTTTTGTAACTGAGAGTGAAAACGTTCAGAATAGTAAGGATTTCTAAGCCCAGTAAGCAAAAGACTCGTTGATCAGACCATTACCAAGAATTTATTCTGTTCAGATATTTATGGAATTATGAGATTTGATTTGTGTCTTCCAAGTGATTATAATTTAGCTGGGAAGAGCAAACAGACATTCAGGATGTGTACCAAGGAACACATCAGCAAACACAAACTAATAATGGCTGTGGGGGCACAGCATAAGGGGATAGTTTTATTAGAGTAGGTTCCTCTAGGAAGATTCCCATAGTACTGTAGGGACACTGACAGAGAGGAGGCCCTGGAGGAGACGGGACGGGTCTCTAATGCTACTAAATCCTATGTGGGTGGTGGAGGCAGCTGAGCCAGGGCACTAAGTCTTTTTAGAGAGGGGAGTGGGCAGCCACTAAAAGGAAGACTCAGAATGCTAAACTAAGGAAGGAGATTTAGTATAACAAGCAACAGGAAACTACAGAAGGCTCTTGAGGAGGCAGAACGGCGATGGAGAGAGAGAGAGGATCCTGGCAGCTGGAGGCAGGCCGGTCTGGGGGCCCGCAGGAAGCTGCGGCACCAATGGTGTGCCGGCACTACAAGTCAGCGTGCCCCGGAAGGATCCGCGTTGTCCCACCAATACCTCACACACGCCGTCCTTTTGAAGGCAAGCCCAGGGCTGACAGAAAGCAAAGGAGGAGAGGCAAGTCCCCTCAATGGCCAGGTGGTTTAGTGCGGTAGCAAAAGGTCAGGCTCCATCGTTCATAATCGTGTGATTTGGGGTAGATGATTTAACTTGAGTACCTGTCTCCTTCCCAACCATACAAGTGGGATACAAATCCTATCTATACCAGCTCGGGTGAAGAATGCTTGGGGAAGGGGGGGTCTTGGCCATCGCGGTTGGAGGAGGCCAGAATGAAAGGAGACGCAAGCTTGAGCGCATAGGTCTTGAGAGGAACCTGAAAAAGCATTCTCTGCCTAGGATGTCGGGGCCCCGTAAGGTTAGGGTTAGGTCAGGGTCAGGTCTCGTGGGCGAGCAGTGGGGTGCCTGGAAATCCCTGTCCTCCCAACACAGGGCCCTGGCAGCAAACGATGCACACAGAGTGCATTCTCCCAGAGAGCCAACACTTCCTCTTAGGGGAAGATGAGAGCTCCAATCTTCAGCTTGACTCAGGTGGCAGTGAGGCCCACTCGGGGCCCAAACGAAAGATCAAACACCCCCTGGAATAGTGGAGTGGGTGAGAGTGAGTGGCCTCGTCAAGAGGCTTCTGAGGGAAAGGTCTGCTCAGGGCAGGGGTGTGAAGGAGCATTCCTGGTAAGCCGTGCTTTAGTCCACCCCTTACCCTAGCTTCATTCTTAGAACGGGAATAATTTCACACATTTTTACTTAGTTTCTATTAGCCAATACAGAGACCTTTAAAAAACATTCTACCTACCATAGTGCTTATACAACTTTATCGCTGCATTTATTCACCAGTCTGAATCTTGTTCCTAGACTATCAGCTCCCTGGGGGTAGGAGCCGTGTTTCATTCCTTGTGGTTGTGAGCACAACATGCCTGGCGCACGGAAGATACTCCTATGCGCCCTCCGCCTAGAATGCTCTTCCCATCCACGTGATTCTTTCCCTAATGTCAAGGCATTGCTTGCACGTCACCTCTTCCACTGGGCCCACACAACCCCCCATGCTCCGCCATTTAAAACCAGTCTCCCCTTCTTCATCTCCCTTTATCCTGCTCTCTCTTCCACTGTATGGTTTAACATGTTCTATATTTTACTCATTTACTACTGTCTTTACTTGTTTATTGTATTAACTGCTGGTCCTCCTTTAGGAGGACAGGATTTTTGTCTGTTGGGGTTTATTGATATATCCACGGCCAGCATAGTGCCTTGAACATACTGCGAAGGGAATAAATTTGTGTGGAACAAATGAACGGTGATCTCATTGTCGGCTTCAAGGGCAGCAGATCACTCCTTCCTTGTTACAGTCTCTCTTTTGGCCCTGGAGAAATGCACGTTATGCCAGTGTTCAACAGGAAAGTTAACTATCTACCATTTCAGAGTCTATACCTTGGAGCCTCACGTAGTGAATGCTAGAACAAGTTTTCAAGAAAATAATCCAGAATGAGCGGCACGTATGCTACGTTTACAACGTAAGTAGATGCCATAAGGCTGTCGTCTCTCTCTTTTAATCAAGTGATCGATGAGTAGTTAAGCTATTGATCGGAAAATACGGACTTCTCTAACAGGGAAAAGATGAGATTTATTAGAGGGCATTAATTTAAGATAGTGAATTAAGTATTATGAAGCATCTCCTACAACTCTTGGTTTCCCCAAAAAAAGAGAAAAAATTGACTACCATTAAAAACAACCAGAGTCTGGACAGTAAAAGGAGAGGAATGGGGCCTCTTTGCATATCCTGCATGCATTTCTGATTTCTCATGCTCAAAATGTCTGTAACTTTTTTTTTTGTAGTGAAATGTTTAAGTTGAATACCAAAGGAAGGATGTTTCAAATAAATCATGCTACAACTAGGCTGACGACTACACTTAGACGCTCCATCAGACTGTACCCTGAAGCAAATTCTTAGTCTACTGTCTTTGTAACCATCCTCATGGTGCTGTAAGGACAGAGGACAATCAGGAGGGGAATTCATGATGCAGATTGGATATGAAATGAGAAACTTTACCCCAAATAATTTAAAATAATTACTATAGCAAGAGCAGACAACTTTGTGATATTACAGAATATTTCAGTACCAATATGTGAAAAAGACACTGAATCATCAGATTTTACACTTGGAGTCGCTCTTAAGCATTACCTCGTCTAAAGATTACGTAGTCCTCCCCTGGTTATTTTGTAGAGAAAACTGGGATGAGAGGCAAAGTGACCTGTCTGAAGCTTCTATACCCAGGCAGGGAGCTGAAGCTAGAGTTCAGGCCTCTTTGATATTCCCATTATCATGTGCATTGTTCTCATCTGTGTAATTTGTAACTCCTATCAGCAATGGCTGATCTCTTAATTATGAGTTAGGGAGATACATCACCTAGAAATTACGATCTTTGAGCTCTTGGGAGAAAAGTTTAAATTAAGCAAATAGAGTTGTACTGACCATGGTACAGTATTCTTAGTGCCAAAAGGAATAGTTTTGTAGACACTCTCTCTCATTAGAAACTGAACTAAGGGGCGCCCGGGTGGCTCAGTTGGTTAAATGACCAACTCTTGATTTTGGCTCAGGTCATTATCTCATAGTCGTGAGATCGAGTCCTGCATCGGGCTCTGCGTGAGTGTGGAGCTTGGGATTCTCTGTCTTGCTTCCCTCTCTGCCCCTCCCCTGCCTGCACGCACACACTCTCTCAAAATAAATAAATAAACTTAAAAAACAAAAAAACTGAACTAAGATGATCACTGATTACTTAGTGAATCCAAACTCTTCAGCCTTGCACCGACAGAAAATTTCCCTCCCTCTCTCAACTTTTAGTTTGATATGCCTTTGATATGCCTGTGACCTCTGTGCTCTCTAATCAGGTCAATTTTCTTCTTCCTTCTTATTTTTTTTTTAAGATTTCATTTTTTTGGAGTAACCTCTGCACACAATGTGGGGTTCAAACCTACAACTCCAAGATCAAGAGTTGTACACTCTACCAACTGAGCCAGCCAGGCGCCCCCTTCCTTTTCATTTAATTTCTATCTCTGTGATTTTTATTCTCAGCCTTCCTCTTTATTAAAATTCTTTCCAGAGTTTTCTACCAGTTTGTAATTATCTCTTAGGTCCAAGATATTTTAGAGAATGGATCGGTATGCCCAGTAACAGCACCTCACTTATCTGGAGGCCAATCCGCTAAGCAATTTCAGCTATCCAGAACACAGACAAGAACCAAGATATAAGCAAAAATACTCTAACTTCTGGGACCAAAACAAAACAAAACAAAACAAAGTGAGGTTCAAGTGACTCCGTGCTGCCAGTGCCAATTTATCCACTAGACACAGTGGGCACAGCAGCCACAGGGCCCATAAAACTTTGAAGGGCCCACAAAAATATTCAAAAAAAATTTTTTTTTTTTTTTTTTACATTCGAAGAAACAAAGAACTTTCAGGTCAAAGAAAAAAAACTTTTTTTACCATTTTATTTTTCAGTAATCTTTATACCCAATGTGGGGCTCAAACTCACAACCCTAAGCTGAAGAGTCACATGCTCTACCAACTGAGCCAGCCAGGCACCCCAGTAAAATGTTTTCAATACCAACAGTTGGAAAATAAAATACTGAACTTTTGTAATGAAGGAAGGGGCCCAGGTATAGTCACAGGAAAGCTCCTTCAGCTCTTGTGGCCTGGTTACCCTTACTTTATAAAACAACTCATGAGTCCTTGCGGTTGCCTTTTTTTAGTGCACAGCTGACCAGAAGCAGCAAATTAGAGAAGTGGGAACCATCAGAGGCAGGGCGCCTGACATAATTCAATGGGATTTAGAAACAGCTAACAGTAAAACCATTAAGAAACATGAAGAACAAGGAAAGGTACCAAAAAATAAAAACAAAACAAAACAGGGCACACTGGACCCATTTAATGACTACATGGGCAGAGTCTTATACATTCCAATAGTTCTTGCTGTTACTCGTGGTATTACTGACTCATGTGATTATGATTTGTAATGATGATCCTTATTCTTTACCATACTGTTTATTATACTTTGCTTCAGACACCAAACAGGTATGTAACAATTTTTTTCTCTTAAAAAAAGGCTAAAGTGGGGTACCTGAATGGCTTGGTTGGTTAATCGTCTGATTCTTGATTTCGGCTCAGGACATGATCTCTCAGTTCGTGGGATCGAGACCCACATCAGGCTCAACACTGACAGTGCGGAGCCTGCTTGGGATTCTCCTTCTCTCTCTCTCTCCTAACCACCCTTGCTCACATGCTCTCTCTCTCTCAAAACAAATGAATAAACTTTAAAAAAAAGGCTAAAGTATAACAATTGATATTTACAGAAGTTAAGCTTTAGCCATTTGGAAAAAAATAAAGCTTTTCATTTCTTATGAATTCCTATTCCTCTCTCCAGTGAAACTGAATATGCTATATGAAGCCTGAGATAAGTAATTGTACACAAAACATATCCTTAAATTTCCAAGTGTCAGTTAGTGTGTAAATAATAAAAATTTGCTAATTCTTGCATAGACACATCCTTCGCTGTCTCTCCCCATCGCTTCACAGCTGGAATTCCTTAGCAAGGCACAATGGCTCTGATAAATCTCCCTTCTACTCATCTTTCAAGACCAAGATCAAGAACTATTTGTGAAACATTTGCAGATTCTCTCAGGAAAACTGACTGTGCTTTCCTTTATATTCCACTGGAACCCACATAACTTACAAAAATTAACTAGATACATCATGTGTACACATCTTTCTCCCTCACTGGATACTGACATGGACACCCGTCAGCCTCGATTAGAAAAAGAGTACCCCTCCTAGGGGGATGAATTAGAAAGAAGCATGCCCCTACCCTAGGCCCATTCCCCAAAGCCCCAGCACCTTGTATGAGTAACTCTCAGGGTTAAGGCTGCCAGACAAAGCCCCAGGTATGCCCCAAACAAGTATATCTCATGCAGTGCTTGATATCTTTCTGAAATTCAAATTTACCTGGACGTCCTTTATTCTTGTCTACTAAATCCAGCAACCCTACTCAGGGCAGATGCAGCCCCACACCAGGGTGGATGGCTTAGTGAGCACAGTGTGGGCTGAATGTTAACCCTCAATTGTCACTTGACCTTGTACACAAACTGCACAACTGAACAGGTGGCCCTGGATTTGAAACTCTTTGAGGGCAGGTACAGTGTAGTGGCTCACTCATCCTTGTATTTCTACAGGTTGGAACAAATGTTTATGAAATGCACATCCTAGTGAAAGCATACAACCTGTGAAGTAATATTTCAAACCTGGCATGTCGAAAGAAATATTTTTGGATGGAAAAAAAACTTTCCATCTCCCTTCCGTGGAACATAATACAACTGTCACTGTCTATCTTAGTCAACCTTGGTCACATTGGCATTCCTGCATCGTAAGCTCTGACTGGAAGCAAAACACTGAGCGGTATGCCAGGTGGGTGTCCAAGGTCAACTGTGAGAGCCATGAGGCACCCTCACACTTGTCCTCTCAGAGACACAGGTGTCTTATACACCAGACCTTAAACCAGCCTTAAAAGAAAAAAAATAAGGTGGGGTGCCTGGGTGGCTCAGTTGGTTAAGCGTCCGACTTCAGCTCAGGTCATGATCTCACGGTTTGTGGGTTCGAGCCCCGTGTTGGGCTCTGTGCTGACAGCTCAGAGCCTGGAGCCTGCTTCAGATTCTGTGTCTCCTTCTCTCTCTCTGCCCCTCCCCAGCTTGCACTGTCTGTCTGTCTCTCTCCCTCTCTCAAAAATAAATAATACATTAAAAAAAATTTTTTTAAGAAAAAACAAGGTTAAAAAAAGTTGCATGTAGACGAGCTTAGAGACAAAGGTACATTCATTTAAGTGTTAGTTAAATGGCACATCAGTTGGAAAGATTGGAATTAAAGAGTTTTGACAGTTATATGCTGCTAGTTACAAATGAAAAAGAGCATACACATTTTTTCCTGATTATGAATAAATGCAGTGTTGAAATTTATAAAATACAGGAAATAAAGTAGAAAAAAATCACCTATAATCCTATCATCTAGGATAGAGTGGGTACTTTTCAGATGGAAAAATAATAGAACTTCCTTTGATTGCATTCTTTTAAAAATCACCCTTTTTGCGTATGTTTTAAAATGAACATCATCTTACAGAATAAGAGATGTATTAAATATTGGAAGGATGAGCTCAAACGCTATTTTGACTGGTAGGGGTATGCGTTCAGAAAGCTGAGGGGCCACTGAGACAAGGCAATCACAATAAACAATTTCGGCACACCTCCCCCGGTGCTTTCTCCTTTACGACTGAAAGCACACTCAGAGAGTAACTGAGGATTAAGTGAAAGGTGATTTGACAGTTATGTAGGAAGTTTCTGACCTAAGCCCAGTTAATACAGATAACGGGTCACTAGCTGGGTGGCCAGAATTTTCCATCTGACTTCTGTCACCTGGTGTCTCTCCCTGTCCTCCCTTCCCATTTTTGTTCCTCTTATTCTGGAAACTGCCCCCTTCTTCCACTCGCTCCGGGGCTAAGTAAGGCAGGCAGGGGCTGTAGGAGCAAGATGGCGGGCAGCTACGGGCCAAGAAAGCCGCTATGCTCTTTCTTGCCAGCATTTCTAGGGCTGGTTTCTTCAGCAGCAGCCACGTGGAGCCCAACTCCTTTGACATGAGTGGGTTGCTTTGTCGGTTTTATGTATTTTTTGTGTCAGGAAAGACAGGGTCAGAGTTTTCTTTGAGGTGAATAATACACTAACAACTGAGCTGTGCTTTGCGGTTTACAGAGAACTACAATAAACATTTATCATATTTCATTCTCACATCCTCAACCTCAGTATTATTATTGCTCCGATTCTAGAAAAGTGAACACTGAAGCTCAGAAGTGACTGGGTTCTAATTCAAGTCTCTGAATTCTAACTCCTGTGCTCTTATTTACACTGCCAATGCCAGTTCTGTGTGTAGTTAACGCCCACCACCTTCAAAATAGCCATTCAGTGAATATTATCATCCACATAGCCTAAATAGGGGAAGGAAGGAAGGAAGGAAGGAAGGAAGGAAGGAAGGAAGGAAGGAAGGCAGGCAGGCAAGCAAAGCAAAGCAAAGCAAAGCAAAGCAAAGCAAAGCAAAGCAAAGCAAAGGTGGGACTGTCTGGGGCCTTTCCTGTGGAAGCACTCTCTCCATTCCCCAGTGTGAGGTATAAGGAGGGCTGTCAAGAGGAAGATGTGGTTATAGACCAAGGAGTGATTTAAAAAGATCAAGACCTCGTTCCATCTATATCCCAATAACTATCAGGAATATTGATGGATTGTTCTGGACCTTTTGTAAGGTTCCCCTTAGTGGCTCTTCTCACCCAACATTGTCATGCCAGGTAGTAAGTAGAAAGCCCTAGGAAATCCCCAAAGATCAGTGTGCTTGTTTTAGGGACAAGAAGGTAGGAGAGACTCTGTGAAACACTGTTTTGTTCCACCTTGAGTTGGGAGAAAAGGGAGCTTTAGTCACAAGCAACAGGCGACTGCAGGGAAAGAGCCAGTATGTGGGCCAGTCCCTGGAGGCTGAGGATAAATGTAATAGGCAGTGTCCGTGGGGACCTCACAATGGCCAGAAGCCCTAGTCCTCCGTCTACTCCTTCCCAGCTGAGCCCTGACATTCCCGTCTCTATTTCATTCTTCCTTTTATAACAGGGGTCTTTAATTCCCAGACCAGAGCACTTAGGAAGCTTCTAATTCCAGCAAATGGGAGATAGGGAAGTAGGGGGTACTTGTTTTTTCCCCAGTACTGCACGTGAGGCAAGTTGTGCCTGGGCACTCCAAGTTGGAACCCTGAACTCACTCTCCATGAAAATCTGCTACAGAAAAATGGCTGCATTCTTTAGTTTTCCTGTCTTACAAGCTACAAAGATTCTGTGGACTATCTAAAGGTACCTCTATTCTTAAAACAAAACAAAACAAAAAAACAACAACCAGAAGATGTATTTCTAGTTCCATATAATAGTCTTCACAAAATACTAGACCCTCTAAGAACTTTGAAACAGCAACAAAACAGGAACAAACAGTATCTGAGATGTCAACCCTGGAGCCCCAACTAATGGGCATATTCAAAACAAGGACAGACATTCATTCCCTTTTTGAAGATGTTAGGAGAAGACTCTATAAGTCAATTCTTTACAAATGGCATGCTCTGTGGACAACAAAACATTCCTACTTTTCAGTAACTCCATGCTTTTTATAATAAAGCATTAATACCTTCTATCTGCGTAGTCCACAGGTTTACAGAGGACTTCACTATACATTATACTCTACACTAGTTGGCCCTCATTGGGGTAAGTAAAGCAGGGAGAATTACCTCCATTGCACAGACGAAGAAATAAACAAAGATATTAAGGGACTAGTTCAAAGTTGACTGAGCTAAGACTCCAACTTAGGTTTTCTGACTCCAACACAAAGAGGAAGTTCTGCAGAGGGGGTCGTCATAACAAGGTTCATGGCACCGTGGAATACTATGGTACTAAAATCAACACTTTCCTAACACCAATGTCATGTCACAATAATATATTTAAGGCGATGGGGCTAGACCTGAAGACATTCTGGCAGTGAGAGGCTATTGTCTCGACACCATTAGCAGTTTCCTGCTGATTAAACTTTAGATACTTAATTTTGAGTTAGCTGAAAATACTGTATATGTTTTATAATTTTTGTATTCATTAATGCCTATCATAGATGTGCTCTACCAAAAACCAAAACAAAATCCCGATTTTGAGAAACACGTATTTTAATGTATCTGTTTTAATTTATTTATTAACTTGATTTGATTTATTTTTAAGTAGGTTCCACACCCAACGTGGGGCTTGAACTCATGACCCTGAGATCAAGACTCGTATGCTCTATGCTCTACCGACTGAGCCAGCCAGGCGCCCCTGAAAACATGGTTTTATTCAGCAGATATCCGTAGCAACGCTTTATGAAAGGACTCGCCAAATGTCTTTCACTGTAATTTATGTACTTAAAATCATTCTACATACATATGTACTATATGTATATTCGATTTAAGCAAAGTATAGGCAATTTTATAAAATACAGTAGCCATTTAATATCACTGACTTAATAAATGGAAAAACTGGGCCACTAAGTTGTCAACCATCATACAGCTTTTCTTCAACAAAGAAGTCCAAAGCACGAGTCACCACATCGGTGATTACAATGATGTGTCTGGCAAAATGACTACACCTCTTTCCTAAAGTGGTTATACATCTTACTGAGTCATATTGTAGTCATTAGCCAGAGTTAATTTTGAACAGATAGATGGGGAGATACTCATGTTGGGGCCTGCACGATTTGGAGTCTCTTCCATTATCTGCTTATTTTGCTGAAGAAACCCAAAGCCTGAAGAGTTGCTTAATGTTACCAAGACTTCCTAATACCATGTCTGAAGTAAGACCGCGCTCAGATGTCGTGTAAGGATTACACGAAAGGCAATCTTGTCTAGAGACCGGTGATGTCAAAACGAAATCCACGGGACACACAAATAACGCCCGCTCGAGTTCCCACCAGCAGCTCTCAACAGTTTCTTACTGGTTTACACGCGATGCCTGTCCCAGCTCTAAATCCTCCTTCTTTCGTATTCGGTAACATCCCCAAGTGCCAGAGCAGCGAGGGAGTTATTTTTACCTTCAACAACTTTGTATTTTAACTAAAACTCTAATAACAACCATGAGGTCTGAATTCTACTTCAGTAATATTGCTATGAATTTGGAGTGATCTTCTCTTACAGGAGTTCACCGTTGCCAAAGAGTTTTCCAACCGGTATGCCGCAAACAGGTTAAGGGTGGACTCAGACGTCAATTCTCGTCAGCCCTGGGGAAGGCTGGGTGGCCTTGGGGTGGCTGCATCCACTGACCCACGGGCCTCCTTAGATGTGACCATTTTCTCTATGCCACTACATGAAAAAGGTTGGGCAGCACCGGAACTCACAGAGGCATGGTTCTCCATAGATTACAAGGCCATTCTGGTAGACACAGATGCCGTCTTCCAAACTGATTCCCCCCAAATGTCAAGTAAACTGAGCACTGAAGCAGTCAGGTTAATGGGCTTAACTACTCCCGCACTTGAGGAAACTGGGAAGTCCTGTCATTTTACAGCTTGAGGAGTTCCTCTGCAGGCACTTGATTTTGTCTCTCGAAAGGAAGAAAAGGTGCCAGAAGAGATCTGTGAGGAAAATAATAAAGCCGTCGGTGCTGCAGGTTGCGGGAAGATTTACCTGGCCTTACGGCTTTGCTACTGCTTCTTCCTCGACATTAAGACTAAGGCTTTTCATCCTCCTGATCTTGAAAAGCACATTCCCCTCAACTTCCATAAATCCGCAGAACCTGAAAAGAGCCCCAGTGTCACCGAGTAAAAGAGGCGGCTTTAGGAATCTCACTGGAAGGAGGGGTGTCTTCAAGCCTCTCACTGCTAAGCCGGACATTTCCTAACACTGGACAAATTGTACATCCAGCTCAGGGAGGGTGAACTGCAGTGGTCTTTTACCCTCCGAGCCAATTGTTAGCTTTTCACGGGAATCAGCAGGGAAGCACATGTGAAGCCTCTGTGGTGCCGGTGAGCGCCCCCGTGCCTTGTGTGACTCTGCATGTAGATGAAGCAGGCCGGGGGCTTTCTGAGCCGCGGCCGCTGAGTTCTCAGAGCAGCGCTTTTCTCCGGCGTGGCTCCCTGCTGGGACAGCCCTTTTCAGTCCTCTACCCCCCCTCGATCTCTTCTCCTGCACAACACAGGGAAACTTGATTGAAATAAAGACCTAGGGAACATGTTTTATTTTCTCCTGTTCAATCCATTTTAGAAAAGCTTTTAATTGGTTTTAAAAAGATGCTAAACAAAATGTGATGATGTTTTTCAGTCTTCACGAACTACAGATACCACTTTTTATACTTTCAAAGGGCTAATAAATCAATCATGAAATTAACTCTCCAGCTAAATTTAAAGCAAACCCACTGAATACCGGGTTCATTAAAAATCTATGCATTTACTTAGAAAAATTTAAAATTCAAAGAAAATTATCCTGGTAACTGAAATCTGACTTGAATTTTTAGTCCTACACTGAAAATCCAAGACCAAAGCAATCACAAAGGGGAAAAAAGAAGGCTTGTGAACCAGTTTTAATAAGCCAATTTACAACGAGGAGGGGTGTGGGGGGAGGGGAGGAGGAGAAAAGAGAATATCTTGATACATAACAACATAGTGCCCCTGAAGGGATTCTTTTATTTGAGCATGTGCACACATGCACACATAATTTTTCTACGTGAAAGCTGGAATCACAACAAATGCGATATTAAGAATTCTGTGGCTGATATGATTACTATATTGTATACACGTACAGTTCCTCTTTTTAAAGAAAAATGCCTTCAACTTTTCTGTTTTGACAGTGATACAAATAACTAAGAGTTTTCTACTGCCCTAGGTGGCTCTGCGACCCTCAGATTCATGCGCTTTTAATATTTAACTGAAAACACCTGAAAAACCTACATGGCTGACGGTCCGGTGGAGTGAATGCTTCCACTGTAGAAAGACGAACCTTCTCGACACCGGACCACAGCCTGAAATTTTTCCCTGAATTCTCCTGAGAGAATATAAACTGACTTAAAAAGCAAGGTGGTGCAGAGACAGCATATTTTCATTTTGTCAAATGTATGCCAACTAGAAATACTGGACACAGTAACTCCTTCTGCCACTGGTTCACGTAAGCAGCAGGCCACCATCTATCAGGCCGGGTCAGAGTCACCCAATCCTGATTCGGGACGGGCTGGTATTCCTTAAAAGAGAATCCCTGCCATTTCCAATCACTAAGGCGACCAGATCTATCTTTGACTTCTTACATATTCCTATACCCTTCCTTTGCGGCCCTTAGATAAATTAGTTCTACATCCCTTTTGAATGATCCAATCCCTGTTTCTAAGACTTCCCCCAAGCCGGACCATGTACTTTGGATGCTCACTTCTTGCTTCTAGCTCCCCCATAACCCTCCTTTCATCAATTAGGTAGCTTCAGCAACCGCTTTTTTTAAGTGCCTCTTTTATTGAGATGTGAGTCACATAACACACAAGTCGCTGAGGTAAAGTGTACAATTCGATGGTTTTTAGGGTTTTTTGCGGATATGTGCAACCATCACCATGATCAATTTTAGAACATGTGAAACACCCCGAGAAACCCCATACCCGTTAGCAGTCACCTCTCATTCTCCCTATCCACCCTTCTCAGTCCTAGGCAACCATGAGTCTACAGATTTCTGACTCTACAGATTTGCTAATCCTGGACATGTCATACAGACGGCGTCAAACGATATGTGGTCTTTTGTGACTGGCTTCTTTTGGTTAGCATGTTTTCAAAGTTCATCCATGTGACAGCACGTGTCAGGACGTCATTCCTTTTTATTGCTGAATGATATTCCACTGTATCCATATACCATATAGCACATTTTATCTGTGAACATCTAGGTTGTGTCCGCTCTTTGGCTATTATGGATAACGTTGCTATGAGCGTATCTACAAGCTTTCATGTGGACATAATATTTTCATTTCTTTGGGGTGTATACCTAAATTGTTGCGTCGTAGGGTATCTCTCACCTTTTGAGGAACTAGACCCAAAGGCTGCACAATTTTTATACTCCTATCAGCAGTGTATAAGGGTTCCAATTTCTCCAAAGGCACAGCAACACTTGTTACTATCTGACTTTCTGGCTGTAGCCATCCTGGTAGGTATGAAGTGGTATCTCACTGAGGCTCTGATTTTCATTTCCCTGATGGCTAAGGATGCTGACTATCTTTTCATGTGCTTATTGGTCATTTGAAATTTATTTATTTTTGAATGTTTTCACTTTAATCATACCTCGACAAATATACATTACAGTACAAAATAAAATACTTAAGCCCACCAAAATGAGGGGACATGCAAAAAATACCTTTAGAAGTAAGTTATCTAGGGGCACATGGGTGGCTCAGTCAGTTGAGCATCTGACTCTTTTTTTTTTTTTTTTTTGGTTCAGGTCATGACCTCACAGTTCGTGAGTTCAAATCCTGCATTGGACTCTGCACTGACAGTGTGGAGTCTGCTTGGGATTCTCTCTGTCCCTCTCTCTCTGTCCCTCCCTCGCTCTCTTTCTCTCTCTCAGAAAAAGTAAATAAACTTTAAAAAAAGTTAAAAAGAAAAGAAGTTATCTATGTTTTTTGTTGAATAAGTTATTCATGAAGTACATCTGTACCAGATGTTAAGATTTAAAAACATTAGATAATGTTCCTTTCCTCAAGAATTTTACAATTATTTTTATAAAATGGAAAGTTATTACTAAGTCTTTAAAGTGTTGTCTTTTTTTTTTAATATGTCCTATTTTATTTCTACTGGGATCTATTTTGGATTACAAATAATAATTTGTATTCTCAACTAAGGTAGGTCTCTCTTTTTAAATGAATGTGTTTAACAGTGTAAAGGACAAGCGGTTTAAAAAATACCATTAAAAAATTATTCTTCCTTCTCCTAAAAACTGAATAAGATACACATTTAAATGCCTGGAGAGTCTCCCAATCTAGTAATTTTTAAATGCTATTTCATAAGAAAGGATTCTTTTTGTAGGTGATATACATGGTGATTCGGGGATATATCCTTTGTCAGCAATTTTAGCTGTATCTATTTACATACTTATTGAAGGAATCAGAAAAGGGAAAAATATACTCACTTCTCTACCTTTACTATGAGCTAAAACTTCAATTACTGGGAATGATAGTTTATGGAAAAATGATTACAAAATCCTTACAGTCCATGTACGTGGTAAATTTTCAAGGTTGTTGTACCTTCTGTTTCTTTTAACTATTCTAGAAGTACAAAAAAACAAAAAATCTTAGAAAATCAAGACAAGTCAATCACTTAGTTCTGACACACACACACACACACACACACACACACACACACACACACACTTTTAACTGTTAAATTAAAAAGTAGAGGGGCGCCTGGGTGGCACAGTCGGTTAAGCGTCCGACTTCAGCCAGGTCACGATCTCGCGGTCTGTGAGTTCGAGCCCCGCGTCGGGCTCTGGGCTGATGGCTCGGAGCCTGGAGCCTGTTTCCGATTCTGTGTCTCCCTCTCTCTCTGCCCCTCCCCCGTTCATGCTCTGTCTCTATCTATCCCAAAAATAAAAAAAAAAAAAGTAGATTCACCAACTTAACATTAAATATTTTCCATGTAACTTAGTTAGAATCTCTAACTTCAAATACCAGATTCCCATACAGACATTAAGATGTTTTTCAACTTACTGCTTAACCCCTTTGTATCTGCTTTTGTCTGGCATTTCTTCAAGGTCACAGTATATAAAATCAGTCAAGAGAATTTGGGTCTTGTGTCATAGCCAAACATGCTCTGGAAGCCTCTACATAATTAACATATTTAACCAACCCTTGTAGATTAGTTTTAAATGTGTTAAGTTATCAAAATCACCAGTCTCCAATAGCAGCATCAGTAAAAATACAACCACATGAACAAAGATCCTGGCTACAAACTCCCTACTCAAAAGTGCCACGTGACACAAGAGAAACAATTCAAGCTTAACTGTAAAAATTTTTAAAAAGAAAAGAAGAAAAATCTGCCTATGGGAAATGAATTTTCCCAAATACAAATTCTTAGGAAAACCTAGGAAATGATAAATGAAACAAACGGAAACATGCATTTAATCCCTCCTACACGAATATCATAGTCTTTCAAGGGAGAGGGAGGCAGGGAGGGATGTGTAATATGGGGGGGAATTTATAGCACAACAAGAACAGAACACCAATCGAAACTAGGATTTTGAGATCTTCAGAAAAGGACACTTCTCTGTTAAGAAAATCATTTACCTTCAAATCGAAGGCCAAACCAGAGGATTTTGCAAAAGCCCCTCAACAACAGAATTTTATATGTTTATGGTCGCTTGCTTATTTGCCAGCTCATTCGCACCATTATGTGCAGTCTACTGGAAAAACTCTGTGAAAGGTTCCTTATATTATTTTTACCTGAGGAGGTGCCTTTTTCAGTAACACGAGAAGAGCCTGTAATACCAGATTAGAAAATCGAGGGCCAATGGGGACATAATCTGGAAGAGAAATATTGCTCTGTTTTAGGGATTCAATACATATATGCACATATTCCAAACATTCAGATTTTTCTGCATCGAGAATAAACACAGCCCCAAGTAACTGTCAGGCAACTAATGATAATTAGAAAAAAATATCTCCAATAACTTAAATGCTTAAAACATTATGTAAGAACTCTCACCCATACATTTTTTTAAAAAAGCTTCTAAATATCCATTTTGAGTTCAGGTAGACATTTTTTTTTTTTTTTAAATATTCAGAGACAGAGACATTCTTTTTAAGGGAGAAGAAAAAACCCCAGATATATTTACTAAGCATTTCCAGAAAATTACCACAAACCACAGTAGTATAGTAAGCCTGCAGCAACAAAACATACCAGAAAACGGGTAGCGGGGGGCTGGGGGGGGGGGGAGATGGCAAATAATAACGTAAGTAAGATACTTCAAAATGACTGAAATGATGATAGAGCCACTAAGACTGGTCCTCAGATGGGGAAGAACAGAGAACTTTCTACAACTTTCTGTTAAACTTCTACTAATCTTTCAAGATTCAGCATGAATGCTACCTCCTCAGCTTTCTCTGTATTGTGCTTAGAACGACCTTCAGGCATTAGCCCTCTGAAGTCAAAAGTGATCTTTCCCTTTTCTGAATATCCAGAACATATGGCACATTCTACTTTGCATTCGTTTTCCCCAATATATGTTATAGCGACGGCATCTTATTTTTTGAGACCCTACTAATTTTAGCCCGTAGTAAGGGCTCAGCTTACTTGTCGAATAAATGAACAAACAAGTACAGATAATAACTATTCATACAAGTGAAAATATACTCAGAGGGCACACATTCCTGACACAGTAGTGTTGCTATGACCACACATCTCAATTGTGTTTAGATAAAGGAATTTACACAGAGCTATGAGTTTGTGCTTAAAAGCTTTTAAAGAAATAATCCTATAAACTGGGCCGAAATGTATCAAAAATAGCAGACCAAAACCCCAGGGTCACTAAATAAAACTACCAAATTAAGAAGACCTCAGATACACCTTTATATATAAAGGTATGTCTTTGCTTTATAACCAACATTGCCTTAAGAAACAAGAAAATAAATAACAGAGGGTTAAAGCAAGTCTTAAAATCATGAGGAAAATTTGGTAAGTACAGTTTCGCTGGAATCGTTACTACACCATTTTGGATGGCTTGAGAAGGGATTACTCAGGTGTTGGGTAGTACCTTAAGAAGTTTATGAAGTCACCATGTGGGTTCCACTTCAGTACAGTTATCACAGCATCCTGAGTGACTATTATAATGCACTTATTCCAGATTTATCTAATATTTGCAATGAAATAAAATGTAAGAAACAACACTTTTCTGGCATTTACTGGGGGATTACTACACCTTATGAACTGTGTGCAGGGACTGTCTTATTCATTTCTGTATCCTGTAGGAGAGCATTTAAGCAAAGGAGATGTTTACTCAATATTCTTAAGAATTACTATAGAACTATAGAACACTTTTAACTTTCAGAATGTTTTCAACATATTTATCCTATTTTTGTCTTCACGATTACTCCATGGGATGAGTGAGGAAGGAGACACTGTCTCTGTTTTATAAGAACGGACACTGAGGTACAAGGCACTCGGAGCTTATCCCCAAGTGTTATTTCACCCCATTCATATGCCCCTCCTCCCTTACTTAGTTCTGTCAAAGTTCCTAAGTGGAAACTCTGGGGTACGGATGGGTAACTCAGAGGTACCAAACAGCAAATATATCCATCAATGGAAATTACTAACCGCTTATTATGGGCAGGGAACTCTGTGGAAGAAACAAAATAATATGAGGTATGGGCCCTTATGGGAAAGCAGTTGACAATGGAGTTATGGTCATAAGGCATATTTAACATGAAAACCATCACTGACTTCGCATATAAGAACATAGTTCTTTGTAAGACAAAGAAAAGTAATTCTATTGCTCTATAGTTTACAGATACCCATTATTTTTCTCTTGTTATTTGCAAGACATTAGTGTAATGTGGCAAAGATAGTACAATGGCAAAAGTTATGTGACTCACCAAGCAGTCTCTCAATGTCATCTACAACCACACAACTAAGCTGGGATTTGTATGCATCATCAAAGATCTGGAAGAAAGCAAAACCATTTATTATCTCGCTGCTCTCCATAATTATGACAATATCCACAAAGATAAAATTTACTTAATTCTTGAGCAATGCCTAAACAAAGCACAGTATAACACCAATATTTCAGACTCTACTACATTAGAATTTAACAGACAATGGGATTTTAAAACTAAGAGTTCTTGCCATTTAAAAATGAGGAAATTGAGGCCCAAAGCAGTTAAATGACTTGCTCAAGATGACACAACTGGATCACAGCTGAGCAAGAAGTAGGGTGACGCTATTTTCAGCCCCACGAGCTGGATGTGTCACACACAGGCATGCTGAGGAATGCTGGTCATTAATCAACTGGCAAATCTCATCAAATTATCACAACGGTCTCTCCTATGTCAGGAGCATGACTTCAGTGTTGTGACTCAAGAGCTAGACGGAGCCACAAGGGATGCATAGAATAAAACTAAGTGTCATTTTATTATCTATAAGAGTTGTGGCCCTGGCTAAGCAAGAATAACACTGAAAGAATCCTGTTCACTCAAATCAGACCATGGTCTGATGGTTAAAATGTTTACAGAAGAGTTAAAGTTGGTTATAAAGGATCAGATAGATGTATCTTCAGAACCAGACAAAAGATAACAGTACATTGTCTTAAGGCAGTAAAAGAAATGCAAATTAAAGCAAGCAGTAAAGGAAATCGTTATATCCTCACAAGGATGTAGCAATTTCAAGCCAGACAGAAGATTTAATTTACATGTAAGTTGAATGTAAGTGCCCAAGGCCTTGAGACCAGGCTTTTCATAAATGTGGGCGTTCCTATTCTAGCGACTGTAACTGGGGTTCAGGGCATCTCACAGATGTCATCTGTAAGAAGTAATTCCTGCATCCCAGCCCGGTCCTTCTGGTTGGTAAATAACCTCAATGCACCAAGATGGTAGCCACCCCTCCACCCATCTTGCTTGGGGTAGAATATTCCTTAGTGGTTATCTTTTAACCATAGATAACTAAGTATTAGCTACAGAAACAAAGTAAATCAAAGCCTTCCATATTAATATTTTTCATATCAAATTTGAAGACAACTTGTGTATACTTGGTCTCTAAAGTAACAGTTAAGAACATTTACCGTATGAAGATCAGATTAGCCTTGCTAGTTCCATTTAAAATACACAATTGGATAATTCATTTTTATAAACTTTTACATTGGAAGGTAAGAGATAACTTAAATACCCTTTCATATAGTAAAGATAATCTAAGGCTCACCATACTTTTATTATTAGTTGTATTTTAACTTATCATTAAGTAAATATAATTACTTTGAAACTCAATGTTTTGTTAGACAAACAACTGAAGTACTTCAAAGAGAAAACAAAATACTTTAAATGGGTAAATATAATTTAAAATATTAAAAGAAATTTAGTTAAGTTGTAAAAGTCCCCTTTAAAGGAATTGCTAAATTTCACTAGACTTACAAATAGAATAAGATAGAATAAGAGATGTAACTGAACTTTTTTTAAAGTTTGTTTTCAGGAAGCCTTGGTGGCTCAGTCAGGTAAGCGTCTGACTTCAACTCAGGTCATGATCTCATGGTTCGTGGGCTCAAGCCCCATGTCGGACTCTGTACTGAAAGCTCGGAGCCTGGAACCTGCTTCAGATTCTGTGTCTCCCTCTCTCTCTCTGCCGCTCCCCTACTTGTGCTCTCTCTCTGTCTCTCAAAAATAAATAAACGTTAAAAAAAAGTTTGTTTTGTGTTGAAAAACTAGGTTTTAAATTACAAAATTTTAGTATGCTGACTTTTCTTTTTTTTAAAGTTAGCTTTGTTTGTTTAATAGAGAGCGTGAGCAGGAGAGGGGCAAAGAGAGAGAGAGAGAGAGAGAATATCCCAAGCAGGCTCTGTGCTGCCAGCACAGAGCCCAATGCGGGGCTAGAACTCACAAACTGTGAGATCATGACCTGAGCCAAAATCAAGAGTTGGATGCTCAACCAGTCGACTAAGCCACCCAGGCACCCCGACTTTTCATTCTTTAAGCCTCAAATTAGCTCTACACGGTCATTTTTATGCTCAAAAGTCACCCTCAAAGATGTAAAACAAAAACCCTGGCAAAGTGGACAATCTAGATAGTAAGTTCCTCCCAGCATGCTATCTGTTCTTTAAGGTAGGAACTGTCTTCCTCAGTATTAGGTTTGCAATGTCTGACACGTCACTGGTGCTTAATACAGGTTTCCTGCTTGCGTGTGTGAAGGAACACCTCTGTTGCTTGCTTTCCTTTGCACCGTCCCCTTTACCCCTTGCTCACTCTCCCACACTGTGTTAAATCCCATTTTAAAATCCCATTTACTCTTGCCTCCTCGGCTATGTACCTCCCTGCTGGATTGTGAGGTGGATAAAAACTTTATTCGTGTTGTCCTTAGGATCTGGCACAGAATAGTATTTATACTTGCCCAGTGGATTTGGTGGTTCAAACGACACAAGTTCTAATTCCATCTTGCCATAAATCACTTGTCTCTGTTCCGTTTTGGTACAGCATTTTGTATATTGTGCACATATTAAGGGTCCATTGTATTCTTCCTTGTATTATACTAGACTATAAGCCCTTTGAAGGCAAGTGGTGTCTTAATTATCTCTGTATCCTCACATTACTTAATATAATGCCTTACCAGAAAGTAATCAATAAATATTTTCTGTAAGAGTAAATTTGCATTTTAAATTCAAGCAGAAATATCAACGAGTAGTTGGAGATGTATGACTGAAGTCAGGGTATGGAGCTCACCTTCAGGGCAGTCAGTGATTGCTGAAACCACGAGAGGGGATGATATCTTCAAGGAGAAATGGTAGAGGTAAAAGAACAATGGGTCAAGGACCAGATCTTAGAGCGTTGGTCTATTCATTCATTCAACAAATAATTTTGAATTCCTATTATGTGTCAAGCATTAATGAAGGCAACGGAGAGAGTAGCGAAAAAGACGTATACGATCCCACCTCCGCAAAAACTGGAGCGGGGGAGCAGGTCCACGTAACCGTGATGAAGCATGACGCTACTATGCTGGAGGAAATACAAGATGAGATGGTGGTGTATAGCGAAAGAGCTGGGGTAGTCACTGGGGAGACCCACACACGAGCCGGCATGTGGTCGGACTGTAGTTCTCCACCCCCTCTCACGTCAGGGATGGCTACGGGGCTTGTGTCGGTTAATGAAATGTGACTGGAAATATAGATCACTTTCCGAAGGGAGCTTTAGGAGCTACTGCACGATTCACCACGTTCCCTTTATCTGGCCTCGGCTATCATGCCATCACATGTGAGATGGAGCCTCTGTTACATGTTAGTTTGAGTCTCTGAGAAACTTCAATGAGCAGAGCTCCCCCTCTGAGCCAGGATGGACATGCAGTGTGAATAAGAATTAAACTGTGTTATGTTAAGCCACTGAGATTTGAGGGTTGCTCAGTATTGCAGCATAACTTAGCCTATCCTAACTGACACCGAGGATTATGGAATCAACGATGGTGTCCTAAGTTTAGGAAGTGACATTTAAGCTGAGACCTGAAGGATACACAACCCGTGGAAAACGGAGAAGAAACTGTTCCGAGAGGAGCATACTGAATATTAGGAGGCTCAGAGTGAGAAAATTCAGAAGCACTGCAGGAACTGACATATAGTCAGTAAGAATTAAAATGAAGACATGTTGGTGTGGTATGTGTGGGAAATGGAGAGTTGAAGCAGAAGAGGTGACGAAAGAGCCTGGACGCGAAGTGTCTTACATCTCGTATGAGTTGAAGTTTTACTGTAAGGAAATGAAAAGCCACTAAAGGATTTTAAATAATGGACTAACATGTCAGGTTTATGACTAAGAAACATTTTTCTGCCTGATGTAGAGAAAGCATCAGAAGGGAGTAATCATTGTTTAATACTGTAGAATTCCAGGTGAAAGATAATGGTGGTCTGGAAGCGGGGGGGGGGGTGTTCTAGAAGTGGATGGACTCTAGAGATGTTTAGGAGGCAGAACTGAAAAGACTTGGTGATGAACGGGTGTGGTAATGAGGAGGAAACTAGAGTCAAGGGTACTTTCTGGTTCGGCCACTAAAATAGAGAACAGAGGAGAAGCTCGTCTGGGGATGGATCATGATGAGTACATGTAAAGAGCAGGGAAAGAGAAGCCCCTCACCTCTCCTTGCACCGCCCCTCAAAGGGAAGGAAAATAGGACATTTATTTCAGCCTCCTGATACATAATGATGGACCCTTTTAGGTTTGAGTTGGTGAATTCAAGATAGTAGAAAAGTTTAGAAGCGGTTCCTTAGTGGCTCTTTGCTATTTTTTTGAAGACCGGACCCAATATAGCAGCAGCCAGTGTGGTATCCTATAAACTTTAGTGATTTCAAGGAGTCCCTGAAAATAATGCTTGCTCTTCAAATCACTGTTCAGAATTCCACAAAGGCTCTGATGCCATCATGGAACTCTGTCTGTCAGGCTGCAATATTGTGGGTTAGAGCCACAGGGCCCGGGGACATGGTGGACTGGCTATTATTTGCAGTACTAGCTTTTTCCTGAATCAGTCCGTCTCCCTTCTCAAGAACAGTGGAGAGCTTACACTGCTACAGAAATCTTACTCGGGACATTGCTGGGGTCAAAACTGATGATAAATTGGTATGCTGTCTCACCAATTTACCTCAGATACTGTGTTCATGAAGCATTACAAATCCCTTCAGAGTTGACTGCATGATTTACCTGTAAGATTTTAGAAGAAAAGTACCTACGGCAGTCATTTAATGTAGTTGTTTTTTTTTTGGTTTTTTTTACAGACAGCTCTTAATGTACTAATTACTATCATGAGGAGAGGAGCACTCACAGCGAACTCTCTTAACAACCTACTAACCATGACAAAGGCTGTGCGATTCCAGTTGTAACTTGACCAGTTTCAGTTGACAGGTCAACTGAAACTCCTTTGGGTAGCAACTCTGCTCTAACTTAAATACACACACCCCTTTCACTTCTTACACACGTAATTCTTTACTAGTGTGATGGAAGGTCACCACCCTTCCCCCAGATCCCTGTTTCTGGCCTAGTGTCCTCAGTCCCTTCCAGTCTAGGCTCCCTGGCCCAGGCCCCAGCACAATGTTCACGGTCAGATTTGACTGACAAGTACACGCAATTAGCTGCCAGATGAAAATCTAAGCGAGATATTTACACGGTGAGTTGGGAAGTTCTACCACACCTTTAGGTAGATAAACCCAAAAAGGAAGAGTGGTACCAGAAAGAAAGATGCAGGAAAAAAAAAGAAAAATGTACAAACCGCCCCAGCTGGAGCACTAAAACTGACGTGCCAAACTTACCATCGCTAAGGGCACACGGCAGATAGATACACAGTGCCGCTGCACAACAAATGACGCCAAACAAAAGTCAGGCAGATGGGCTGAAGCTGGGCTAGTGGTCGTTCTCAAAGACTCCTTGTTTGCTTGTTTTCAAGATTTTTACTTTTAAGTAACCTCTACACCCAACGTGGGACTTGAACTTACAACCCTGAGATCAAGAGTCGCACGCATGCTCTACCAACCGAGCCGGCCAGGAGCCCCTCCCAAAGTGTCTTTAAAAATTAATTTAAATTCAGATCCTCTCACTTAGTACGACAAAAGTACGTACGATGCTCAAGTTTCATCTTAGTGGAGAGGTTCTCAGTTGGGGATCAGATAAGTAGTTATCATGCAAACCAGGACACCTGAAAGTAGGGAGCTGTTCATAATCATGCTGGAAGAACAGGTAAAAACCAGGATTGCTCAAAGCAAATTGGAATGTCTGGTCATCCTCGTTTTATCAGGAAGTTTCCTACAGGAAACTTCTCAGTATAAAATTATCAGCATATAATATCAGTAAATATCAGCAGGTAAAATTATCAGTGTATATAGCGTTAGAGTCTGATAAGAAGCCTGAAAGAGAAGGCTAAAGAAAAAGAATTGGAAGGACTGAAGAAAAAGTGCATAAAGAATAGCATTGGTCAACACAGACATAATGACAGGTCTGTTCTAGAAGATGGACAGTTTCTCTAGAAAACAGAGAATCCCACAGTCTATTTCTACTCTTGAGTACCACGTCTCTTGTATGCCAGGTAGGCAGCGGGTCATAAGAGACAAACTAAAGTACGAGGAGCCTGGGCTGAAGGCAAGAACATGCTGGAAGCACTACGCAAGCACGGAGGAAAAGAGGCGTGGGGCTCCTGCCACAAAGGGCTCGGGGCAGGTCTGATTATGGTCCTCAAGGACACTGCAAGTTCCCCAGGCACAGAGCCCACTCCTGGAATCTACAGACAAGCTGGGAGCCACCTGTGTGTAGGGGAGGGGCAGCAGCTGCAGCTTCTGGAGTCTACATGAATACACATGGGAACATGCCAGCATGAGCTCCACGTTAATCCCAGCCTTTCAGAATCACAAACCACAGTAAAGCATGTTGTAAGTGGATTCTATCCTCCATTTTCTATAACCTCATTAGTGCTCCGAGGCAAGTGAAGCCAAATTCTCTGGTTCTTCTGGGGCTGAAAGAGTTCATCTCAATTCTGAAGTGGTTGGCGTGAAGCACCTAGTTAGGAGGAATCTGATGACAGTAGGAATCTGATGACTTAGAAAATCCTTAATGTAGTAAATCTGTCAGCAATTAGTTGAAAGCATACCCTAATCATATTTGGTAGCATATAAAAACGTAAATGAGCAAATTCAAATCGGCGCTATCAGTAATAATCTCTAGTTTCTAAAAATAACCTGGGAGTAGACCAAGCAAACATTAGCTGTCTTCTAATGAAACTGCCTCGGGAAGTGGACCTAAACTTTTGGCAAAGCACTAAAGCTTCCTGGAATGACCTTAAAATCCCTCATTTGTTCTCCCTGCTTTTCAGGAAAAATTCTTACATTTTTCACATAACACAAACCACAGAGTGGGGTATTCTTAATAATATAAAAAGTCACAAGGTCTGCAAGTTCCACTAAAGATCTGCACTATTCTCCTTTGTGTGCCAAAGAGATACGAACGCCCAAAGACAGAGGGTATCAAACAAAACAACGACATGCGCCCGCCCCCCAGCCATGCAGGGACCAGCAGTCACTTCCGGAGTGTCCACTTCTCTCATTTAATACGTGCACAAACTTCGGCAAATCAGCTACCTGATATATTAGGATGTTAACCAAAAACATCCAAATTCTGTTGCTTAGTAACTGCTGTCAAAAGATCCAATTTCCAGCTCTGCTCTTTGTATGGACTAAACCATGAAAAGAGGAGGATTAGGCACCATGATTCTGTTCTGTACAGACTACAATTTGCAGTGGGATTTACAGGAGGATATTCAGAGAAGATTATTTCCTTCTTGCAAAGCTAGTGGAAAGGAAAATTTCTCCCATTAATTTTCAGTCCTTTAAAAACAAGACCATATTATGTTATTAGTGGGTATAGTTTTATAAATCACTGATATTCCTACTTAATTTTGTTCAAACAATTTAGTCACACTAGATTGTTCCATTTCATCTCTGTACTGATCGTGTACTCGGAAAGCATCAAGATTAGGTAATTAGTTAAAATCAAACTCTACTGTTTTGTTCTTTTGTTCATTTAATGGCACTAATAGAAATAGCAAAATAGATTTTTAAAAAAATATAGAAGCAAAATGGATAAAGGAACAGAAATTTAAAAACAGAATGGAGTTGGGACGCAAACATAAACTAGGGAGAAGAAGGTCTGTAAATCCTTCAAATATCTTAATGGAACACGTGGTATCCCCGCCCACCCCACCCCTGAATGTGGGGATAATGGCAGTGTTGAGAAAGGATTTCTCTCCACAGAGAAAGGATTTATTAAGCAAATTAAGAGAAGTACAAGGTAAATTTTTAATGAACTGAGAATAAACTATCATGTATTTTAGCACCCTCCATATGTGAACAAGAAGCAATAGCTTAATTACAATTAAATCTCTAAGATACTCATTAAAACAGGCCGAATGGCCTCCCTACTAACAAAAACTCTTACCTCTTGGTTTAAGCAATAAAATGGTACATAACGATATTCTATGAATTAGCTAGTCAGATCGTCTTTCTTTAGCAAAAATACGTTAAATTATATGAAATTACAGTTTTCAAATTCAACTATTACTGTTACAAAACATTTTAAAAAATCTTTCAACTTGAGTACTTACTCATTAAAATGTAGCTGAAGAAATTTTTTAAATGTTTGTTTTTGAGAGAAGGAGAGTGTGCGCATGCACGTGCACACACACATGTGCACGCATGGGTGGGGGAAGGGCTTAGAGACAGGGAGAGAAAGAATCCCAAGGAGGCTCCAGGTTGTCAGGGCAGAGCCTGGTGTGGGGGCTCAAGTTCAGGAACTGAGACCTTGACATGAGCTGAAATCAAGAATTGGATGCTTAACCGACTGAGCCACCCAAGTGCCCCTGAAGAAATAATTTTAAATACCAATCTTTTACCTCACAAATTGGCAAAAAAAAAAAAAAGTTTTATTTTTTTTTAAAGATTTAATTTTTAAATAATCTCTACATCCAACATGGGGCTCGAACTCACAACTCCGAGATCCAGAGTTGCATGCTCCACCAACTGAGCTAGGCAGGCACCCCAGGAAAAATATTTTAATAATATCAAGTGTAGGTGAGAGTCCAAGGAAACTGACATTCACATGATGGGGCTGCGAATGTAAACTGGTATAACTTTTTGAAGAAGTACACTTTATAAATCAGCAGTATTTTTACATAAGAGTTTTGATACCAATATTCATCAGAAATCTTCAAAATATCAATGTTTTTACCTCAGCATCCCAATTCGGAGAATTCAAGGAAGTAACCAGAAATGTATATACAGCAATAACGATAAGTAAAAATAACCACTACACTTTACTGAGCACATATTCTATCCCAAAGCACTGCACATACTTTACAAAGATTACCATCTCACTTAATTCTGAATATTATCTTCATTTCCTAGACGAGAAAACAGAGGCTTATAAGTTAAGTGACTGTAAGACCTGGTAAGTGTGGTGGAGCTGTGATTCCAAGGTAGATCTATTTGAAACCTAAGCCCAAGTTCCCAGCCAACAGAATATGATGCTACTCTAAGAAAAATCTAGTAAGAAAATGGGGACGGTGATTTCTCTAGTTTGATAGTTCTAAAGAATATTATTTTTCATTGTGAAAAAACCTGGAAACAAACTAAATGTCCAGCAAAAGGCGAATATTTCAATGAATATCCTACAGGGGTGTCTGGGTGACAGTCGCTTGAACGTCCAACTTCAGCTCAGGTCATGATCTTGTGGTTCCTGAGTTCGAGACCTGCATTGGGCTCGCTGTTGTCAGCACAGAGCCTGCTTCAGATCCCCTGTCTCCCTCTCTGTCCCTTCCCTGCTCATACTCTCTCAAAAATGAATAAAAACATTAAAAATAAATAAATGAACATTATACAGTTATTGACATAATACTGAGATACATTTTAATGACACGGAAAAAGGCTCGTAATAGATTAAATGAAAAAAGCAGGTTTCAAACAGTATGTCCAGGGGCACCTGGTGGCTCAGTCAGCTGAGTGTCTGACTCTTGATTTCATCTCAGGTCATGACTTCAGGGTTCATGGGACTGAGCTCCACCCTGGGCTCCGTGCTATTGGTGTGGAGCCTGCTTGAGATTCTCTCTCTGCCCCTCCCCTGCTTGTGCTCTCTTTCTCTCAAATAATAAAATAAACTTAAAAAAAAACCCCAAAACCCAGTACGTCCAATGTGATCCCCCATACACAATGCATGTGTATGTGTGTCGAAGCATACAAGAAAGTTGAAAGATAAACATGGATTCTTTTTCTTTTCTTCTGTGTTCTTTTCTGTATTTTTAAAATTATTTTTGTGATCAGGAAAAGCTACATCTTTGGGGAGGGGGGTAGAACTCAAAAAGAAAGAAATGTCCTCTCCACAATCAATAAAAAATTATAGATTATTTGTGCTCTGGGGAAAAAAAGAAACAAAGAAAGAAAACATCTTCCCATCCTTACACTAAAAATGGAGGAAAGATTACAGCAGTGGGAGGTAGACCAGAAGCACTAAGGAATGGCATTTATATTTCATTTTCAAAAGCAGCCTGGAAGACTTAGCACCTTTAGACTGGTTTGAGCCCTCAGGCGTTTGTCAACCTATCATTAGGCAACAATGTGAAAACTATTTGCAGGGTAGGATTTTGCAATATTTCTGATATATTTCTAAGACTCCTAGGCTTCATTCTTTGTTCTGTACTTTAGTTACAGGGAATGACTTTTTTTCTTTTTCTTTTTTTTTTTGTCAAGAAAAACCGAAAAGTCTAATAGGAATTTATAATACTGATGACATGGAAATAATTTTTGTAACTTTAAGGGTGCATGGATGATCCAGACAGTGAATCATGAATCGAAACAATTTTGAATAAGCTTGTATAGACACTTATTTTTATATTCCTTAGCCTTCTGCTCATCTAAAACTCTACCTTGAAAGGCTTTAACAATTTAAAGATTAAATCATAAGTTATTAAGTCATTAATTTAACCATTTAACCCTCTAAGCCCAGCATCTATTACCTTCCCCCCTCAAGTCAATTTGCAAGAGATTAAAATAATAAAAATGATAATATCTCACACTTACAAAGCAGCTTTGATCTGTAGGAGCCTAAAGTGCTTTTTTAAAACTTTATAGAAAAACTAGGACCATCCACCCACATCTCAGAGTACATCTGAGGTAGAAGCTGGCAGCTGGTGAAAAGCAATGGAGTCATTTACCATCTGTACAGAAGACTACTATTTTTGAACAAGTATAAGGAATTAGAGGACTTAGGGAAATACAAACAGAATTAGCCGCTCAATTAAGTGGTACGTTCAATGGTCACAGGGTCCAAGGGCTATTATTTAAAGTTTCACCAGAGGAAGTTGTTTAAGGGTTCCCCTGAGAAGGAAAAAACTAAAAAAGAAAAGCAACCCCTACCTACATTAGGGAAGTTACTGGTTCTAGTGATTCCGTCTAGATTTTCCCCAGAAGGACAGGTACTACCGGTGTCACCTCAGACACAGAAAAAACTATGACATTTAGGTTCTTTTTGTGTCTTTTTGGGTTCTCTTTCACACCCAATTTCAAAGACCTTTATAAAGAATGTTGATCTGGGGTGGATTAAATGGGTGACGGGCATTAAGGAGGGCACTTTTCAGGATGAGCACTAGGTGTTCTATGTAAGAGATGAATCACCGGGTTCTACTCCTGAAGCCAAGACTACTCTATATGAACTAACTTGAAAATAAATTCATTAAAAAAAATAAATTAAAAAAAAAAAAACCTAGAATATTTATCTTGATGTTACAGTGTGTAGGAGAAGAATCCTGGTTCAAGCTCTGCCCCCTCCACCCATTTCAAGCACCTTATACCAACAATCTTCTGCCACCTGCACAAACGAGAAGCTGACTTCTCAATTTATATGTATTTTAAAATATATTTTCCTCTTCTGTCTCTTCCCTTAAGAAACCCCTAAAGTCATATCCTATATCTTTATAAAGTGGGAGCCTAGGAACAAGGTAAAAGAACTCCTGAGCTATCTTTACCAGGCTGCACTCCAATTCTCAAGGCTCTTTTCTCGGATTCTGATTTTCCCACATTTCATTAACTTAGAGTCAGTTCATATCTATAAAAGTTCAAGCAAGAAAAATAGGATTTAAGTAGGAGAAATACTTCGACTAGATATAAAAAATAACTTCTTCACTGTCGGGGAGTACACCAAATCAGAATATCGACGGGAACACTGGCTCCCAAGTGACAGCCATTAAGTCTTATCAGTGATTTTTGTGTTTTTAAAGAGCAGCCACTTGCTATCCCAGAGGCCTTACACGGCACTTGCTCAAACGTAAGAGATGGTCTTAGAGTCCTTTCAGCTCTGGGACTCTGTTCTATGTTGCTCTTCCTTTCACTGACGGTTCAAAGTAGTCATATTAAGAAGGCGACAAATGGCACTTGGAAAGAAAAAGAAAGATGAGGACTGCATCGAGTCGCCAAGCAGATTGTGATCATTACCTACTATATCACCATCCTTTTGTAGGGGACTTGAGAATAGCTTTCCAATGATCTACCTCTGTTCTTTCCCAAACCACACAACCTAACTGATCTCCAAAAGTTTGATTTTGTACATTGATTAAAAAAAAAAAAAAATCCTAAATGAATTTGCTCCACTCTACTCAAATACTTTTAACCTGATCTTTCTTTCAATCAAGTCGATACAAACTTAAGAGATGAAAATTAATAGTAATACGTATTAAACAAAACATAACTTAGAAGATAAAGGAATGCTAATAAAAATGCATTACAAAGTTAAATCTATCTAAACAGTCCCGTTTCCCCCCAAATTCTGCTGATAATTTAGTTCCACTTGAGAAGAACATAGCTGCTATGGCTTTTACATATATACAGGTACAAAGATAGACAGATATGTACATGTGTACACACATGTATCTAAGAGATAGGAGATTCAAATGAAAGCAAAAATCTTGATACCTTCTTCATGGCCTGACACTTGGCTGTCTCAGAAAAGCCAATCATCTTATCAGGAGAGCAGATCTTGATGAAGGGGAAGTTGGATTCCTCTGCAATCTTTGCAGCTAAAGCAGTCTTCCCACTATGAGGAGGGCCTGCATAAAGATATGAGCAAGTCAGGGGAAAAAAGCCAAACCAAGCAAAGGGGAATAAAACAAGTTTAAACTTTTATCCACAATGTACTGAGGTCTCAACTAGTTGCTCATTAACATTTCCTGACACAATTTCACAGCAGACATGTTTTCTCTTATTTATTAGCAACTAAACTTAATGAACTGATTAGCATTTCTCAAAGGTATGATGAAATACATTCCTTCTTTCTTTCTCATAGTCTTAATCTTTCAAACTTCTGGCTAAATATATAATATGCAAGGGTTTTGTTTCTTAAAAAAAAAAAAAGAAGAAGAATACCTTCAAACACATTATCTGTCCTATGTTATTAGTTCTACCAAATCACTCATCTAATAAACAAATACGACCTTCTTAGGAGATAATATTGTGGGCAGGGGAAAACTGCCTTATTAGAAGCAAATACGACTTTAAAAGCTAAAATTTTAAAGATTTAGGCCTTCTCATAAAGGCAGCCAAATCTATAAGCTTAACTGTATTTAGACATCTTCTCCTCCTTCCCCTCTGTGAAATGGAAGATGTGTCCCTTTTCCACCCATAAACCAACCGATTCTTCCTTCCCATCTTCTCAAGAACCTGACATTACTGACTGTATCCTCTTCCCCATATGTTCCATCTCTTCGTCTTCCCTGGTCTTTCCAATAGCATTTAAGCACATTTTAGCACAAAGCAAAAAAACTTTCTGGACTTCACACCCCTCAACATTAGTCTTGCTTCTCCCTTCAAAATGAAACTTCTCTAAACAATTATCTACACTGGCTGCCACTTTTCATTTTCCCTCCATTCTCAAACAAATGCTATGGTTTCCATTCCCATTACATGGAACAGGCTCCTATCTGGGTCATCAATGACCTCTATGTCACCAAATCCAACAGACACTTTATCTGTTGGCCTCTTAGGAATATTTGATACAATGGGAGAACTCTTCTCTTTTTAAAAATACTTTTCTTGGCTTCTGTAACAGCACCTTCTCTTCTCCCCCTCTTACCTCCCTGGTTACTCTTGCTCAGTCTTTGTCAACTCTTCCTGCTTTACTTGCTTCTTAAATGTTGACAAACCTCAGAGATCAGTTCCAAGACCCCTTTTCTTCTCAACCTACTCCCTTTCTGTAAGTAACCTCACCCAACCACCATGGATTCAACAACAGTCTATACACAGACAACTCATAAATGTTATTGTCAGCCAGACCTCTCTTCTGAGCCCACATATCCAATGGGCTGCTCAACATTTCCAATTCAATTATTCTATAGGAACCTCAATCTCAACATGTCCAAAACTGAACTCAAAACCTTTCTTCTTAAAATCTGCTTCTCCACTAGTGTTCCCAATCTTAGTACACAGCACCATTTACCAGGTTGTGTATACTAGAAACCTGGTGATCATGTTTGATACCTCTCCCCATATTCAATCTAGTTATTTAATATTTCTAAGCTTCAGCTTCCCCATCTACAAGATAGGGATAACAGAAGCATCTGCCTTCATAGGATTGAAGTGGGGTTTAAATAAGATAGTGTATGCCAAGTGTTAGTAGAGTGACTAACCAATAATAACAATTCAAAGAATGTTAGCTTAATTATGAGTAATAACAATGATTATTATAAATCCTCTTTCCTTCTACCTCCTAAATATTTCTCAAAATGGTGTGCTTATCTCCATCTCCACTACCAGGATGTTACTTCAAACCACAATCAACTTTCATCAAGGTGCATTAATGCAACTGCTTCTAACCATTGGTTTCCCCTGTATCTTTTTTGACTCTCCAATCCATTCTCTGTCACAAAGCGGTCACGACATTTTGAAAATACAAACCTTATCATGTCACTTTACTGCTGAAAACCCTATAAACTGCCCCTCAGACAGAGACTAAATCTTTAATATGGCCCACAAGGCTGTGCATGAACTGGCTCCTGTCTACTTCTTTGGTTTCATGCCTAGCCACTCTCCTTTTCTCTCTCTCTTTCTTTTTTTCTCTTCCTTCCTTCCTTCCTTCCTTTTTTTTTTATATCTATTTTTGAGAGACAGAAAGAGTATGAGTGGGGGAGGGGCAGAGAGACAGGGAGACACAGAAACTGCACAGAGGGAGCACAGAGCCTGACATGGAGCTCGAACCTACAAACCACGAAAACATGACCTGAGCCGAAAGTGGACGCCCAACAAACTGAGCCACCCAGGAGCCCTTCCTTTTCTGTTTCCATCTCCTTCCCATCCAGGGCTTTTTCACATGCTGGTCCCTCCACCTAGAACATCTTCCCCAATTACTTTGCTCAGCCAGTTTCTCATCCTTCAGGTCTTGGCTTAATGTGTTTCAGGGAGCTTTCACTCCCAGACCTTTGAAAGGAGTTAGATTCCTCTGTCATGTGGACTCACCAAACTTTTCTGTTGTTGTACTAATCATAACTGTAAACAAGTTAACTGGTGAACAGAATGTCCTTAGCTTTTTGTCTACTTGGCAAACTCCTAACTAATCCTTCCAAGTCTAAATTAAACACCACCTTTAGCTTTCTTTGATCATCCTGTGCAAAATGACTTGCATTCACACACACCTTCACATATACACTATAGTTAAGAATTTGTTTACATGGGGGCGCCTGGGTGGCTTCGTGGGTTAAGGGTCTGACTTCGGCTCAGGTCATGATCTCACAGTTCATGAGTTCGAGCCCCACATGGGGCTCTGTGCTGACAGCTCAGAGCCTGGAGTCTGCTTCAGATTCTGTGTCTCCTTCTCTCTCTGCCCTTCCCTGGCTTGTGCTCTGTCCCCCTCTCATCTCAAAAATAAACAAACATTAAAATAAAAAAAATTAAAAAAAAAAAAAAAAGAATTTGTTTACATGTTTTTTTTAATGACCAGACTGAACTCTGTGAATGTCTTTATATCCCCAGCAACTGGTTCAATACCTAAAACATTTTGCTCAATGAATACTTATTTAATTGAATTAAGTATTATGTGGTATCATACAGCGTACTACATAATATTTAGTGAATATTTATTTAATCAAGTTGATTACTATGTGGTATCACACAGTCTATTAAGTAACAGAAGTTTCAATGCAATTCTACAAGAAAACTAGTTACTATCATTCGTCAGTAACATGCCCCCCACCCAACTTTAATTTGTGTACAATATTGGTACATAAACTGGATTGCTATTTTTAGATCATGAATAGGTTTTAAACTGAAAAAAATTCATTTTTCTGGAATGTGCTAAATAAATAACTTTGTAAAAGTGCTTTTTTTTTTTTTTAAACTTTTAATGCCATCTCTTCATTCTTTCTCACCTTCCAAAAGGACGCTAACCAGGGGTGTACGATCACTATTTTTAGTCTGCTGAACCAGCAGCTCCCCATCTTCTAGAACTCGAGTAACTGGATCGCCCCATTTGATAATACCATTCATAATGTAACTTGCATAATCCTCTTGGTTTGTGCCAAATGCCTATGGAGGAAAATTATAATTTAAAGCATTTTGAGTGTCAGTATAAAAACTAAAATTCCCAAAAATATAAAAGATGAGTAATAATTCCTACATATTAAAAGTATTGAGCAATATCCCACATTAACGTAAAAAGCCTGAAAAGCAAATAAAAACAAACAAAAAACCATTATCTTATAATTTCTCATTTAAACTTTTACCCAACGGTGGTGGGGAGGAAGCTGTTTTGGGTGACTTAACAGAATAAAACAAAGATTCTAGGGTCAGATTCTACAAGAGCCCAAGCCCTTGTAACCCCTGAGAAAGGGTAGGTTCCAATGTGCTTGTTTCTATAAGGAGTACACTGGTTGTGTCCTTCTGTTAAGAACAAAGAGAGAAACAGATTATGGACTTACAACTTAGAAACAGTTGGCTCAGCAGACAAAGACACTATCCTGACATTGACTGTCGGTGTCATGGATTAAAATGGGAAATGAAATGGCATTGAGGAGATCTTGTCCACATCAGCTTCGTGGTGGGGGACATAAGTTAAATGGCACCAAGGTAAGTTTATGTGTGTAAATGTAAGATTTAGAATGAGGTAGAAATGAGCAACTACAAGGAAAGACTAAAGTATCAGAAAAAGGAAATAAAAGCAATCACTATATATAATAATTTTATGTGTGCTTGCTACATATTAGAGCTTAAATCACATCCCTCTTCATTTGCAACTTCTAGCTTTAAATTGTAACTCCCACCAAACCAGCTGCCAAGGGTAATCAGTAACTTTAGTACTTCACGACTTAATGGAATTGTGTTTTTAAAAGGTTAACAAGTGAAGAAATGAGTAGGAAAACATAACTCAACGTAATCTAAAGGTCACATATCTTGAGAACTTCAAATTTTAAAAATTTACCACATCCCTCAAAAAGTCAATTTTTCATTATCCAACATATGGAATGATTTTAACAGCTCTTTAGAACTTGCACATCACAGAAAGTCATCCTCTGTAATACTGTCTCAACAACATACAGTGGTCTCATTACTCTGTTACTTTGCCACCAAATCATTTTGCAGACCACGCTTTTGTCCTTGAATGCACTAGTCCTTTGATTCCTGTGCACAGAAGAAAGTTATCATTCCCTGTTTTGGATATGAGAAACTTGATGGCCCTGTAAAAAGTTATAAAGGAGGAGTCTAGTAAGCACTTGTTGAATGGCTATTGAAGGAAATATACAGATTGGCTGGCTTTTTGTCTTTAATTATTCCAAGTATATGCTGTAAGCTTCATAGCAGCAGCTTTAAGATACCTGAACCTGGAAACAGTGACCCTCCAGGCTAACCATATATATGAGTCTTCCTTACTCATTCTGTCATTATATTTTCTGTTTTATCCCCTGGACCCTTGGAACAAATAAAAGGAAGTTATTAATTACTTAACTAAGCAAGTTATCTCAGCTTCTCCTTCCTGGTAGCCCAATTATTTGTCATTAAAAAAATCTTGGAATAGATCAGTTAGGCTGGGCTCTAATATTTTTGGTAACTATTATGAATGATAACAGCAAAAGATGAAATCATTTCCAATGCTCAGTAAGTTAAAGTAATTATTTTATATTTAAAAGTCACAACAGTCATAAAAAAGTAGACAGGGCTAAAACAAATTGATTTTAGTCTTCAAAGGAGATACTTGCAACACATAACTATTAAGAATATATAAAGAACTTGAACAGACCAAATAAAGAATAAATAATACAACAGAAGAACAGGCAAAAGACATGAATAGCATTTCACAGAAGACACTCATATAGCCAATAAACATACACAGAGATACTTAAATTCATAGGTGATCAGTGAACTGCAAATCAAGGCCAAAATGAGAGCTCATTTTACATTCGACTGAATGGCAAAAATGAAGTCCGAGAGTACCAAGTGTTATGAGATGGTGATCTCCCTATCATGAGGAATAATTTCAATTTAAGTACTAATTACCCAGTCATCAGCATTAATGTGCAAATATTTCTCCTACTGGACACTTCCAATCCTGAGATTTCCTGATTTTTAAAAGTACATACCATATAACCTCACAGAATATTGGGTAAAATGGCGATTGTGGGTTTGTTTGTTTTTAGTTTATCCATCACTCAATATCCATACTCACTGGTTTGATATCATTCTCCAAAGAAGCAAGAAAGTCTCCTCTTGTCACCTGCAGGCTCTCTGCTTTCTCCATGTCCACCTCTACTTTAGTGCTGGCCTAATCAGGAATGAAAACAAAAATGTAAGGCCTTCCAAGATTTAAGACTATTTTCGGTCTAAGAATGTAATACCTAGGGACTTTTTTAAAAAGCATATTTTCACAGACAAAAGACATCTCTCTCAAATTCACAAACATACATAACTTTTGCCTGAACAATTCCCCTTCTAGGGATTTATCCCAGGAGTATATCCACAAATGTATGCAAAGTTACATGTATCAGGATATCTGTTAGAGTAATTTGTAATAGCAGAAGATTAGAAGCAAATTAAGTGTCTACCAGAGGGTACCAGTTACGTACATTAGGACACATTTGGACCAAAGAACGCTGGAGAGTTTTGGGTTTTTTTTCCTTCAAAATAAGGCACAAGGAGGAGAAAATACATGCAAAAGGTCTCTAAGAACAGTGGTTCTCATCCTTGGCTACATACGGAATAACCTCTAGAGCCGTTAAAGATACACAGAAGCCCAGCCCCACTCCCTTCAGGATTTTGATCTGACAGGTTCAACAGAGGGTCCACGCATTTACAGTTTTAAAAAGTGCCACGGGTGATTCTAATGCTCAGCTAGGTTTGTGAACCATTATTCTAGAAGACCAAGGTCCTACAATTTTGCTTTGTGCTCATACTTTGTGCCAGCTCCAAATATTCTGCTTACTGCACCTGGAGCTAGCACTTAGAACAGACATCTGGAGAAGCATCAAGGCCTTTATCAGCACTTGGAGCTGCCTGGACCTGATGAGTGATTGAGACACTAGCACATTTTTTAACGCGACTGGGCTCACTCCCAAGAGCACGAGGCAAGTGAGTCTAATTTGTAAATGGCACTGTGTTTTTTAAAAAAGGTATCTTCAAAAACATCTGACTATAAAACAAAAGTAAATTAAGCAATATTAACCTTCCATTGATTATTATAAAACACGAGTCGTGTTCCTTTAGGAACAGATTGTTGAGACAAATGAAATGACAAACATCTTGTAAAAAGTCAGACTAAGGGGATAAAAGGAACTATGTCAGAAACCGGATCAAGACAGCAAAACAGAATACATTTATTTATCTCCCTTCCTGCCCCAAATCCCATGAAATGACAGAAAGTGAAAGAGAAAGGTTAAAAAGCATAGAAGACATATCCAAAAATTTAACAGAGAGGAGTCTCAGAAGGAGAGAAGAGAAAGGATGATAGAGAAACGAACAATAAGAGACAGAAGAAAAAATGTTCTCTGCAACCGAAGGAGTGTCTTTGCAGTTTAAAAGATTCAATGAGTGCTCATTAGATAAATGAAAAAAACCCACATCTGTCTAGACACACTGCTATAAACTATCAGAACACCAAAGGTGAAGAGAAGTCCTAGACAACTTTTTGGTGACAAAAACAGGTTACCTGCAAAGAAACCAGAGTAAAACTGGCATATCTCTCACTAGCAACACTAGAAACAAGAAGAGAACACATATCCAGCTGTCTCCCCTAAAGAATGATTCTCACATATACTTAGGGAGGCATAGGCAAGCATTTTCACAATAGTTATTATGCACTGTTCTGGACACTAGAGACATAACAATTCAAAACAGGGTTCCTGCCCTCATGGATCTTACATTTTAGATTGTTGTAATATTCTAGAATACTGTGCATTTGTCCAAAATAATGAAGACTTGTGCATACTTATGGAAAGTTACCCAATATATATTGCCAAGTGAAAAATATAAACTGTAGAATAATTCCATTAAAATCTTTTTTAAAAAGCACACATCTGTATGACTGTAAATGTAGAGAAAAGATTATAAAGATACATCCCAAATGTTGGCTACCTCTGGAGAGGGAAAGACAAGGGGTATTGGAGACAGCCTTTCTCACTTTTCCCTATATAATCTGGCATCTGGAATCTCCTACAAAATATTTATTCATACATTTATGTATGTATGTATGTATGTATGTATGTATGTATTTTGAGAGAGAGGGAGAGAAAGCATGAATAGGGGAGGGGTAGAGAGAGGGAGAGAGAAAGAAAGCATGAGTAGGGGAGGGGTAGAGAGAGGGAGAGAGAGAGAATCCCAAGCAGGCTCCACACTGTCAGCAAGGAGCTTGATGCAGGGCTTGAACCTATGAACCGTGAGATCATGGCCTGAGCTGAAGTAAGATGCTTAATCAACTGAGCCACCCAGGTGCCATTTCTAAGTTACTTCACATTTCTAAGTTAAAGAAAGGAAATGGTGTTACAGGAAACAGCACCTCTATGAAAAAAATTATAATGCTCAGTTCACAATATAGACATCTCTATAGTGCTTTATAGGTTATAAAGTATGTTTGCATATATTTTCTCATTTCATAATACCCATTATCTCATTTTATCCTACACAAGCCTGTACGTTTTCTTACATTAAGGGTAGGATAATTTAACTAAGGGATATAAGGTTTCCTTCCCAGGTAATCTTACATAAAGGTTTTAAACTCTGATTAAAACTTTTTGACACATCTTAAAGGATTTGACAAGGTGTAAACTCTCAGGTGGAAGTGAAGGAGCTCTGACAGAATCACATTAAAACCCCAGTGAAGCCACCAGCCTCGTTCCAAATGTCCCCGCTCTATATAGCCCTGAACTTTTATTATGATGTTTTATGTGCTGATTTCCTCTGCTAGTGAAACTAAATTCAAATGATAGAAATATATAACAATATGAAGGGAAAATCTTACCTTTCCACATTTGCCAAAAAGTATGACAGATTTCAGGACTGAAACTGTGTGAAACTTGTCTTTTTGCCATTAAGAAAGGGCTCACTCAATGAATTAAAAGTAAATTAGATGGCTAGGGGAGTTATTTTAGAACAAATTTTTGTTAGGCGCTACAGGAATTTTAGAAGTTACCTAATTGTAAACAATCAATATTCTAAATTATTCCTACCTCTTCATTAAAATAAGTTTCCTAAGGACTTCTCTTAGCTAACTTTTACTATTTTGTCAAAATTGGTAAAATCTAATTTTAAAATATTCTACAATTCTGAGATGAACATAAGGGAAGGGAAGCAAAAATAATATAAAAACAGGGAGGGGGACAAAACATAAGAGACTCTTAAATATGGAGAACAAACTGAGGGTTACTGGAGGGGGTTGTGGGAGGGGGGATGGGCTAAATGGGTTAAGGGGCATTAAGGAATCTGCTCCTGAAATCATTGGTGCACTATAAGCTAACTAACTGGGATGTAAATTAAAAAAATAAAATAAAATAAAGTAAAATATTCTACAATTCTGAATGTTTCCTCATTCAGAAAACCTTTTCTCATTTGTCTGAATTACTGTGACTTTTTTCTACATTTTATTTATAACAGCTAATCAATATAGAAGAGGCAACATCTTTCAACTTATACCTGCAGAAACTAATAAGCTTGTATTTCAACACAAGCAAATTATCAAGTGGTCACCCTTAAATTTCATAACCTTTTAAATCTGACCTTTCAAAGTTCTTATCATTCCTCACAAATTAAGGGCAGAATGACCTTAATCAATCAAAATTCTACAGAAAATAAGAAATAATGTTATTGAAATTGTGTAAGCATAAATCAGAGCTTTGATTCAGGTGGAAAGTGTCTGTGTGTTTTGTGTGCGTGCATGTCCTCAATTTACTTCCTTACAACCGATTAGAGCAGAAGAAATTTGGGTTATGAGTCTTTTCTACCTGAAGCAGAAATTCCTTTCAAGAGAAAAACAACCAAATGTCATACGAATTTCAGTTGACCACAAACATGGGTTCAAGTACAAATGACATGCACATCAGGTGTTTATGACTGGATTTTCCACTTGATTCAGAAAACTTGAAGAAAACAGTCTAACAGGGAAGACTCATTTAGTTGAGTCCACCTGAGTTTATTTAAGCCGAAATCTTTTGAAAAGGAAACAAAATAAAACCAATACTGGCTTTTTATAATGCAGAAACAGGACATTAGAACGAACAGCTGAATGCTATGGATGTTTTAAAGTTCTGTCTCAACTTTAGATCAAAAGCTTCAAATTAAACACTTATTCCTCAATCATTACTAGCAAAGCTATAAACATCTACAGCAATGGAAATACTACAACTGGACGCCTTTTGTTCAGCTGAGGAGTCTTGTTGTGAAAACAGTGTTTTGATGACAGATTTTTTTAAATGCAGAAAAGGCAATAATAGATGTTCACGTTATTTCTTTCTGGGGACTAAGGGTTAGTGGCCTATAAGTCTCTTCCCTGAAGTCCCTTGTATTAGATATTTCATAAACACTGTAAAAAATTAAAAGCTGTTTGATACAAAAGATACTGATCACAAGTCAATATGCATTACCTTAAGTTTGAAAGCAAAAACATGGGAAAAGTGAAGGAAAGAAAATCAACTATTTGCACTACTTCTTACTTGCAAATCTGAAGGATAACATACTCTGTACAGTGGTAACTAACACTTACAGTGAAAAAAACTGTAACTGCAAACAGTCAACAAACTCAGAAACTCAGACACTGGAAAGGATATTTATGGTATGCTCTCAAACCAGCCAATAATAACGAAATTGGAAATAATTAACATTTATCTAGTCTGTAAGGCATTTCCATATACAGTATCTGATTTAATTTTCACTGATGAGGTACTTACCTGATGAGGTAAGTAGTTATTTCCCCTTGACAGAAATAAAGTATAAGAATTATAATGCAGAGCCACACCTACTGACTACAAAATCTGTGATCTTTCCAACATTCCTCATTGCCTCGTGTGTAGATAAACCCAACACATGCTTGAAGAATGTGTGTTTCTTTGTGAGACAATGGCTTAGAATGACATTTTGGATTAGGACTATTGTGGTAAAAATTACAAGTGACTAAGAAAATAATCTGGTGGCCAGTGCATATACGAAAACTCTGATAATACACGAGCCACTGTGGATTAAACCAAGATGCACTGATGTGTTCTGAGAGATCAGTATGGTGGGGAACAATTTTCATAGCATTCACACAATTTTTCTTGAAGTCCCCATCCCTTCTAAGACATTTCTTAAAGCAAGGAGGAAGGATGAAGGAATGATGGATGGATGGATGGATGGATCCATTCTATGAAGGACCCAGTACTATATTTCTACACTATCCTGACCTTTGGCATCCCTGAGCTAGAACAAAGTCACTTCTATTATGTAGGGAAATTACGACTTATAGGTAGAGCTTAATTCAGAATACATACGTGAGTTTACTAGAAATATTTACCAAACACCTGCTCTGTTCTCAGTATTTAGACCTATTTAGGGCACTGGGGGAGATTCAGACATGAATAAGATATGGACTTAAAGTCTAGAACAGGGGTTGACAAACTTTTTCCGTAGAAAATGAGACAGTAACTATTTTAGGCTTTGTGGGCAATGCAGTCCTTATTGCAAATACTCAACTCTACCATTGTAGCATGAAGGCAGCCATACATAACACATAAATAAATGGGTGTGTTCCCAGAAGACATTATATAAAAAAATGAGTGGTTAACTGGATATGGCCCACGGGCCATAGTTTGCTAATCCTCAGGTTAGAACGAGTGATAGGATGTTGCCAACTCCACTCTCCTCAATACTCCACTCGACACAGCTGTCAGAGTGAGCTTCTGTTTTAGCACTATGTCACTGCTATTCTTAAAACTCTTCAATGGCTTAGCACTACTCACAGGAAAAAAGTCCATACTTCTTAGCACAGTATAAAAGGCTCTTTGTGCTCCACTCCCTGCTTTAGTCTCCTGACTTGTTCCTCACAACGTCTCTCTCTACCTCCCCTCCGCTACCTTTTATGCTGAAGCGATACTGAATTACCCTAAGACACCATGCTATTTTGTGTCTCTGTTCCTTTGCCCTCTACCTAAAATGTCCTATACCACCAAGAAACACATCCGCCCAGAAATTCCTCTGTGAAGCATCCTCTCACCCCACAAGTTGACCAGCTCTGACACGCTTTCACTTCCTTAACTCTCCTGTACTTTCTGTTCCTGAATGGGGAGATTAAACTGTGAGCTGCTCAGGGGCAGGCGGTTGGTTTACTTCTTTCAGGTGTAGCATTAACTGCTAGCACAGCGTCTGGCAGAGGGTAGGTGCCGAATTAATCTACGGTGAACCAAAGTCAACTGAAGGTACCACAAAGCGATACATTACTACCTCAAGAAGGAAGACAGTACATACTTCTTGAAGGAGAACAATCAGAAAAGGTTTGAAGAAAGTGGTGGCATGTGAACTAGGTATTAAAAAGGTAAGTAAACGCAGACCGTAAAGACTTCTGCAAAAGCAAAAAAGTGAAAAAATAAATTAATGTCTGATGACCAGTGAGTAGTATTTCAGTTTGGCTGAAGTATGGAGAAGAACTGGGAACACATTTGGAAAGGTTAGTTCGGGGTCAGATCTAGAGGACTTTAAAGATCTGGCTAAGAAGTCTGTACTTTGTGCTGAAAGCTTCTGCAGGGCACAACAGTATGAAACAGGAAGACTAATCCAACAGAAGGTGGGTAGAAACTGAAAGACACCTGCCAAGACAGAAGCGACATTTGCCAAACGACTTGATGTAGGACACGCTGGAGTGACAGGAATTAAAGAGAATCCTGAAGTTTAAAGCCTGGGAACTTGGGATAAACAGGAAAATATGAACAAGAAGGAAAGTAGCTTAAAAAAAAAAAAAAGACAGTGAATTTGGTTTTGGAATATTAAATTTGAGACCTGATAAAACACCCAGGTAGAGATATTTAGTATAAATCTGAAAGTGGGAGAAAGAAACTTTCAAGAGATGAGACGGCAATCTGGGAGTCATCCATCCATCTAAAGAGGAGAAGGAATGATAAAGATTCGAAAGCATTTTATCAACATAAAAGTATCCTCGTATGTATTTCTATCATAATATCAATAACATTATTATACTAATTTGCAAACAGGTCCATCTGCTTGACTCTAAATTCCTTGAGAGGCGAGGTCATGGAGCTCGTGGCTCCATGAGAGACATGGCCAAACATATGATGATGTGTCACCAGCTTAATAGTCAGAAAATAGCAGGTAGTCGGTGTATGTGCTGAATGAAGCAGCCCCCATAATTCTAGCATTGTAGAGAACACAATTTCCTATGACACGTTACGACATAGCACAAACATTAAAAATAAAATCCTTCGAAATCTTCATCTTCACGTGTCATTATCAGATGGCGTCAATCGAAGGCAAATGTGTCAGTGGTTACCATGGGGCAGATGCCGCCATTACATTTCTTCCTGCTACTCTGAAGATCTGGCAACCGACTATTCCTATTTTTACCATGTCTCTTCTCTATCAAAAGTCAGCATTACCATAGCCCTTGGCACATGTGAAAGGAAAGAATATTGACACAGTATTTATAGAGCTGCAGGCTCCTAATTTGTTAGTGATCTTACTGACCTTTTTTTTTTTTTAATGTTTATTTATTTGGAGAAAGAGAGAGTGCATGTGAGTGGGAGAGGGGCAGAGAGAGAAGGAGAGTCAGAATCCCAAGCAGGCTCCATGCTGCCAGCGCAGAGCCCGACACAGGGCTTGATCCCATGAGCCCGTGAGATCATGACCTGAGTCAAAATCAAGAGTCGGGTGCCCCACCGACTGAGCCCCCCAAGCACCCTGATTTTACTGACCTTTATGTGTCGGTTCATAGCAGTGGACTGTGCCGCCCGCACCAGACCCTCCAGTTCAGCACCGCTGAAATTCTTGGTCTCTACGGCCAGTTCTTTAATGTCTACATCAGCAGAGAGTAACTGATGCCCTCTCATCCTTGCTGTGTGGATGTGAAGGATCTGTAGTCGACCCTTCTCATCTGGTAAGCCTGATAAAATTGAAAATAAAATAGAAATTATTATAATCCTAATGCTTTTCTGATAGGTACTTAAGCAGGTAAACCTGTGCTCCTCACAACATACAACTTTTCTATCTAGTGTTAAGTTACATGACTTTGCTCTTACTAATGAACTCTAAACATACACCCTTCTCCCAATCGGTGACAGACCTGCTTACCTATCTCCATTTTAACTTCCAGTCTTCCAGGTCGAAGGAGAGCCTCATCTATCAGATCTGGTCTGTTGGTCATTCCTGAGCACAAATTTTAAAACAAAACAACAAAGTTGAAAAATAAGATAAAATGTCCCTTCAGTAATTGAGAATAATGATTTCTCAAACAAGCTAAGACATTTTATAAACATCAAATAGAAAGTCAATTATTCTCAAATAAAAATATGATTTGTTCTTGATCTGTTCTAATGAAAATACCTGAAGACTCTGCTTTAGTATTTCACTACACTGCCAATGAAATATAAATGTAATGAAAACTTCAAATATTTAAAAAGAGAATGTAAGGTTCAGAGAGGATAAGTAGCCTATCAAAGTGAGAGAGGGGCAATGTATGTGAATGTAATCTGTCCAACCTCAACGTCCCTCTCCTTTTCCGTAGGCCAATGGTTTTCAACCTTCCTAAGCAGCAGAAGTTTTGTTTTGTTTTGTTTCTAAAGTCATCTTAAGAAGAATCTCAGTACAGGGGCATCTGGGTGGCTCAGGTGGCTAAGCGTCTGACTTCAGCTCAGGTGTGATCTCGCGGTTCGTGAGTTCGAGCCCCACATTTGGGCTCTGTGCTGACAGCTCGGGGCCTGGAGCCTGCTTCGGATTCTGTGCCTCCCTCTGTCTCTACCCCTCCCCAGCTCATGCTCGGCCTGTCTCCCTCTCTCAAAAATAAATAAAAACATTTCAAAAAAAGAAGAAGAAGCAAGAAAGAAGAAGGAAGAAGGAAGAAGGAAGAAGGAAGAAGGAGGAGGAGGAGGAGGAGGAGGAGGAGGAGGAGAAGAAGAATCTGAGTACATGAAGCAATTAAAAGAAGTTACCACTGGGATACATGATCTGAAGCTCACTCACAGACCCTGAGGCACCTCTGGGGCCCCTGGAGGCCTACAGGATGCAATTTGAAAACCACTGCATTACACTCTGCTGTCTTTTTCATCTTTGAGCTGTAAGCATACACCCATGAGTCACTAAAACCCATCTTTTATTTGTCCTATTAAGGCCAGACATTAAAACAGTCAAATTCTTCAATATCACTTGATTCTAATTTGGAAACATGGGCAGTACAGTGTAATTACAACCTGCTCAGATCTTAATTCAGAACCTATTTATCTCATGTTTTTGAAATCATAGAACTTTTGTTTTTTTAAAGCAAACATACCAATGACTAAGATGTTGTTCAGCTGCTCTACCCCATCAATTTTGGACAGCAACTGGTTGACGACAGTGTCATGAACTCCTGTGCTACCAGCCATGCTCCCTCTCTGCTTGCAGATGGCGTCAATTTCATCAAAGATGATTATGTGCAAACCACTGTTAGCACCAAGCTAGAAAGGGAAGAAATTATATTAAAGGTCATAACTTGAATATATTATTAAACAAACTAATTTAAAAAAAGCAAAACAAAGCTTCCACAGATTGATTTTGCTGCATTTTGACTAATAAATACAGGAAGTATAATCAATCATGGCTGCTGTGCTCTCAAAGGCATTCCAGAACCTCATATTTAATAGCCATAAAACAAAACTACACATTATTTACTGATGAATGTGAACAGCCCACCAAATAACAACCTGTTCAATGACACACATTTCTTCTCTCACTATTTGAAAGAAGAATTCATAATTATCAGATCCATGTCTTAAGTCAGTGAAGGGCAACTCCCTCCCATTTTCCCTGAGTTTTGGTGAGAGAACTATCCCAGCTGCAGCAGGTTTAATGTTTGTTTGTCACACTATACGGCTGTGAACAGTAACTCCACTCGGAGGCCACCTGGAAAGGGGGCAGATGAGGGAAGGAAGTGAGCACGATTCACATTCTGTTACATCACATGAAAACAGATTACTTCTTCCTAACAGTAAAGTGAGAACAGAGACACAGTTTATAGAAGGACTAGTCAAGGGGGTACTGTTTCTTCTGCATAGTGATTTCTGTTTGAGTTTATTGAATATAGAGTCATTATTACAAGAAAATAATTTTATGTACTGTGAACCTTTAATAGATGCAAATACTTCCAAATGCTAATAATTCACTAGGTTAAGTTAACATGGACCTTCTAACAATTTATAGTCAAGTATTTAAGTCTCCCATTAGGAACCAAAGAAGGAAGTATACTCTATACATTTTCTTTTCTTTTTTTTTAAACAACAAAAACAACAACAAAAATAACCCATCAGAGATTAACAGAATATGTGAAAACTTGACTTACATATGGTTAATATAAATGATGGGTACATGTGATTCAGGATTAGATATGGTTGGTATTCATTAACCCTCTAAAAAGGATATAATATTTTTAATATTTACTTCATTATAAAAGCATTAGATACTAACTGAGCAGAAGTTGTAAAACAAATAGAAATAAGTTAAAAATAAACTATGTCCTATCATACCTATGATATATACTATATAATACCTAAAGATAAATGCTGTTAACATTCTCTAGATTTATTTTTATATTTTAAATTTATTTTAGTTAAAAAATTGGGAGCTCACTGAATCTTGTATTTTCCTGAATATTAACTATTCTTTGAAAACTATTTAGGGCGCCTGGGTGGCTCAGTGGGTTGAGCATCCGACTTTGGCTCAGTCATGATTGGAGTCGGAGCCTGCTTCAGATTCCGTGCCTCCCTCTCTCTCTGCCCCTCCCCTGCTCACGCTCTGTCTCTGTCTCTCTCTCAAAAATAAACAAACATTAAAAAATTTTTAAAAATGGGAATGCAAGCTGGGGCAGCCACTCTGGAAAACAGTATGGAGGTTCCTCAAAAAACTAAAAATAGAACTACCCTAGACCCAGCAATTGCACTACTAGGCATTTATCCACGGGATATAGGTGTGCTGTTTTGAAGGGACACATGCAGCCCCATGTTTATAGCAGCACTATCAACAACAGCCAAAGTATGGAAAAAGCCCAAATGTCCATCGATGGAAGAATGGATAAAGAAGAGGTGGTATATATATACAATGGAGTATTACTCAGCAATCAAAAAGAATGAAATCTTGCCATTTGCAACTACGTGGATGGAACTGGAGGGTATTATGCTAAGTGAAATTAGTCAGAGAAAGATAAATATCATATGACTTCACTCATGTGAGGACTTTAAGAGACAAAACAGATGAACATAAGGGAAGGGACACAAAAATAATCTAAAAACAGGGAGAGGGACAAAACAGAAGAGACTCATGAATATGGAGAACTGAGGGTTGCTGGAGGGGTAGTGGGAGGGGGGATGGGCTAAATGGGTAAGGGGCACTAAGGAATCTACTCCTGATATCATTGTTGCACTATATGCTAACTAATTTGGATGTAAATTTTAAAAAATTAAAAATTAAAAAAGAAAAGTATTTAAAACTGTTATTTTTGTTTCTATTTGCAAAATACATGATTATACAAAATGTGGAAAAATACTAAAAAATGTAAAGAAATCACAATCATCCAAAATTCAACTAGCTGGAAATAACTCCTATTATTAATTTGGTGCTATGTAAGTAGTTTGTAACCCTTTTTTCAGTCCAGATAGTATCTTCAGCCCTTTCACATAGCTATAAATACAACTATACCATATGCAGACAAAGAAACTGCAGAAGATAAAGGTCAATTTTACTTCATAATAATAAGACTGCAGTTAGGTCAGCGAGAAACAATGGTACATAAATAAGGTAAACAGAATCTGTAAGTTTATTTTGGTAATAGAAGTGGTGATGACTAAAAAAGCAAAGTTCTACTCTTCCCTCTCTTTCTCTCTGTCCCTCATGGGATTCTCTCTCTCTCTCTGCCCCTCGATCATGTGAGCCTTCTATCTCTAAAAAAAATCAGAAAAATAAAAATAAAATAAAATAAAAAAACAAAGTCCTAGATTTGATTAGTGCCTGCATGTGGAAGGGGGAAGTGACAACAAAGATAAGAAATACCTTGTAGTTAGGATAAGAAAGATGCAGAATGAAAAGACGCAAAAGAAATTTTTTTTAAAGTTTCTACTATAATAATATTAAAGTGTCAACAGAACATCTAATTAGAAATGTCCTCCAGGGGCATCTGGATGGCTCAGTTGGTTGAGCATCCAATTCTTGACTTCAGCTCAGGTCATGATCTCATGGTTTGTGGGTTCGAGCTCAGTGTAGGACTTTGCACTGACAGTGCAGAGTGTGCTTGGGATTCTTTCCCTCTCTTTCTGCCCCTCTCCCCCTCAAAATAAATAAATAAATAAATAAATAAAAAAACAAACAAATATATATATATATATATATATATATATATATATATATATATATATAAAGAAATGACCTCTAGGAAAAAAAAGATACATGCAACTAGACAAAAGAGAGAAAGATAGATCTGAAAGTCATCTACAAGCAGTAAAGAAGAATCTAGTGGCAAACTAGATTCTGTAAGAAGATGAATCACATAATTAAACTGGAGAAATATAAAAGCAAGAAGGTTCTGGGCTGCAATACCATATGATGTCTACAGTAAAGGCAACCTGAAGAAAAAGAGAATCAGGAAAACATCACAAAGATGAAAGGTGAAATGTTACATCAGAAGTAGGAAAAGAAAAACAGCTCCAAAGCTGAAATTAGACTAGGTCTAAAACAAACCTGAATATGTAAAGTATTTTTTAAAATCACAAATAGATAAAATACTCTATGATCCAGAAATTCCACTCCTTGGTATATAGCAGCTCTCCTCATAATTGCTCCAGACTGGAAACCCAAATGCCCTTAAGTGGGTGAATGGATAAACAAACTATAGTACATCCATACAATGGAATTTTACTCAACAATAAAAGGAGATGTCTGATACATGCAACAACTTGGATGTATCTCAAAGGCAATATGCCAAGTGAAAGAAGCCAGTCTCAAAGGTTACATACTACGATCCCATTTATATGACATTCTTGAAAAGACAAAACTTCTAGGGATGGAGAACAGATTATTAGTATCCAGGAGTTATTAGCAAAGGGAGAGTGACCATAAGGAGACAGCATGAGGGAATTTGAGTAGGGGTTGGGGGGGGTGATGATAAATGTTCCATATCTAGACTTTGGTGATGGTTACATGAAACTATACATGTGTTAAAACTCATAAAACTGAATACTAGAAAAGTCAATTTTACTTCATAATAATACATTTTTAAAAATAGATAAAGTATCTTATAATACTTATACTTCACTATTCATATTTGGAATATTGTTCACTCTTTAATGCAATTCTATGCAAGATGATAGTCTTATGTTCATCAAGGTTTCCAAAATTTAACTAGTTTTTTTTTCCTAAACGCTACTTAAGATTGTTCTCTTTCCACCAATGTTTTAAAAACTAAATTCAAATCTGAAAAAAAATTTAACTTGTTTTCTCAATATAGTCATATTTACCGAACAGATGTCTGATGATAAGTGATAGCCTGTCGCCTAAAAAAAAATTTAACACCAAAAATGATTATCATCTTTCTAATTGGAACTATACCCTCAGCTTTACCAAACACTTCTGTATGATGGGGTATTCTTGCCATATTTGGTGCAAAACAAGGTCGCTGCTGTTTGCCACTAAAAAACTGAGATTCTACATTATTTCGTAAGACATTTTTATTCAAGGTTGCCTGCCAATTTAGCATGAAACAAAAAGCTGCTAAAAAAAAGTATGAATTTTGCTATCAGTGTGCCTTATGTTGCCACTGGAATCATGACTTCCTTCTCAGTCCAACTTCAAAAGTCATCTGTGTGGATGGGAAGCCAGAGACAATAGGAACACTGTAGGATCATAGGAGCAATCCGTCTTACACATAATTCAGTATTAATTCTGACCTTTTCACAACCTTACTAATCTTGTGACCTGTCATCAAGTGCCTTCCCCAACCTAGTCAGTACAACCACATCAATTTTTACAGGTGTGTTACTTAAATAAAGGTAAGTTCTTCTTGCAATAAATTAGGAGTCAGGTAAGGAAGATGTCAAGATTAATGTTCACAGATTACAGCTGACTCATCAATAAGCCCTTTACCAAAGAGTTTAAATCCTTTTTAGTTCACTGGCCTCTAGCTCTGTTCTTACCATCTGCAAAGTCTTCCGCCATAGAAACAAAGCTGATGCCGTCGCGCCCCTGGCAACTGCCTTTGATAACGGCTGTTCTATATTTAACTAGTTTGACCTATATGTAAGTGTTCATCTCCGTCAGCCTGGACTGTCCAGAATCACAGAGGTGATGCCTTTCCTTATTATGTAACACACACCTACCCTTCATGGGGTCATTAGTTGAGTATACCAAGCCCTTTCTGGATATAAGAATTGAGAAAAGGTGTAACTGAAAAAGCTGGCTAGATTAATATCTACCTAGAAATTCTTTGTCAATTCAGTTTTATCATTAACAGTGTCATATTTAAACTGTCTGCAAGTTTTAAAACAGCACCAAAGATACCTATAGCCATGTGAAAACTATCACAACAGATTTTACAAAATGCTTCTTTACAGGACATTTTGACTCACCTGCACCTAGTGTTTAACATTCAGTACACCATCAGGGTGCTTTAGATAAAATTTCTGTTTTCAAGTTTTTTGTTGAAAAGTTTCAAATGTTTATAAATATTGGTATTTCATGGCTTTTTATTAGAAGTCTTTCACAGAACAAAATGGAAAATACATTTTTAAAAACAGAATACATAGAATAAAATTCATTCTATCTTGCAATTACCATGAATCCACTGGATCTTTTTATAAATCTAAGATATATTATGCTAGTTCAACATTCTAGAAATTATGTCATCTTTACTCATCAATTATTCCTAACTATCTTAAAAAAGATTAAAATAATAAGAAAATGAAAGAATGATGGAAGTGCTCAGAGGGATAATGCAACGGTGGAAATCAATACCCCATGACATCACCCTTCAGCTTTCTTACCGTGTTGCCCAAAGTATACCACATCTTTCAAGAAGGTAGAAAAGAAATCTGGAGACAACATCCTCCATCTTTGTTGCCTGGTTTTAGCTTTAACTGAACACAGTGGAGAATTCAGATTTTTTTTTTAATTCTCTGGCCGTAACGGCAAAGAAAAGAAAACGGACAGAGGAAGCTATTTCATATTTATTAAGTGAGTCCAAAGATTAACGCAGAGTGATTAGCGGCACCTAATGAAGATGGTGAAAATCATCATTATAAGTAAAATCTCAGAGTCTGTTCCCTCAGATGTTATCCTGCATAAGTTTTCTCAAACTCAAGAATGAGTGAATATTTCTAAGGACCAAAAAAAATGGCATTTTCATCTAGTTACTTATTAAACAAAAATCTTCACAGTGCAATATTTTGTGACAAAAAACTAGACCATCTCATTTTTCTAAAAGGACACATGACAGTATTCTTTCATCTTTTATTTCATCTGTGCATCACAATTTCCTTGATATGGTTTCAAATAGACAGATGCTGAAGACAGGTATTATAGAGAGATAATGAGAAGAAACAGGTGATACAGACATTAAAAATCTGATTGATCAATCTAAAAGGTGTATACAAGTTTCAAAATGAAAATGTTTTGCAACTATGGAGCACCTGGTGGCCATCCTCTCTTCAACAAAATGAAGACTTTTTTAAAAATTTCTTAAGTACTGTGTCTTGCCAATGCGAGTATAAGAAAAACCAGAAGTTATGATAAGCTAGACTCTGTTAGAGGTGTATTTAAAACAGAATCAGTCTGTAGAAGTTCATGCATGACAACTGATGAACAGTTAGTCACACTCAGGGGCTCCTGCCCATTTGGATAGATGGATACACACACACACACACACACACACACACGCACGCACGCACGCACACACACACACACACACACACATGTGTATCTTCAAACCCAGGAAAATATGGAATAAAAACTTGGTTTGCTGTATTTAAGTTCTTATTAAATATTTAATAGTCTTTCACTCCCTTATATTCTTACATTTGTAAATTA
>NC_064814.1:14407500-14542024 GCF_023721935.1 Panthera uncia
GAATATTGCCTCTATGCTATCCTTTCTATTGGGACTTCTCATCTTAACTCTATTATCTCTACATCTCTTTCATATTTTCCATCTCTCTGTGCTACATTCTGGGTGATTTCTCTAGATCTATTTTTCTGTTTATCACTCCTCTTTTCCCCTGAAACTACTGGCTTTTGTTTAACACAGCTGTTGAGTTTTAAATTTTGATGATGACATTTTCCATTTATTGATGTGGCTTTCCCATGAGAATCTCTTGTGGCCTGGATTGTTGGAACATCCCCAGGGGTCTGCTTATAGCTAACAACCCCATGTTATCATTAGTCCAGGATTCATTTTTATTCTTATTTTTTTTTAAGTAGGCTTCACACCCAGCATGGAGCCCAACACAGAGCTTGAACTCACAACCCTGAGATCAAGGCCTGAGCTGAGATCAAGAGTCAGGACACTTAACTAACTGAGCCACCCAGGTGCCCCTGGAATTCATTTTTAAGTTAATTTCTCAGCTTGGGAGCCCTAGACCACATAGATCAGTGGTGGTGGTTTATGTGTGTGTGTGCGTTTTTAAATCCTAAGCATCAGTTAAGAATCCATACTTTAGAATTCCCATTGGAGATTCCTTAGCTCCCACTCAGATAGTTAAATGTTTTTGTTATTTTGTTGTGGTCAGCAGATAATTTCCAGTCCATTCTTTTCATAGAGGGCTCGACCCCTTTGAAGGTTCAGGCCCTACTCCATACCTTAAGCTAATTCAAGGACTCATTCTCTGTCTGCTAGTGGGTGCTAAAACTCAAACTCACACATTACCATAACCAAAAGTTGCAATGAATATTTTTACCACTCTAATTTTCAGAGTTTTAATATCTAGAAATCTCCTTTTCTTTCTTGAGAGATAAATTATACATTTAAAATAATTTTAGTTATATTTTATCCAGTATTTGAAGGTGTTTATAGAAGAAAAGTTTTCAGTTACCTAGTCTACTGTATTGCCAGAAGCAGAAATCCTATGGCATTGTTTTTGATTTAAAAAAATGTTTTAAGATTTTATTTTTAAATAATCTCTACACCCAACATGGGTCTCAAACTTACAACTCTGAGATCAAGAGTTACATGCTCTACAGACTGAGCCAGCCAGATGCCCCTATGGCAATGTTTTAAACATCTGTCTATGAAATAAACATGCTATATATAGAGAGATCTATATAGATCTAAATATACATCTATATCTATCTATCTACAGAAAGATTAATTATAAGGAATTGGATAACTCAATTATGGGGGTTGACAAGTCCCAAAATCTTCAGTTGACAAGATGGAGTCATAGGAGGGCCAATGGTATAGTTCTAGTCCAAAGGCCTGCAAACTTGAGACTGAAAGGGCTGACGTTTCAGTCTGGGTCAAAAGGCAGGTAAAAACTGATGGCCCAGATAAAAGCAGTCAGGCAGTAGGAAATTCCCTCTTACTCAACAGAGGAGCAGCCTTTTTTGTTCTAGTCAGGCCTTCCAACTGACTGAATGGGGCCCACCCATATTAGAGGAGGCAATTGCTTTAGTCTGTCTACCAATTCAAATGGTAATCTCATACAGAAATATCCTCACAAACACACCCAGAATAATGTTTAACCAAATGTGTGGGCACCCTGAGGCCCAATCAAACTGACATGAAATTAACCATAACAATTAGTAAACTCTGATTTGACTTTTAATTAATTTTTTTCCTAAGACCCACATCAAGCTTTCCTTTGAGGCCTAACAACTCTTACCTGTCACTCTACAACTGAGGTGACTCAATGGTAAGTAAACAAGCTGCTTTCTGCACATGGACCTTACATATACATAATTCTACAAGTCATGTGAGTTTAATTTCCCCCTTTTCCAAAGGATAAATGAGTTCAAGTCTCTGAAAATAATGTGGAATAAAAGTGACACCTGAAAATAAATTCATGATCTGTTTTTGCAAAACCTTTGGCTTACACAATCATCTATCTTTGTATTGTGTATATTTGGGTAATGACATTTGTTCCCATCATGTAAATCTCCCATAATCCCTGGTTCAGTGATATAATTTGGTACTAAATAAATTTCACCTGCATGCTTTTCAAAATACAGGTCACAGAAACAAGTTTTCCACCACAGCTTTGGGTTTCATTCATCATATTAAGTGATAACAAACTTGTACTAAGTTATATTAACATTACCCTTCTTTGCTCCTCTTCAGCATCAGCAAAGAGTTTACGAATGTTAGCCTCGGATTCTCCCACATATTTGTTAAGGATTTCCGGCCCATTGACCACTTTGGGCTCCCTTGCATTCAACATCTTGCCAATCTGTCGAGCCAAGAGAGTCTTACCACAACCTGGGGGCCCATATAACAGGATGCCTTTAACATGTTTGCAACCTAAAAAACAAAAGAAAACAGTCTTATATTAACCACCTAAAATCCAAGTGAGACATCTAAAGGAGTTTCCTTTCTTCTTCATATGAATGTTAGGAAAACTATAGTCATGCCATTAACATATAATATCCAAGTGCCATGAGCAAAACAAGAATGAACAACTAAAGTTCTTTTTTTTTTTTTTTTTTTAAAGTAGGCTCCACGCCCAGCTTGGGTCTGAACTCACAACCTGGAGATCTAGAGTTGCATACTCTACTGGCCGAGCCAGCCAGGCACCCCTAAAACTCTTTTTTTTTTTTTTAACAGAGAATCCAGAAGCAATTCCTACACGAGTGCCAAAATTTGAGGGGGAAAGCTGCCAATTAAAAGTCTTTAGAAAAGTATATTTGAACTATCATTTAAAACAAATACTTTTAACTCTGAAAACGTCTCTTTGACCTAAATTCCTAATTAGGAACTATTACTTATTTTCCATTCTCCTTTAAAGTCAAGGAATAAAAGAGATCTGCTTTTAGGCAAATTTAACCCAACACAAATCTATTATAACACAGTAGGCTATGGAAACTGTATCTTAGTCATAGAAATTATAGGTGTACCTGTTGATACAAGCCCTCGAAGAATGGGCAAACATGTTTTGAGTTGGACTGGTATAGGCAATCCATAAGATCCAGACGGATGTCACACACTTAGTGGGTAAAGTTGAATGTCCTACTTCATGTGACTAATGCCAAGGGAGGCACACACTTTTCTCAGAGCCACCAAGATGAAGACGAAGTTTCAAAAGAATAGTATTCAATTCTTTTCTAAGCAAGCATTGCTAAATACCTTGAAAGGTATCAGTAACAACAGGGAAAGAGCAAGACTGGTGATTTTGACTCCCCAGGGTTTTTTTTAGCCAACTCTTCACGAGCATTTACTCCACTTCTAAGATTGCAGTAACCTGTGGTTTCAGTTTACTCGCTCTAGGAATTCCCACCTTTCCAGCAGTTTCACACTTAGGGTGCAGGACTCTTTTTTTTTTTTTTACAAGTTTTTTCCCTTATACTACACCAAAAAGGCACTTTGTGAAATAACAATTTATTAGATTTCAGTGTCACACTCAAAAAAATAGGTGAAAAAGAAAATTTCTGAAAACGGAATATACATAGTGTTTGTCCTCACTTGGAACGAAAGCCTTAAGAAATAATTTCTTTAAAAAAAATATGACAATACATTTAATAAGTCCCATAAAAGCTATCACAAGGTACAACCAACTCTACTGGGAATTTTAACTTCTGAGTAGGAAGACCCTTTGGGTTATCAGTATGGTCACTGCTTCTATATGTCAAAAAAAAGACTCTCCTTTAAAATTTTGAAAGTAATGAGATCTGTGCTTACGGTTAGATTTATAGAGACAAGGGGAACTTAGTGGAAACCCTTGAAGGCTTACAGTCTTAACCCTTCCCTCACAGAGTAAATTCCTGTCCTGAGAATCATGGTCCAATAAATGTCTTTGCCCTTGATCCACCCTTGGAAACACAAGTAGTTGGGAGATAAGGGGATAAGCCCTGAGCTTCCCCTAGAGGCAAAAATCACAGAAGCACTGCCAGCATCCAAGCCCCTGGGACACTTTTGATGAAAACTTTAGAACCTTGCTCCTCATCTTACCCTCTGAGCCAACCGCTACCATCATGATTTGAAACAATTCATGTAAACCATAGCAGAGGGAGGTGGGCATGGTGGTGGTGAAAAATGGCACAGGATGGGGGGGCCACAAAGGAGAACATGAAGACTTACTGAGGCCCTACAAAGTGCCAGGCCTTATCTTCATCCTCCAATTTCTTAACTTTCTCCAAGTTTATCAACTACCTCCTAACCATACTTCCTTCCATATTAAGCTATACTTTCTTTCAAGGGTTCTCAACTCCTTGGCCTTCTTACACTTCTGTTCTACTCATCCCACAGGCCCTGAACACAATATGGCTTTACTGCACCTATGCATGGGCCACAGAGCACAGCCAGAGAAAATTACAGCACTGTGCTGACAGGATGTCCTCACAATTTCATGCTATCCAACTTTAGTTCCACACTCACTGCTTGTCAATACTGCCTGCCACCTTTTACTTGTTCTTGTTAGACCACCTTCCGCTCTCTGCACTACTTTTCCAGATCTTCCCTGCTCTGCTCTTCTCAAGTGCTACCCCGCGCCACTAATTCATAGAGAAGATCTAGATTCCTGCTTCGCATATTTTTTTAAAGAAGACGAACAGGTGTGAACTCCCTTCAGCTTATTGCTTCCCTATCCACAAATTTATCTGCAGACGCATCCAATCTCCACCTCAGCACTGGTTCTCAAAGAAGAAGAGTTCCTCTTCTCCAAGGTTTAAGTTGCAATTATTTGTTTATATACCTTCTTCTCTATTAGACCATGAACTATTCAAGGTGCTCTCTTATCCATCCGGCATCGCAAACATCCACCACAATGCCTAGCACAGAATATGTACTCTTAAATAAATGGCTAAGTAAATTGTTGACTCCTTTCCTACAAACCTCAAAGAAAATGAGGGAAAGAAGACCATTTTAAAAAATTATTTGAAGCTCTTAATTTATGGAATAGTGTTTACTTTCACAGCTGGACTAATTTAAATACCTAGAACACATATTTGCAATGACTGGGACTTTGCAAACTTAGCAGAGCTACATAATTTATAAATATAGATCTTCTTCAACTTACGATGAGGGCACCTCCTGATAAACCCATTGTAAGCTGAAAACAACCCATGTGATGGCGTGGCTGTCTGGGGGTTGCAGGTTGCCGCTGCCCAGAATCACAAGAGAATTCATGCTGCCCAGCTCTAGTCCAGGAAAAGACCAAAATTCAAAACTTGAGGTACGGTTTCTACTGAATGCATATCGCTTTTGCACCATCATAAAGTCAAAAAGCATTAAGTCAAACCATCACAAGTTGGGGACTGTCTGTACTAGAGTCTTAACTCTGTAACTCTGTTTTTGTACATGGAAAATGCTCGATTTAATGTGGTTTGAATTAAATCAACTCAGATTTATAAAATAAACAATTCACAAAATATTACCATGAAGTTGAAGAGAAAGAGATAAAATTTATATCCATGGAACTTACTGTCTACCATACAGATCTCTGAAGTGACAGAATCTATTCAATATGACACCAACAGGAATGTCATAGAAGCTCTAGCCTGTGTTAGAACTAAAATTCTTTCAGGATCTCAAGAAAGCACATCAAAAATAGACATTGACATGTGAAGATTTTCAAAATCCACTTCCACAAAGGAAGCAGTTACTTGAATAAGCGGTGGAAATGGGACTTTGTTATTACTACTGTTATGATAGCCTATTCTGACTTATTAAATAAGCATTGGTCTCTAATTTTAAATGAGTCATAAAAACTCTTCGTAAGTAATTCCATTCAACAAAAGTGTATTAAGCTCCTGTTTGGACTAGGCATGAAACTAGGTGTTAGGGATACAAACATGAAAAAGGCAGTCCCTACCTGCAGGGCATTTCTGGTTTAGTAGGAAAGACAGAAATAAAAATAGGTTATCTATAATATAATAAGACATTATCAGAGATATGTATGAAATGTTTTTGGAACCTGGCCAAGAGAGACAGATCCTGCCAGGGTGATGGCAGAAAATTAGGGATGGACAACAGGGGAAGAGATAAAATTTAGTGTGGGCTTTCAAGGACAGTAGGAGGTTCATGATTGGGCACGGGAGAAGAAATGGCACCTAATGAAGGAAAGTAGCATGATCAAAGGCATAGAGGTATGGACATAGAAGCTGTCCTTTCAAAACAGCCAGTAGTAACCTGTTGTGGCTATAGCCTTGGAGCTGGGCGGGGGTCGGGGGGAGGGGGGTGGAGCTGGAGACGAGGCTAACAGGCTCCCAACTACAGAAGACCTTGATACCATGCCCAGGAGTTTTTAATTTGTTTTATAAAAACCTGAGGTTTTTAATCAGGGAGGGTGCACAATGAGATATGTTTAAAAACTAACTCTGGCGGTAGAGTGGAGGAAGGTCTAGAGAACAAAGATCACGGGGTACAAGTGTAGTTGGAGGAATGTTTTTAACCTTTTTCCGGGGACATTGCCTCACTGGCTGGCTCTGGATTTTTGCCAGTTAAGCTTTCATTTCCCTCCAAGTCCTTTGGAAGCACAGGAAAAAATGGGTCCAGAGGCCTTAGGAGGACACCTCCCTACTGATGCCCCAGCTTTCTCCTGAGCTTCTGCAGGGCATTAAGACCTGGCTCTGATGCTGGGAAGCCTCTGATCTGTGGCTACTGGACTGTCCTGACTGCCAAGCTGAACTGATCCATTCACTTGTTCTTTCTTTATGTCTTACATACCCCCTCACTACTTAGAGGTGAGTGCCCTGGGCTGGTGAACTAAAAACAGCACAGAGCAGGCATGGAAAGCAGAGAAATCAATGGAACTGACTCATTTAAATTGTCATTTTCTCTCATTCTCTTACCTTCTTCCCCATGGAATAGTCTAATGGACCTCTCCAGAAAAATGCACATTTAAAAAAATGTGCATGCAATTTTGAGGGTATTCTTAGATCCTCTGAGATCTATTCATGGAATCCAAAGTTAAAACCTCTGAATGTGCTACTGAGGCAAGAGACCAGAAATGGAAAGAGGCAACAGTCATAAGAAACTGTAGTAGGAAAAGAAAGGAAGATTTGGGAGATACTCATCAGCACTCAGAGACCAAAAGAAAATAAGAGGAAGAGGAAGAATCAACGTTGACCTTAAGGTATGTAGCCTGCGCTCATGGTAAAATAATGATAACCCCAGAATATCACTAAGAAGTTAGCAACAGGAGATTAGAGGGAATCATCACTTTGTTTTTGGCTATTAAGGCGTTTGAGATTCAGGCAGAAATGTCCATTAAAAAATAGGTTGAAAGCTCAGAAAAGATATCAAAACTACTGGTTCCATGTTTCTGAATGCCTGCTCTGGGCACATGGAAAGCCACAAGAAGTTTTAAGCAGAGGAGTATGACCGTAGGGACAAATGCTGCAGAGACAGAGGATGAGGCCTGGGAAGAGAACACTAGATTTAAAAACCAGGAAGTTCAGGGGCGCCCGGGGGGCTCAGTCAGTTAGGCGTCAACTTTGGCTCAGGTCATGATGTCACAGTTTGTGGGTTCGAGCCCCGTGTCAGGCTCTGTGCCGATAGCCCAGAGCCTGGAGCTGCTTCGGATTCTGTGTCTCCCTCTCTCTCTGCTCCTCCCCCACTCATGCTCTCTGTCTCTCAAAAATAAAATAAAACATTAAAAAAAAATTTTTTTTTAAACCCAGGAAGTTCATGCTTATCTGGGCCATAAGGTCTTAGGTCGGGTCAGATCATTTTGGGTTGAGGTAGGAGAAGGAAGCTAAGTAATATAAGCAGGAACAAACAGAGATCACGATTTGGGGAACTCTGGCAATACAAAGGAGGAATTTTGAGAGAAATACCTTGCAAGACGAGTTAAGAAAAGGGGGGAGGAAGTAAGCTGAGGTTATGCCCGTTGGATTCTATTTACTATGTGAAGTAGGAGCTAGTTCACCTACAAAATGAGGGATGAGGACAGGATACTGGGAAGCTTGGTAAAGATTTGGAAAGACCGTGGGGAACTAAGAAGATGTGTGGGAAAGTGTCCCTGAGCACATAGGTGCCATTAGGTAAGTGAACTCAGCATATGGAACTCAGGTCACCGAGGGACTCTCCTCTTTGTTGTGATTCTATAAGTAACTTAACAGTGTTACGTAAGGTGCAGTTTCTTATTCAATTCTATAAATACAAATTTCATTAAAGCTGGCATAAGAATCTTGACTTTTTTTTGGCTTGAACCACTTTATTTTGTCCAAAACTGAACCTTAAAATTGAGCAACATAAAGTAAATAAAACCACTAATTTAAAGTCAACATATTATGGGCGCCTGGGTGGTTCCGTTGGTTAGGCATCCTGTTCTTGATTTCGGCTCAGGTCATGATCTCGTGGTTCGTGAGATCGAATCCTGCACTGGGCTTCTCACTGAAAGCACAGAGCCGCCGGCTTGGCATTCTCTCTCTCTCTCTCTCTCTCAAAATAAATAAAAAGACATTTTAAAAAAAAAGAGAAAGCCAACATATTTATAACTAAATTCTGTTATCTAATTTTCCCAAAGTGTGAGGGCAAAACCATCACAGGACTTGTTCTCAACATTTTCCCTCCACTTTCCACAAAGTTTAAGGCTTTGTCTTCATTTGTAAGTCATTCACATCTTTTTTCCTTCCTCTAGAACTTAGAACAATTGTGGGCGGACAGCATAATCAAACATAGTTCCAAAGGATTTCTTCTCTTAATTTCCTGTGTTGAATGACTTAAGTGCTTATTTTATAAACTGTTCCTGTTAATGATCATCTTCTTAAAAATACCTAATTTTTATTTGGATACGGCACAAACATATTAACAACTCTTGGTTATAGTAACGTAAAGGACAGTGGTAGTGAAAAGCATAATCTAAAATGGCCAAAAATAGATTTATATACAGTTTTGGAATCTAAGTTGCCAATTATATTTGCATATGGGAGTAAATCAAGTTCTGGGATATCGTATTCTTTCACTCATTCAACAAATGCTGCATTTGGTGGCCGTTCTCTTCCGACTACTTCTATTTTCTCAATGAAATCCTGATTCCAGGTCGTCAGCTGCTGGTGAGGGAGGGTGGACTGGAAGAGGTGGTGCTGGAGATCTGAGGAGAACGAAGAGGAACTAGTCATCTTAGACAGCAGGAGAGTAAACTGGCTAAACTAAGGAAATACAGAAGGAATACCAGAAAATACTGATGCCAAGGAATACCGAGGGCCCACTTGAGATGTGATTCTTAATTTCAAAGTAAGATGAGTCACCATAGCTTTGCGCTTTTCTTAAGCCATATTCAGTAGTCTGGGTACCGACACAGAGTAGGCAGAAAGGGGAGACATACCTGGGGCTTTGACACACATAGAAGATGAGGAGCAAGGCCACTAAAGTTGTATTTGAGGAGGATAAACATGATAGACCATGGAATTGAAGCTGGGTAAAGAGGGAACAGAGAACAAAACGTGTCAGAGTAAATGAACTGGAGGGTCCCGTGGGATCAAAGCAGTTAGAGCAGGGGGTGAGGGAATGCTAGAAGCCTAGGACAAATGCGAGGCGGCTTGAGTGCTGGATGCTTAACACTGAGATCTCTCAAGTGGTGGTTACTGGTAAGAGTGAAGCCTTCAGTATGACCAAAGAGGGGGTGGCTGAGATGGAACGAAGCAAAATTTACTGGAAATGAGGAATTCAAAGAACCGTGAAGATAGATTGTTGAGTAAGTCCCCAACAGGAACGCCAAAGTCAAGAATAACAGAGAGAGAACTAAAACACACCGAAGGCTGCACTTAGGAACAGCAAGTAAGCCAGACAGCTTCTTATCTGCCTCCGCTGTTCATTCCTCTCTCGCAGGGCTACCCTTCCTCTTTCATTTTGTTCTTTAAGTGTTACTGACAGTGAAAAAAGTCTGAACATTTATTGACATATCATTATATAACAGCTACTACTAAAGGTACGAACAATATCAAATGCCCAAGAAATAAACACAGCCAACGATAATGCCATTATTTACTAAGGATTTAAGTGAGTGACACACTGGAACCTCACCGTAAGACTACATTCAGTAAAGAATTTAGTATACGGCTTGCTTGTATCTCATTCTAGACCACCTGTCATAAAGCATTTTTTAACAACTTCCTAAAATATGAACTACAAAACTATATTCTAATTGTGTTTCACAATAGATATCTGTCCAAAGGATGAACATATGATTTGTGGTCAGGTACCAGACAGATGAGGACCGACTGGATTAAATGTATTAGGAAACAAATCTAGTGAAAAATCTCTAGAGAACATTAAAAATTACTGAGTCCCACTTTTCTGACCAGTGGTTCTCAGACTTAGAGTTCACAAAATAGTAAAAGACACCCCCGCCCTTTTTTTTAACTGAGGAGAAGCACTGTCATGGTGTTACTTAGTTTTTTATTTTGCAAGGTAAAGGCTTCTTAAAAACAAAATCAAACTTGACATCTATCCCCACCATTTCATAAAAATATTTTTTCATATCAAGAGGTAGGGTGGACATAATCTCAGAATAAAGGACAGTTTTTGTATTAAACAAATTGAGTTTTATATATACATTGTTAAAAGTGGGGGCTCTGGACTCAGCTAGCCTGGTTTCAAATCCTGCTTCTTCGGTTTTAATAGCTAGAGATAATAACAGCAACCACCTCGGAAAGTCATTATAAGGATGAAATATAATGCACATAAAGCACTTAGTACACTTGCTGGCATACAGTAAGAGCTCATAAATACTGTCTATCGATTAATTATTCTTTACCATCTTGTTGGAGATAAGCGGTGAAATGAAACCAGTCTCCCCAACTGTTTTGAGAATTACATCACTGCTAGGTGACTGTAAAGCTTGAAAATAAATGACTATTCTGCTTATGTAATTCTTTCTGAGACTGACTATTGTGACCCCTTAACTTATCTAACACTATTGTCACTTGAACATTGCAAATTATAGTACACATTCTGCTGGACCTCAAGCTCCAAATGAGCACAGTAGTAAATAAGTCGGCAGTTTCGCAAAGATTTGACTAGTGTTGCAGTTAGGATTCTCCAAAGCTTTAGCCTCTATCTTCCAGGTGGATTACTATCAGAAGCAATCCTGCCTGCTTCTCTTATGCCTCAGGCAGAGTCCATTCTTATCTATGCCTCGAGTTTTCCAAATTTATTTAGGGTCAACATGCAGCTCCTTCGCATAAACCAAGCCACCATGACTATCAGTTCCATGTGCGTGCATCCTTCTATCTCCTCCACACCTTATTCTACCCTAAGTATGCTTCTTCTCCAAAGTCCCCTGTATCTCCCCAGTGTAACCACTGTCATAGTCCCCAGCTGCCACTTCCCTCTCTCAAGGGGCACACACCTTGTTCTCCTGCGGCTCACCTGGAATGACTTGGTCAACTGGGGGGAACTGAGGCTAATTCTGGGTACTTCATCCAAAAGCCTATTTGTCATGCTACATGACCACAGCCTGCCCTCTGCAGATCAACCTTCCCACCTCACTTCTTATTCTCTCAGATGAATCAGCAATTCTCCAGCAATGTATAAAACCTGGAATACTATTTGAGCCCCAGCTGTTGATAACCAGCGATTATAATCATACCAATTTTGGTGGGGACAACTTGAAGGGGCTTTAAGGTGTGTACTACAAATAGCTTGAAGTGATTTCTGGCCTGAAAGTATAAGTTGAAGAGGACCCTATCCACTCTAATAAGGCTCATCCAGCCTCTGATTAAAACGATACATGAAAATATAAGATTTCTAAAATACTAATTGAAATCTCTCTTCTTAAAATAGCTCAAAGCAAAATATATAGCCTTACTACTGCACTAAAATGAATAAACAGTAATGTTTGCTGTTTATAATCTTATAAAACATTATCTCAAAAAAGTAACAAGTAATTTGCTAGGCTATTTTATTTTATTTTATTTTTTTAACATTTATTTATTTTTGAGACAGAGAGAGACAGCATGAGCAGGAGAGGGTCAGAGAGAGAGGGAGACACAGAATCCAAAATAGGCTCCAGGCTCTGAGCTGTCAGCCCAGAGCGCGATGTGGGGCTCGAACTCATGTACCGCGAGATCATGACCTGAGCCGAAGTCGGACGCCCAACCGACTGAAACACCCAGGCACCCCTAGGCTCTTTTATTTTAAAAAGCAGTGAATTTTCTTTGTTTTCCTGAGATGATATCAGAGGCAAGCTGCACCAAGGAAAAACAGTCAGTCAACTTTGAGATATCTGAAAGGCTGGGGCGGGGGGGGGGGGGGGGGGTGTGTGGAATATATATATATACGTATATATGTATATATATATATATACGTGTATATATATATGTATGTATATATATATACACGTATATATATAAAAGAAAAACGCAACCCAGTGATTTCACACAAGAGTGAACAGAATGATGATACGTTAGAAGTGATCTCTGTCAAATTAGCATCAGGGTAAGGAGTGTTTACTTCATTTGGGGGGCAACATGATCTATAAAGAAAGTGTGAAGTGGGTTCTGAATATAACTGATGTTTAAGGGGTTAGTTCAAGTAGCTTCCAGTTCAAATGCAGACAGATTTGCCACATTTGCCTAAGAGGGAGACTATCAGCAGACTAGTGGCAAGTCAGGACATATTCACAAGTCTTGCAAGCTTTTCTCTGCAGTTGTGCAAACCAGATTTGAATGCTTATTTTTAAACAGTGCGTGCACTTGCAGAAATACGATCACAAATTAATATCTGATCTTTTGTTCTAAAGTTTGTGTGATTCCAACTTCTCCTAGAATCATGAGTATTTTCTTAGTTCCATCCAGCTCATCATTTCAGTAGTATGCTATGATTATCGACTTTAAGAAATGGTTTTGAATTTTCCAGCCATGCAGTGAGGACTTGGAGCATAACTTCCATCAACTCACAATACAGGAGGCCCTTTCTGTTTGTTTGTTTGCTTCAAAGACTGGCAGCCAGCGTCTAACACAGGTCATCATCTACATCTGCTGAGCTGTGCACTTACCAAATATTTAAGGCCCTGACCCCATTTGTACAGTCAGGTCTCTAATCATCCACGGGTATCATTCTGTCTAGCAGAGACTTGCTGCGCCCCACCAACTTTAGAGCACTCTCAGAACTCTCTTTGAGTTCCGTTACGATAAGTGAAAAAGGCCTACGCCCTGAGCACCAAGCAGCTGGGTGATGTCTACCACCTGACTGGTCTACATCCAAATTAGTCAACTGAGATTTAATATAGATCTTCTCATTAGATAGCCCAGAACCAAAGATGGGGTATGTGTAGCAACTCTCCAAACTAATCTCCGCCGACACCCCCACCCTGTTACACTCCCTCCTAGGGTGTGGCCTGGTATTTCATGAATTCTTGATGACAAAGATCATGCTTCCATTATGGCAGGTCCTGCCTTGCTGCCACCTGGCAGCATGTATTCTCACTGGTTTCAGAATTTTACAACTTTCCTCTCTTCTTTTTCCCTGTCCCTTGGCTTTCAACTTGTTGTACTTGCTGCTCTGTAAGGCATCTGCTACAGACTAGCAAATATCTTGTCTTCTGAAGCAGACAACTTTTTCCTTTCCCACACCTGGAACTTCTCGCTCTATCAAGTTCATGTTCTTCTGTTCCTCAGAAATCACCTCCTTAAGTAATGCCACGCAACCCCATCACATTTAACTGCGTCAATGCCACCTCGCTCGCATCACGTCCGTGGTCCTACTCTCCAACACTTACGGTAGCAATAGTCAAACTTTAACATGCACCAACATTCAACGGAGCTTATTAAAATGCAGATTTTCAGGCATCACTCCTAGAAATGTGAATTCATTCATTAAGTCTGGAGTGGAGTGGAGGAAGGTGACTAGTTGATAAGTCCCTCCCGTGAGATGAGGCTAATGCAGAGGCCAGAGGACACTGAGAACCAGCCTTCATAGTTTCAACTGACACTCTATTAAGTTGTTTTCTAACAGTTCTTAGATTTTTGTTTTATTTAGTGTATATTTTCTATAGCCTTAATTAAATCATAAGCTGAGGAGGACACATTTTTATTCCTTGACAAGTTGTAGCTGTAGAACAGCCGAAGAACTATTCTAACAAGATAAAAAAGTTACCGAGAATAAATGTAAGATCTCTGTGCTTAAGTGTGGCTGGGGGAGGTATGGTTGTGTGAGAGATGACTTGGGGGATTTTACTCAACAGTAAATTCAACATGAGATAGGATCCAAGATAGAATGTGGATGTCAAAAATGTTAATGCAATTTCGGTGTGCATTAAAAGAAGACTAAGGTTTTGAACAACGGATGGATAGATCTGGTCTATTTCAGAACAGGGACGACACGTGCAGTACACCATGATTTCTGGGTTTCACAACTTAAGGTGAATATAAACAAATGTTAAAGTTCAGAGAAATGTGAATAGGATGGTAAAGGGCTGAAAATAAATTATAAAAGGATTGGCTGGAGGCACCAACCAAGCTGGGGGATTTAGCTTAGAGAAAAGATGAATTTTGGGGGCCTTTATGTCTGGATGGAAAAGCTCTCTTCATATATCTTCAGGGCTTCCACAGGGAAGTAGAAGCATCCTTGCTCTATATAGTCTTGGCGGGGGGAGATGTGTAGAAGCTACACATCTCATCTTAACGTAAGGAAGACTCTAACGTACAGTTGTCCAAAAAATGGAATGCAACAGTCGAAGGGAACGAGTCCTCTGACACTGAAGGAATTCGAACTTAGACTACGGAACTTGACAGAAGTCATTTAGCAAAAATGGAGAGAAAATTCAAACCAAAGCACGTGAACTAAATGATTTTTGAGATCCCTTGCAATGCTGAGATTCTATAATTCCCTTGCTATTCTTTGACAGAACCAGCTAGTATTGCAAAGAGGATGAATTTTGAAGTAAATATTCCAGGATGGGAAGGAAAAAGGAGACTGAAGGCTAGGAAGATAATAAGGAGGCTACACTATAGTTCAAGTGTGATTTACTGAAGCTATAAAAAAAGAAAAAAGGAGTGATCCGAAAAACAAAGCAGAAAAATATTAGGAGTATTCAATAATGGACTTGAAAAATGCACGCACACACAAGTATAGCCAAGAGCGAAGGCAATATGTTAATGTATTGACTGAAGCAAAGATCATCCTTTCAACAAATGAAGCTGTAACAACTAGACATCCACATGCAAAAAAAAAAAAAAAAAAAAGAATCTAGACACAGATCTCACACCTTTCACAAAAAACTAATGCAAAATGGATCCAGGCCTACCTGTAAAACACAAAACCATAAAACTCCTAAAAGATAACAGAGGGCAAAAACCTAGATGACACTGGGTATGGCAACAGCTTTTTAGACATAACACCAAAGCCAGATCCATGAAAGATATAACTGACAAGCTAGACTTTGTTAAAATTAAAAATTGTCTGTCAATGAAAGACAATGTCAAGAGAATGAGAAGGCAAGGCACAGACTGGGAGAAAATATTTGCAAAAGACACATGTGATAAAGCACCAAAATATACCAACAACTCATAAAACTCAAAAATAAGAAAGCAACCCAATTTAAAAAATGGGCCAAAAGCCAAACAGGGTATACAGATAGCAAATAAGCATATGAAAAAATGCCCTACATCATATGTCATCAGGGAAATGCAAATTAAAGCAACAAGATACCACCACACACCTCTACAATGGCCCAAATCCATTTGATTGACAAGACCAAATGCTGATGAGGATGTGGAACACAGGAACTCTCATTTGTTGCCAGTGGAAATGCACTGGGGCACAGCCATTCTGGAAGACAGCTTCTTACAAAACTAAGCATACTCTTTCCCGCAATTGCACTCCTTGGTATTTGCCCAAAGGAGTTGAAAACTTATGTTCACACTAAAACCTGTACACAGATGTTTGCAGGAGCTTTATTCATAATTATTCTTAATTGCCCAAACGTGCAGGCAACTATGATGCCCTTCAGTAGGTGAATGGGTAAATGAGCTGTGGTGCATCCAGACAATGGGATATAATTCAGCGCTAAAAAGAAATGAGCTATCGAGCTGTGAAAAGACACGGAGGAACTTTAAATGCATACTGCTAATGAAAGAAACCAATCAGAAAAGGCTACACACTGTATGATTCCAACAATATGACATTCCGGAGACAAAACTATGGAGACAGTAAAAAGGTCAGTGACTGCCAAGGATGGGGGGAGAAGGCACAGAGGATTTTTGGAGCAGTGAAAATATTCTGTATGATACCATAATAATTGATAGATACATGTCATTATGTAGTTGTCCAAACCCACAGAATGCACAATACCAAGAGCAAACAGTAAATTGTGGACTTTGGGTGATTATGATGTGTCAATGTGGGTTCAGTCATAACAAAGATACCACTCTGGTAGGAGATATTGATGATGGGGGAGGCTATGCATGTATATGGACAGGGGTATATGGGAAATCTCTGCATCTTCCCCTCCTTTTTGCTGTGGGCCTAAAACTACTCTTAAAAAAAAAAAAAAAAAAAAAAGTCTTAGGGCGCCTGGGTGGCTTAGTTGGTTAAGCATCTGACTCTTGATTTCGGTTCAGGTCACGATCTCATGGTTGTGAGATCAAGCCCCAGGTCTGCTTAACGTCTGCTTCTTTTTCTCCCTCTCCCTCTGCTCCTTCCCCACACGTGCCAGTACACTCTCAAGTGTGTTCTCTCAAAAAAAGTCTTAATTTAAAAAAAAAAATGCATACAAAGGAAAAGGGGAAGAAACATGACTCGAAGGACCTAGAAAATAAAGGTAACTGGGAAGAGATTACTATTTGTAAGATAAGGAAAAAAATGTTTAATAAATGTAACAAAGTTTTGAACACTTCAAGAATTCATTTCAGTAAGAATTCTAATGGAAGATGGTAAAAGCTTCTGGAGATATAGCCATATATTACCTACAGTAAAAGTATTCTAAAAATCATCACTAAATGCTTGGACAAATGAATAAATTCACATGAGATATTACTTTTCGGAAATGGAATTAGTAAACCTCCACTCTGAGTATACTAACTTCCAAGAGTTGGAAAAATATAAATGTTATTTGAAGAAGAAATGAATAAATAATTAATGCATACAGAATCCAAGAAGTGCCAGACCGAGGCTAGAACTGTAGCTACGGAAGCAATGTGCTAAGGGCTTTAACGTGTTCTCTTCTATAATCATTAAAATAGCCCTGGGAGCTAGGTATTATTTTTACTCTTCTTTTGGCAGATGAGGCACTGAGGCTTGTAGCGGTAAAATGCCTTTCCCCCGGAGACACAGCTGGCCAATGAGAGAGCCAGAACTTGAACACCAACCTGCCTGATGCCAAGCGAGCCCTGCAGGGATGGCTCAGCTACCGAAGGCACTGGGTGTCAGCTTTGCTGGAGACTCAGATTTAGTGGAGTTGAAGGAGAATCTGGAAATTCATTTTGGGGGTTTTATAAAGCTCCCCAAATTCTGATAGACCTCAAAGATTGAGAACCATCGTGTTACTAAATAGAAGCGACATCAGAAGAGAGACATCTTGGAATAACCCCCCAAACTGAAGAAACCTGGTGAGCTCTTTAGAGTGGGAAAAGACAACACTTAGCTGGAAGCTAGGCTCTTTGCTTTCATAGGCTGGGGACATGGAGACCCAGGTACCACTCTCGACGCCCATAGATATTTACTGAGTATCCACTATATACCCCAAAATATGCTAAGCAGAGTGCTTTAAGGAGATGAATAAGATGGTCTTTGTCATAAGTAGCTCAATATTAAAAACCAAAGACACGACTATATACAAAGAAAATAAAGGGCTATGAGAAGCCAAAGAGGAAAATAATTACTTCTACTGGAAGATAAATGTGTGAGGGATCTTCCAGAGAAGGTAATCAAGCTACAACTTGAGGGATGAGCTTCCCTGCCAGAGTCTATGTACGGACCCTGTATCTCACTAAAAGGAGGCATTCATTCATATGGTAGCAGTTCTGGAAAGATTTCTATATCTAGTCCATCTTCCCCTTCTTACTAATGAGGAAACTAAAACTAAAGAGTCATACAATCAGTCAATGACATTTCTAAGGCTAGGCTCCAAAACTCTTGACACCTTGTCCATCAGTTTCCCACTAAACCATTACAGTTCTTGTATTTCTCTCTCTCTCATCCAGAGAACCTACTTAGTGATTGATTTCATCTATAACATTTTTACTTTTTAAGAAGGAAGTCTAAATTTGGCCATGCATGAAAAAAAGGTTTACACTTGGGAATGCTCTTTGATATGGCGATTCCATTTCTAGGAATTTATCCTAAATAAATATGGATGTGCAAAAATATTTAGTTTTAAGCATCCTTATCATAACATGGTAGATAATAGTGAAAAAGTAAATATAATATATATGTCTAAGTGTAGTAGACTGATTAATAAAACCATTGCATTATCATTCTATAAAATAAACTATAGAAGAATATTTAAGAAAGACTGTTTACGTTACTGAGTGGAGGAAAAGCAGTTACAAACCATAAAATACATTTTTGTCCCCCTCTATACATATATATATACATATGTGAGTGTGTGCATGTGTATGTGTGTATACATGTACAAAGCAAAAACTAGTAAAATGACATACTCCAGATATTAACAATAGTTTTCAGGTGCTTTTTTTTTTCTTTTATACTTAGTGATTATCTTCTTTTACTCATTTGTATTTTTTTAAAGTTTATTTATTTTAAGAGAGACAGAAAGAGCATGAGCAGGGGAGGGGCAAAGAGGGAGAGAGAAAATCCTAAGTGGGCTTCATGCTCAGCACAGAGCCAGACACGAGGCTCTATCTCACAACTGTGAGATCACGGCCTGAGCTGAAATCAAGAGTTGGATGCTCAACCGACTGAGCTACCCAGGTGCCCCATTCACTTGTATTTTTGAAATAATAGACATGCATTTCTATAATTAAAAGAACTAATAAAAGTATTTTTATAAACAGATCTTAGATCTGGGAGATCTAAAAGACCCTATAAAAGCTGGTGAGATGACCAGATTAAAAAAAAAAAAAGAAAAGAAGAAGGCGGCCCTGTCTCTGAACCCTCCAGGCCCACCAGAGAGCCTGAAGTGATCTAAAGGCAAGAAGGGGCTTTCTGAATCAAATTCAGACTCCAAAAAATAGTGAAGCTTGTTCTAGAGAATGAGGCTTCACATCCAAGTTGTGAAATCTGGAATAAGAAACCCAATAATAAGTCAAATTATTTTAAGTGGCTGAATCAGGAAGCCTAAAGGTTACCAGACTGGGAACAAGGCAACCTGGATTCTAGCCCCCACTTCTGCGACTTTAGCTTAAATAAGCTGCTTACTCTTCTGGGGTCCCAGTGTTCTCATCTACAAAATAAGAATGACATGGACAGGGGTGCCTGGATGACTCAGTCGGTTAAGTGTCTGGCTCATCTCACAGTTTGTGAGTTCAAGCCTAACAGTGCAGAGTCTGCTTGGGATTCTCTCTCCCCCTCTGTCCCTTCCCGGCTTGTGTGTGTGTTCTCTTTCTCTCTCTCTCTCTCCCTCCCTCCCTCAAAAATAAATAAACTTAAAAAAAAAAAAAAGAAATTGGTGCTTGGGTGGCTCAGTTGGTTAAGCGTCCAACTTCCGCTCAAGTCATGATCTCACGGTTCATGAGTTCGAGCCCCACATCAGGCTCCCTGCTGTCCGTGCAGAGCCTGCTTCGGATCCTCTGTCTCCCTCTCTCTCTGTGCCCCTCCCCTGCTCTTGCACACTCTCTCTCTCTCTCTCTCAAAAATAAATATTTAAAAAATAAAAATAAAAATAAAAATAAATTTTTTAAAGGAGCAAAAAGAAACCCCCAAGAGCATCTTTTATCGGGGGGGGGGGGGGGGGGGGAAGAATACATGGACAAAATCAGTGTTTCTCAAACTGGTATCTCCTTGGAATATTAATAGTTGTAACTTTACGTATGTATGGTTAAGTAGGTTTAAGTAAATCTGGAAAATGTTGACTAGATAATTTCTAAGGTCTCCTTCTCTAACCTGGCCTAATTCTGATTTAAAACCATAGTCATCTTAATGTACTTAAATCTACTATATTTACAGATATAGTAAATATCTACTTGTGGTTATGTCATAGAGAGGAGTATTAGATAACTCAAAATGGGTGACAATCCTTTTGAGAAAATGCCATACCTTGACAGCAGCAACTGAGTGCAGGAAGCAAAGGAGCTACAAGTTCATCCCATTCAACTTTTTAAAAATTAACCTTTAGATAAAAATAGAGAAAAGGATTCAATCTTTTGACTGTGGTAATAAACTATCATCTTTCTCTCCTTATGTTGACACCGTGTCCCATGTGGGGCCGTTACTACTTATAAGACAAATCTCAATTTTGAACAGCTGAGTTCTGTGATTTAGGATCAGGTATGGGCAGCCTTCTGCAGCTGGAGAAAGAACAGACACAGAATCTGTAACTCAAGTACTGTGCATCTTCCCTATCTCCCTTTCTGAGCTCATCGCAGCCACAGCTGGTTGCCTAAGCGAGGAGTTACAGAAGAAACCAAAGTAATCAGGCAGCAGACAGAAAAGCAAGGAGAATCGATAAAGAGAAGTTCTGCAGGAAAAGTCCAATAACACAGGAAAAGTGTCAGGTCAAAAAGTAGTCGTGGAACACCATAGAAATGTCTCCAGAATGCAATAATAATCGGCAATTTGGATAAATTCTCCTACATATATCTGAGATTTGACTGAATATATCTAATGTGGGGCTTAGCGTTCTAATTACAGGTTTACCCTCTAGTAACCATTCATTATCAAAAGGCTCTTAAGTCTTGCTAAATTTCCTCCTTCATGACAGGACTCTAGGTAGATTTTTAAAAATCAAAGCACTTCCAAAAAAATCATGTCATTGTGGATAAATTCGAGTAAATACATGTATAAATGGTATAGAAGTTCAAGCTGCCTATGTGGGTATCTTTATATATCAGTTTTGAGTCACTCTAGAATAAGAATATACCTCAAACTATTACTCGCCCAGAGAAAAGATACTGTGTTAAAGCCCGAGATGTTAGTGAAGAACTCAAAGCTACAAGTACAGGAAATCTTTGAGCACTGGATACATCATCTACAATGACTTTCAATGTCAAATTTTACACTATTAGTAAAATGGTATATGGAAGGGATTTACCGCTGTCTACTCTAACTTCTTTGAAAAACCTGAAAAAACAACATGTTATTTAAAAAGCAAAAGGCAAAACCCAAGTTTCCTGCAGGTTTTTTTTTTTTTAATTGTGAACACACTATCAAAGGATACTGCCCCAAGTAACAAATCATATGGAACCCTACGAAAAGTCTCTTTAGAATCATACTCTTCTAAATAATGCTGTATATAGTTCTGAGCAGCTTTTTGCTAACATTATTGCTAATTCCTTCTTCCACCTCCCTTTCTCCAACATCCTATCAAGGTAGACGTCGTTTTTCCAAATCAGTACTCACATATAAGAAACTGACAAGATTTATAGAAGTGGTTGAGCATTTATCACCTCCTCTCTGATGGAATGTGATAAAAAGTAAAGATAAATCAGCCAAAGTATAAGTTCACAAATAAAAGATATCTCTAAGTGTCCTCTTGACTACCTTATCCACAAACACTTCAAAATGTGTAATTATCAAACACTATAAGAGGATAATCTAATGCTTGAACTATTTTCAATACCAACAAAAGTTTAAGACAAGGAAATACATCTATAAACATTTTTGATTACAGGCAATGTATTAAAGATTTTTACCTCTACAGAGCTATAAGAGTACCTCTGGCAATATAATCATACCAACCAACTACCTCTCTGGAGTTTTTGATAGTGAGGATGAACAGGAGTTGGATAAAAAGACGGTGGAAAACACCCCGGGATACACAGGTAAGAGACAGTAGCGTGGCCCATCAGAGGAACTGAAATAGAACAGGTTGGCTGGAACCCAGAGCATGGGGAGGGGCACAGGCTGAGGGAAGAGGGGAAGTTCAGCAGGGGCAAGACCACATAGGGCTTGTAAACCACGCAGGGAGTTAAGCAGTGCTACTGGAAGAGTTTTAACCGGTGGAGTGACAGGATCAGACTTGCCTTTTTATAAAAATCGCTCCAGTTACAGTGTGGAGAATGGAGTGGAGATGGGCAAGGCTGAAGGCCCAAGGAGCAATGCAGGCAAGGGGTGACGGTGTCCGGAGGAAGGCAGTGGCGGGGGCACGGATGGGGGGTGGGGGTGGAGGGAGGAAGATGGAGAGACTGGACAGACCTGACACAGTGAGGAGACCAGCACAGAGGGTCTATTCTGTGACTGGGAACCAGAGGGGAGGGAGAGAGGAGTGTTAAAGAAGTGCCCAGATTTTTGGCTAGAGCTCTGCCTAAGACAGAAAACAGCGGTAGGAGCATGTTTAGGGAGGATGGGAGGGCAGAATGAATTAATTGAATTTTGAACTTACCTGCGTGATCATGAGATAGACAACAGGTTATGCTGATAAAAACCCAGAGCTTTAAACAGAGACTGAGATAAAATTAACTTGAGAGTTAATGGCATAAAGATACTAACTGCAGCTATGGAAATGGATGTGATCATTTTCAGGGAGAACAATCACAGAGGAAAAGAGGAGGTCTAAGACAGACTCCTGAAGTACTCCAGCATTTTAAAGGACACAAAAAACCCCAAAAGGGATAGCCAGAGGTATAAGGAAAATCACAAACCCTTGGAGTGAGAGAAACCAAGTAAAAATGATATTTCAAGAAAGAGTGGTCAACAGAGTGCTTCTCAAACACGGGTAAAGTGACTGAAGCTAGCCATCACAAAATAAAAACACCAGTAAGTCTTCCTGTCTTCAATTCAGGTCCCAGATTCTTCTCATGGTAAGGAAAATACGTGCAACAGTATTCTCCACTCCTCCCAAACTAGGTCGTCCTGGTCTTCTCACCTCTAACATTTTCCCAGTGAGACCTGACTCTCACCTCCAATTCTGTCACCCGTGATAAGTAATCACATTCTATCAATTTCGTCCTTGTAACCTTTTCTGTATCTCTTCTTCCCTTTCCATCCCCATCGCCACCACCCCAATCCAGGTTCTAAGTACCACACAACTGGATAATTAATCTACGTCTGCCAAATTAGGCAGTCTTTCACCTCTTCTCTAGAGCAATCCTTTTCACACAGAATAACAGTATTAACTATCCTAAGACATTAACTTTGTTTTATTCCACTGCTAAAAGCCCTCCAATAACTCCCCATTATAATCATTTGTTCAAAACTTTCATTCAGTTCGGGGCACCTGGCTGGCTCAGTTGGTAGAGCATGCAACTCTTAGGCTATAAATCCAAGCCCCACGTTGGGTGTAGAGATTACTTAAAAATAAAATCTTTAAAAAAATATGTCATTCATTTAACAAATATTTACATAGGGCAATACTTCTCAAACTATATGTGCTAAGGTCCAGTTTTCTTTTACAAGTTTCTCATCAATATTTTTACAAAATACAATAAAAAACGTGATGATGTTAAATTGCTAAAAAAAAAAAAAGTTTTTAAATTCTTACTCTGAGTTTCAATATTTATTTCATTGTGGACTGGTAACAATGGTTCATGGTCCAGCAGTGGTCCAAAGACCATACTGCAAACAGCCCTGATGCTGACAACACATGGATAAAAAGACATTACGATTGTGCCTTCAAAGTCTTAGAGCCCTGGTTCTCAATGCAGGGCGATTTTGCCATTCAGGGGAAACAGTTCTGATCACTACACAGGAGGCAGGAAGGAAGGAGGGAACTACTGGCATTGAGTGGATAGAGGTCAGAGATGCTGCTAAACAGCCTACAACAAACAGATTTGGGCCCTTCTCCCAACAAAGAATTCCCCAGCCTAAAATGTCAAAAATGCTGAGGGGGAGAAATTCCCCCTAATGTGTGTAATGCAAATGAATAATTACAGTATATTAAGAATAGAGCTACATTCTAAGTACATACAAGGTACAGAGGAAGCATAGGAGAAGCACCGGAGTCTGTCTAGAAGGTCAAACAGATTCAGTAAAACAAAGGAGTCCTCATCTCCTGATTCACAGCTTTCTACAACAGAACTCCAACCTAACTTTTAAATCTAATTTCTTGCTTCTTCCAAAACCACCTCTGCTAGACTGGTCTAAACTGTGGATTCTATACCTCGCTGAGTCTGTCACTCTTCCCAGGGCATGGATAACCATCCTTTCCCCTCCTATCCCAAATCCCTCAGCATTCAAGGCCTAATTAAGTTCTGCCTCCTCCATGAAGTCTTCTGTGATTCTTTCTCTTAAAATTGCTATAGGACTTTTCAATTAGACCACTCATTTGGCATTTTATCATATACACTTTTGATATCATTTGTTAGGTTATGGTGCTTAACTTCTACATGATTAGTTAACATTTATGTTCCATCTCTATGTTGACAATATACTTAAGACAAAGCTTCTGACATACCCATTCCAATCACTTCCTTCCCTGTATTAATGCTACAACAGATGCCAAAAAACACATGAAGAAAGTGGACTAGACTTATTAAGTATTAGACATTACAGTCCTACAACCAATGCTTCAGGTCTTTGAGCTCATGACAATTTGAATACATCCAGTTACTAGGGTGGTAGTTTATTTATAAACCTTAGTGTCACAGAGCGTCCATTCAATCCCACACATTGCACACTTACACTTCTTCAGGCCAAGAGAAGTCCACTGATTTTTGCCACACTTAAGTTCCAGAAACTGCCAGAAATAAGAAAACTAAGAAATCTCAATTGGGGCAGTTTCTCTGCTCAAATTTTAAAACAGAAACAGGTAAAGAGATCTTTATATTTTCGGGCAACACCCTCACTGCCATGACAAAAATCTGAAATTTTGGAAAATGCTTCTAATCTCAAAAAGAAGCGGAAGAAGAAAAGGGGTCGAGGGGAGGAGAAGGAAGAGAATCAGGAAGAGGGGGAGGAAGAAGAAAAGGATGACAAAGAGGAAGATGAAGGAGGTGGTTTAATTCTTTAGCAGAGAGATGTTGGAGAAGTTTAAACAGTTTAAAAAAGTGTCTGATATCTAAATACAAAAGTCAGATTTCTGTAGCTTATTTTCTGAATGCCTATTTATAACTGTATACAGGCAATGGTGGGGGGGGGGGTGGTGAGGCCAGACATACAGATCTTCAGTGTTTTAACAACCCTTCTCTTCCTCTTCACCCTCCTAACCTATCATTTCTAAGTTCTGAGAACCTTTACAGATGGAAAACTTTGTCAATTTCTTGGAGAATTAATTAAGGAAGAAAGGCATAAGTTGTACTTAGTTACTCATCATAAAATATTCTTTGATGTAAAATTGAAAGCTTCCTTGACTACTTGATTCTTGGCTTCATCTCTCCAGCATCTGGAGAGGCAGTTGAGAATACAGACCCTGGAACCAGATGTCCTCCTTCCAACCCCAGCTCTGCCTCTTACGAGTTGTACAAACTGTATGTCATTTCCTTCTCCTCCTTTAAGAATTCCTGAATCAGGAGAACCAAGTTCTAGTCCTAGTTGTGCCTCTGCCTGTGCCTCTGCCTTGCTTAGTGACCTTGGGCCATAGTTTCCACATCTGTAAAGAGAAGAAGCCAGGGGATTGCACTAGATCACCAAGGGTGATTTTGCCCCCCGGGGACCATTTTGGCAATGTCTGGACATAGTTTTGGTTGTCACCTCCAGGGGTGGGTGCAAAGTGTCACTGGCATCTAGTAGGTAGAGGCTGCTAAACATCCTACAATTCACAGGACAGCCAGCGCCCCATGCCAAATAATTATCCAGTCTAAAAATGTCTATGACGCCACAGTTGAAAATCCCTTGGCTCTAGATCTCTCCAAGACCGCCTCAGAGGTCCCCAAGAAGTGGGGCTGAGAAGGCCTATTTTAGCAGTTTTCTATGATGGGCCTTCATGAGAGAAAAACAACGTACATGTTAAGGGTATGGACTCTGAGGCCAGACTGTCTGGGTTCAAATCTGACTCCGCCACTCACTAGCTGTGTATCTTGGACTAGTTACTTAACCTTTCTGACACAGTTTCCTTCTCCATAATATGGCGTCAATACGGAATCTACCTGATAAGGCTGTTGTGAGAATGGAATAAGCTAATGTACGTAAAGCATCTAGAACAGCACCTGGCACCATGTAAGTGTTAGCTACCATGTCATCATCACCACCAATGTAAATATGGGCATAAGACGGGATAAAACAGCCAGCGCTTCACTTCAGGAGTCACGTGAGCTGGATTCCTCAGCGGGAAGGGTGTGAAGACCGAGCAACTTTAAGCACAGGTCCTTCCACATCAGAAATTCTGCTCTCCCTCAAGTCATCGTGTCCCATGTCTCCCCTCTCCTGCTTCCATGGCTACGTAAAGGCTTAGATGCAAATGTTCTCATGGTTTGCAGGGAACGTGGTGCTTTTTTTTTTTTTTGAATAGGTGGGAGAGGGGAAGGTCGCTGAGTACTGTTAACAATGCAGGGATTTTTTTTTTTTTTTTTACAACGTTTTTTATTTATTTTTGGGACAGAGAGAGACAGAGCATGAACGGGGGAGGGGCAGAGAGAGAGGGAGACACAGAATCGGAAACAGGCTCCAGGCTCTGAGCCATCAGCCCAGAGCCTGACGCGGGGCTCGAACTCACGGACCGCGAGATCGTGACCTGGCTGAAGTCGGACGCTTAACCGACTGCGCCACCCAGGCGCCCCGGGAACATGGTACTTATACCCATTACCATCATGCAAAAAAGTAATGGGAGGAAGCAGTTTGTTAGCCATCAGCAACTGGGTCTTCACTTTCTGCCTCCCCTCATCAGGGGCTGCCATCAAAGCCCTGGGGGTCCTGTTACCCCTGCGCTGTTCTCCTCCACAGAAACTTCATGAAGGGCGTGGGACACACCTGTTCCCCTGCTGACAGTGAAGCCACCACAACAGAGTAACAGCCTATGATATTACCTTTTTTGTTTGTTTTCTTAACTACACAAGTGGAAATATAATCTCACACTAAAACATTCAGATGCGGAAGTACAGCAAGTAAAAGAAGAAAAATCTCCCTGTATTTCCCATCCTCACTCCCCTTTCATAGAAGTAAATGTTTTTTCAATATAATGTGTGCTTGTAAAGAGTTTTGTAATGCATTTACTTTCAGTTTTATATATATATATATACATACAAATATCTATCGATAGATATATCTATCGATAGATATATCTATCGATAGATAGATATACAGATATCTATATATATATATAGATATATAGATATATATATAGATTTTTTTTTTATTTTTTATTTTTTTATTAAAACATGTCTGGGGGCACCTGGGTGGCTCAGGCAGTTGAGCGTCCGACTTTGGCTCGGGTCATGATCTCATGGCTTGTGGGTTCAAGCCCCGCGTTGGGCTCTGTGCTGACAGCTCGGAGCCAGGAGCCTGGAGCCTGCTTTGGATTCTGTATGTCTCTCTCCCTCTCTCTCTCTCTCTCTCTGCCTTCCCCCACTCACGCTCTGTCTCTCTCTCTCTCAAAAATAAATAAACACTAAAAAAAAAAACATGTCTGTACATTTGGATCTGTATCATTTTAAGATCCGCTTTGCTGTATTCCATAATGAGGGTAAGAGGATGTAGCATAGTTTATTTGATTATTTCCTTACTGGTGGACAGTGACCCAATTCTTGATCTGTAACTCACCTGCAGTTGCCAGCAAATCTAATCCATTAGACTCTACAGACAGCTCTGCCTCCTCAAAAGATTTAGTTCTAAAAGTCTATTGATAAAAAATGTCAACTGAATTTATATATGATTTGACTCTGAGATATTAGCATAGCTACATTATTCCTGTTCAAATGTAAGTAAATTTTACTTAAAAAACCAAAACCAATGGAAGAAGTAATTCAAGGTTAAAAATGTCAACTTATAAAAAGTTACCTATAGTATTTTTTTTAGAGTGTGTGCTTTAGCTCTAAATACTGCTTCAGAGATTTTGGAAATCACATGGTCATAAGCCATTTCTTCTTCTAAGTAAAAAAAAAAAAAGAACTTTATACATTTTCCCAACATGAAAGTTAGAATTAGTAAATTAGTAAACTGTTACTTCTTCATATCCAAGTATCATCCACAAGTACTTTGTGGAAAAGCAGAAGGGGAAAGTTTTGCATCTCTAACTAGTGAGCAATTGCTTTCTTTTCCTTTCCTAATAAATTACAGGCAGACTTGAACAGATGTCAGGTTGGCATTCAAAACCTAAAATATAGCTGAAAAGCAAGTTATGACTAATACAAGGAAAAAAGATGAATGTCAGAAAGCTTCATTTTTTTTTCTTTTTTTCAAATTTCAGATAAGCTCTTTAGCCTTAGGGTTCCTTTTACAGAGCCCTGGAGTTCGGCTAGATGTCTTAACCCCCATTTAAATTGCAATCTCTCCTCATGAGTGGGGGTGTGAAAATGCATTTTAAGAGTGTCAGTGTTTATGTTAATCTGAGCAAGAACTCCCTCTCTCTCAAATATGGCGCACAAAACCTCAGTGCTCTTTCTTCCACAGTATTTTTTTTTTTTTTTTTTTTTTGCACTGTTCTTAGCATGTGAAAGATGTCTGCCTGTGATTGAGAGGGTCCTTATCTTCTCGGCGGCTCTACTCCATAGAGTAACTGCAGTTTCACGTATGATATCAGAAAGGAGTTGCTTTTCTTTAGGATTTCAAAAGAAACCTTAAAACTACAGATTGAAAATGGGCTTAGAGAGGGAGACTTGAAGAAAGGCGACCAAAAAGAACAGTGTCAGTTTCAAAGAAGGGGCGGGGGGGGGGGCACAAGACCCTAACAGAGGCTCTCCTCCCCACCAGGTGGCCTGGATATCTGCAAGATACAGAGTCACCACAAGACAGCGTGAAGCTGGAGGCCCTTCGGTCTCCAAGCCCTTTTCCTTCTAGCCCTACCACGGGTAACTTCTGCTAAAGGCCCTTTCCTTGGATACATGTAAACCTAGCCCTAAAACTACATTAAGAGATGCTAATTCTTTAACAACTATTCCACTGTTCTTTGAAGAAGGTTTTTTGGTTTTGTTTTTTGTTTTGTTTTGCTCTGGCACTTACAATTTAGGGGTAACTGCCAGGGATGCAGAAAAATCAAGTTTCTCTACAGAATCTCTATCTTTGCCAACAAAAGAGCTACAATGAGAACTGAGGTAATCAATCGATTATCCAGAACACTCTCCCCGAAACTGCATGGAAGGGAATAAGTGTAGTAAATGTCTGAGCGGAAGGATATATTCGGCTGACGCTTGAGTGTGCTCAAGGACAGCAATAAGCTGCTGAGTTTATTTGCTGAGACTTGCAGATACCAGTGTGTGATGCCCACATTTCTACCCTGGGTGCTCCTAGGACATTTATTGCAGGTGCGTGACCTCATCTGACCTTTAATGTTCCTGCAGAACTACGTGCCTCTGGTTAGCCCTTTAGTCTTCCTATACCTCCTCAAAGCGACATTCCATATATATCTAAACTATATTTTCAATCCTGAAGGTAACATGAAGCTTTACAAGCAAAAGAACTGTATTACCTAAAAGCATAACTATTCATAAACACAATGAGAGAAGAGAATTCTAAATTTATCATTCTGTGAGCTCACAACTTTGATATATAGGCAAAAAGATCCATTTAGCGAAGATTCCTGCTTACAAAGTAGACCCAATTCTAGACTCCATGGTACACACAATGATTTGGTCTCAAGCCAAAAGTAAAAGAGTTCTCTGCTTAAAACAAAACAGAACGGTCCCATAACCTACATAAATTATTCTTTACTAATCACTATTTTTTTCCATTTTAATCGATTTAAACAATCACACCCAGTGTCCAGTTGGATCCCAAAACCACAGAGATTTATCTATTTAGTTAATTAAGAGTGAGGAAGAAATCAGCCAATTTTGTTCCCCCACCTGACAGGGTAAAAGAACACAGGGTATATATATAAAAAGGACCCGTGTAGTGTTACTTTTTATTCTATACAAAATGTAGCAATCTGTACTTTTATATGCCTTTACCAAAACCTAATGAGAATTTTATGCAGTATGCAAGAACCATACTGTTCTTGCACCGCAATGAGGTACTCTACTATGGAATTCCCCCCCCAAATTCAAAGGGAAAAAGAAGACTCTAACGGAAACAGGGAATGACACATGCACAGCAAGAGAATTATTTCCCAGCCTTTTTACCATAAAAATGTAGCTTTATGACATTGAGAATCTTCATTCAGAATAAAAAAAAAATAGTAATAATGTCTTTCAACTTAGTTCAAAAGTAAAGGTAGTTTTTTTTAATACTTTTTGTCCTTTAAATCAAATTGTTAACACATGATTCTTGATGGCCAAAAGCCATAAAGAGAAAAAAAAATTTTTTTAAACAGAACCCATTTTTTGTCCAATTAACGTAAAAATATTAGAAAAATAAATCCACGAAAAAAGGTTTTGGATAGTAGCACTCACAAAAGCAAAGTATTATACAAAAAGCAAAGTATTATAATTTAATTAATTTCAATATGGACTACAGAAACGCAGATTCATAAAGTCACTCAAAAATCCCAAATCTGTTTTGATTGAATTCCAACCTCTTCAACAGCTGGCAAAGTCACAAATCGACCAATAGGAGTTTTGCTCCTTCACACATTATCCACCTAACTGCAGACAGAGGCCCCAATGAGCAGGGTTTGGGTAACACACAAACAGGAAACTCGTATCTGAATAACGGAATCCTTAATAGCTTCCAAACTGTGAGAAAATATTATAATATAATGAAAAGATATAGTTTATAACAGAAGCAGTTGGTTTTCTACTTGTTAGCCAGATAATATAAATGTTCAAAGAAACAGAATCATTAGACTCTCTCAGTCTGGAAAATTAGTAAAAACATTCCACAAGAATAATTTAGAACATTTAAGATCATCCTTTTATCTCTCCTCACACCCAAAATAACCTAAACAGTATTTCCATGTCTTGACAATAAGTCCATAAACTTTCAAAATACACATGACCGAGATAGTGAATTACCACATTTTTTACTATGTTCCAAATTAAAATTCTGTTTTTTTTATGGACTTGGCCTTTGTATCTTGCAGATAAAAAAGTATGTTATTGCCATCTCAAGGTGTATAAAACTCAGGTGATGAGGGTCTCTGTCATTTTCTCTTAATCCAATTCCAAACTCGACCTTTACCCAGTGAACAGGTGTGTGCTGTGCCTGTAATTTATCACAGTGAGCGGCCAGGCAGGAAGGCTACCAACAATAGGAGGCTAATAGAACCAAGCACTTAGTGCCTACACAGCAGTTCTCTTCCCCACCACACTTCTATCTGCCAGTAGCAAGGTAAAGATAAAGAATGATGGAGCGTGAGGGGAGTGATATATTCGTATTCCTTCAGGGTTTTTCTTTAGATACTGTTTTTATACTAATAGTCTGCCAGAAGCTGTTATACATTCCTTTCTCAGATATTCCGTGGCTCACATTCCAATTCAACCTATATGATATGGATATGGAAACAGTCATGACAGCATTTCCACTAGGGAAAATAAAGCCACTTCACACACGGATAAATTAAATAAAACTTCAAGAAGAAAATGATAAATGAACAGCACATTTCTGTGTATGCAATATGGAAACTTCCACGTATACCCTACATTTGTCTCTTTGGATCAAACTTATCTAATTTCAAAACATGCCAGGAATCCATTTACTAGGTATGAAGATGTACTAATTGGGTAATGCAACAGCAGCTAACTAACGTAAGAACAATGCCCACAGTCTAATAGGTAACGATGATTCCGCAGGGTACATCTGACCCACAGTGGGTCTTTAGAGTCAGGTGAAATTTCCAAATATGCCCTATAGGAAAACATTCATAAATAGATAAATAAAATGAAATTTCTAAATCTGTCCTATCCACAGACGTACTTAAATTAATAAATAAATCAATAAGATAAAGTAACCGCAAATATTTCTATTTTCCCTATAAAACAAAAATGTAATTTTACAAGTTCTAATACCTCAAAAATTTTGGGGGAAACTCTTTTTTAAAAGAAAAAGTTAAGACAAAAATACACTGGCAGGTTTGAAAAATAATTTCAAAACATTATTAAAAAAAAGACTTCATCACATTTTTTTTTTTTTAACAACACAAGATTTGATCAAATTTTCCTTTTTAAACTCACCCATCTGTTCCACAATCTCTGGAGGAAATACTCGGGAAGCAAATGCTCGTCGAAAAATATCTGAAAATTCTTTGTCCAGACCTCCTATTCCCATTTTTTCAAAGTTCCAATCAGGATTGATGATAGACTGGCGATTTTCCTTAGTTTTAGCTTTGCCTATGTCAAACGAAGATAATCAAATGTGAAACAAGAATTTCATTACCAGGTGGAATAAGATAAGACTCACTGGGCATCTTTAATGAATAAAGAGAAGTTATCCTCTACAAAGATGAACATGCTCTTAGCTGACTTTCTAATAAGAAGGATGAGTTTTGCTATGTTAACTACTGTGCCTGGACCCATTTAGGGCCAGCAAAACACTTGTGAAATGTCTAAGCTCACACAGTCGTCCATTTGTGATCAATCCATGGAGCCTGGTCCTCTTAGCCTCTAATCTTAACCAAGTTAACTAACTTGGCTGATTAGAAGAAACACCATGTGTCTATCTGATGAAGGAAATACTAGTTGCTAGAAATGCAACTGAAATCTAGCAATCCTCAAGGCTCCTGAAGCAAGTGTATTTAAAAATGCATGGATTTATCTAGATGAAGTTAATAAACACTGTATATTTGTTGAGAAGATGCACTGAATAAGTCTGATGTCTTATTTTTGTTTTTCCCCATTTGCACACAAAAGTCTAAGATCATCCTAAAGTCTTAATGATTTCAAAATTCATGTTTTCACTTTCACAAAGACAAAAATTATCTAACTTAAATGTCATAGTGCCACCTAAAGTAACTCAAGAGAACCACATGAGCTATCTCAAAAACAATAAAAGTGCCTTAGTACATTCTACTAAAAAGAAAGTGATACAATTTTTTAAATTAGAAAACAAATGGTCACATTAGAAAAAGTTTACCCTAGATGGTGATTTTATGGTTAGAGTTTTGTGGACTCAACATTTCTTCTTTGAAGCGATCTGAAAATATATTTCTTATACTGTACTGCCCTCTTGCGGCCAAATTTACTGCATGCTATATCAGTCCACAATTTTATTTATCAATGGAAAAAACCTATCAATCACACCTTTGCATGAATTACTTAGAAATACCCACATTGTCTGAAAGCCATGCAATGCCCATAAGACAAGACACCTTGGAGCGCCTGAGTGGCTCAGTCAGTTAAGCATCTGACTCTCAATTTCCGCTCAGGTCATGATCTCATGGTTCCTGAGATCGAGCCTCTTGTCCGGCTCTGCACTGACAGCACATAGACTGTTTTGGGCTCTCTCTCTCTCTCTCTCTCTCTCTTCCCCTGCCCTGCTTGCATGCACGCACTCTCCCTCTCTCTTCTCTCAAACATTAAAAAAAAAGGTAAGGCATCTTAACAAAAGGTGTATGAAAGGTATATAAAATACAAAGAAAACACTTCAGAAATGTATTGGATCAATAATTGGAGATTCTGAGAAATCCTAATCCATAAGACAACATGCATAGTCATTAAAAACTATGTTGTTGAGGCATATTTATTAAGAGGCTTGAAATATGTCAAGCAAAAGAACAAGTTATAAAACATGAAAATAGAATCAAATTGTAAAATTTTAGAGTGTGTGAGCTATTTTTGAGTGAATGTCTATCCAAATTTTATGAAACATTTATTTTATTGTAAAATTCAGAAAAAACAGTAAGAAGGGAATAACTTAAGGATTGAGGAAAAAGGTCACATATTTGAAGTTAAGTAACCTTGGAAATCGTGGTGTATAGCCAACGAAAATCCTCTTCTTTCTACTGGCGTAGACACTGGCATAGTGAAAACCAACCCCAAGTCAGAACTACTACACAGTTAATGGCGTCATTATTCTGGGGAGTTACTTTTCTTAGAGACCAATCTGCATTATTTTAATATAATAAAAGCAAGACTAACATACAAGAGCAGGGCTGAGCTATGAGTCTGTTGGAGAGACTTTCTTCACCTGCACATTCACCATTTAACTCAGTCACAAACCGAAGTGACGCTAGGATCACATTTAACACACCACCGTGCACGAGGCAGTCGACAAACAACTGGCCAGTTCTCAAGGTTATGAAAGACGGTGGAAGTCTGAGGAACTATCAGAGAGAAGGACTTTAGAAATTAAACGACTAAATGCAATGCGAGATCCTCAATCAGATCCTAGAACAGAAAGGACATAATGAAAAAACTAGTGAAATCCAAATAAAGTCTGTATTTTATTTTTTTAATGTTTATTTATTTTTTGAAAGAGAGAGAGCGCGAGCAAGGTAGGAGGTAGGAGAGAGAGGGAGACACAGAATTCGAATCAGGCTCCAGGCTCTGAGCTGTCAGCACAGAGCCCAACGCTGGGCTTGAACCCACAAACCGTGAGATCATGACCTGAACCGAAGTCAGACCCTCGACTGACTGAACTACCCAGACACCCCTAAAGTCTATATTTTAGTTAGTGGCCATGCAACCATGTTAACTTGGTTTTGGTAACTGTACTCTAGTTATTTGAGATGGAACATCAAGGAAGCTGGTGAAAGGTATATCGGACCTCTCTGCACTATTCTTGCAAATCTTCTGTAAGCCTGAACTTACCTCAATATTGAAAGTTTAAAAATCAATTTTATCTGTATTTTTCCTGATTTTTAGTGTGGTTACTAGGTTACTAGGAAATTAAAAATCATACATATGGCTCACATTACACTTCTATTGGACAATGATATCTAGTGAAGGTTTTAAACTTTTTTTTCTGTATCAGCACATCTGACAGTGATGAAATCCTCCATGATTTTGTGATAAACCTTCTCAATGGAGATGCCCTTATTCTTCTCCCAGACTTGAAAAGCGTGGTAGTTGAGGCACATATCATAACAGAGACAGTCTCACTTCATTCAGAGTTTTCTAAAATTGCAAATCTTACCAATAAGATTGAGTGATGAATTGTCTGCTTTTTCAAATGCAACTTGACTGTTTCCAACAACCAGTCCTACTTCAATCTGTATAGAAAGACAATTATTAGTAGTTAGTCTAATAATAGACTTCTGGACTTCTTAACACAAGGCCAAAAATGAAGGGGAAATAAGGTCTCTCTGAGCAAAGCAACTCTTCCAAACTATCATCTAAGTTAAATTAATTTTTCTCCTAACTACCTTGTACTATTTCTCTTTAATTTCAATGCATGTGTCTTTTGATAATGCCTGTCTTTTTGTTATTATTTATGAACAATAATCATCATCTGCATTCAACCAGGAGTACAAGTACCCATACAAATTTCAAATTACTATTAAGTCTACAAGTAAGTGTATTTTCCGCTATACTTTAATAACAGCGCTAGCTTATAAAAGCAATGTTTTCTCCCTACTACCTTAAAAGAAAGAGTACATAACATAAAAGAAATCACTGAGCAAGAGAATGGCTAGGAATGTTATATTAATCTGCACAATTCACATTGCAATGATTATTAAAAATAAAACATACCTTCTGTCTTTTTCCTGTCGCAGGCTCTCCCTTCAGGATGCTAGGATCCATGGCTTCGATATCCTTTACCAGCAAACCGAAAAGCTTTTCATTGAAGCTAAATACAAGCTATGTAGAAAAGAGATAAGGGGAGAAAAACCACTTCATGATACAATGGCTTGATTCTCACATCATCACCAGTGTTTTCCAAATGCAGGGAAGCAGCTTTCTCCTGTACATCCCTCTCAAATCTGTTCCACAGGCAAACTGCTCACACAAGCAATGAGAAAAGGGAACTAACATTTACTGAGCATCTTCATGTGCCAAACCGTATAGGATGTCCCATACTTGATATTCACAAACTGTCTTGGAAACAGATAGTCTTCCTCAGTTTTACTAGGAAGGGAGCTGAGATCCGGAGAGGGCTTAAGCAATGGAAGCCAGAGTCATAGTAAACAAGAGTGCTAGGATTCAAGCCTGGGTCCATGACTCTAAAATTCATGCCTTTCCACCACCAATGCAAAATTCCTGCCATACAAGTTCACAGACAGATGGTGAATGCTCATTCATTCACCAAGTATTTATTGAGCGCCTTCCATAACCTAGGCCCTCTTCTACATGCTGGGGTATAACAGTTAAGCACAGCAGGCAAAGCTGACTGCTAATCCTGCCACTAGTGACTACTGCAAGTGGGAATAAAAAGTAAGAACAGCGATATGGGGTAAGATATTTATTTCTTCTCTGTATTATTTGTTCCCTATATTATTTCTTCTCTGCATAATCATATATCTGCATGATACTGGGTTTTACATAATTACAAATACCAAAGCATTTGCTATTAAACTAGTAACACTAAAGGAAAAGGTAAAAACAATGACATTTAGGTAGGCAATGAGAGCACAATTATTCATCAAAAAGTGTAGGGATCCAGAAGAAATACAGCACAGCTCAAAAAGCAATGGACATGTAGTCACCAAATTATCAGCTGACTGTCATCTTGGGGAGCCTTCCCGGACCATCTAATCTCAATTAGCACCATACTGGTCCTCCAGCGCATCATCTCATTTTACTTAAATCCAAGTACTTAACATTAACAGCAATGGCATTTCTCATTTTCTGTCTTCCCCAACTAGAAAGTAAGCTCTGTAAGAGTAGGAATTGTGTATATTTTGTTCACTGCTGACCTGCAGAACCTAACTAGTAGCTGAAACACACTAGGTTATCCATTAAACACTTGTTTAATTAATTAGCAGCTCAATTAACCAATGGGTTCTTGTCTCAGCTACAGCCCTGGCAGTGTAGCCATGGGCACATCATTTACCCTCTCTGAATGTAAAAATCACTCATTCCAATTCTAGTACTCTTAAAAATAATAAATGCACTATAACCTTTTCCTGTCTAGCAGTGACTCAGTTTCCACTTGTGCAAGTTTGATATCATAATGTATGGATTATCCAGATCCCTAGTCTTGTTCTTCCAGATTTATGCCATTTCACTTAGGTGAGAGAATCAAAAGAAATGACACTCCTTTCATCCAACAGCTGTTTCTTTCCACCACTTCTCTCCCTGCCGGTTCCACATACTTTCCCAGGTGAGAGCCTCCGAGACAGTGTAGGTGAGTCACTAGAGATCAGAATGCTATAGGCAGTGATTTGCAAACTTTTGGTCTTATGATCCCTTTATATGCCTAAAACTATTTGAGAACTCTCAAAGAGCCTTTGTTCAAGTGGATTATATCCACTGGTATTCACTATAGTAGAAATCAGAACAAGAAACTTAAAATGTATTTATTAATTTAAAAATAACAATAAATTTATCATGTGTGAACATAAATGATATTTTTTAACATAAAAAAACCACCTATTTCTGAAATAAAAAACATAAGTGGAAACAATGGCACTGTCACATTTTTGTAAATCTCTTTAACGTCTTGCCTAATGGAAGACAGCTGGACCCTCACATCTCCTTTAATAGCCAATGTACTGAGCTAGCACACATCACATAGTTTGCAGAACTTCATCGTGCATTTGTGAGAGGATAAGAGGAAAAAGAGACATAACACCTTGGTATTATTACGAAAATAATTCTGACTTCACAAACGCCCTGAAAGAGCTTCAGGTCTCTGGACCATACTTTGAGAACTGCTGCTATGGCGTTACGATAGGAGGAAGGAGTTAGGAATAATTAAGAAAAGTCACAAAGGAAGAGACAAATATAATGGTAAGGCCAAAAGAGCAATGATTATTTATGTGTACAAACAAGCAGCAATTTATGGACTCACACAGCTTTTTAAGTAAAACTTTAAAAGAACAGAATTTCTTCCTAGGAGATTAACAATATACTAACTGAAGTCTTTTTGCAAGAAGGCAAGATCAGCAATATCATTTTTAAGGATAGAAAAATTGGGCTTCAGAGGTTCCAAGAAAAACCTGAAAATACACATACATAATTTTCTTAAGATTCTCAAATTAGTTTAGAACCAAAAAAGTTACGAATTACTTTTCTACAGAAATATATCAGGGAAAAAGAAAAACCATCCAGAGACAAAACAAGTGTCTCACAATAAAAAAAGTAAGAACTCTGAAACATTTAAGTCTGCAGCATTCTCAAGTTTGCACAGGGAAAAGCTGCTGTAATTAAATTTGACATTGTAACCTAAAAGTTACTTTAGAATTTTTTTGAATGGACTCAAGACATTCAGCAAATGTATCACCCTCACTTTTTATCACCCAATTGGATATATCTGTCCATATACAGAGCTCCTCCCAGTTTTTAAACAGTCGAATTAATTTGGACAACTGCAATGACTGGAATGCCTGTCAAGTGGAAGACATGAAAGAAAATTCAAAACTACCTGCTGTCCCACTGAGAACGCCTGGTTGTTGAACTGCTGAATGAATTCTGCTGCCATCTTGTCAGTATCATAAGGATTGGAGTCAATGCTTTTTTTCTGCAGGAAATCAATCTCGATGGTCATTGTGCCAATACACTGTTTGGCCTTGTCAAATGTATATAAGGATACTAGAGGGGAAAAAGAAGCATTTCTTAAAACACAGGGACACCAAATACTTGCTGTGTTTTGAGTAACTAAAAGTTTCACATAAATGAACCTAACAAAACTTGACCAAAAGAGGGCTTTTCATGGCCTTTACTGACAGGACACACAAGCACAGATTAAAGAAAATGATAATAACCACTAGAGATTTTGTTCCCCTCTGAATTAATTAGTTCACATTGTACAGCATTCTCCCTCTACCTTTACCCCTCACCCAACTCTTATGGGAAATCACAGCCCTCCCCACATAGTCTCTACATCTTCCTCCTTCTCATTTAACAGAGGACAAATGATAGTATGGGAAGTCCCAGTGGAGTTGGCATAATACGCTGCTTTCAAACAAGATTTTTGTTTGACACAAGCAAGAGCTAAGGTGAGAAGTGTGTACTCTTTTGTCCTAGCAAGTTACTATGCAGGACAAAAAATAAATAAATAAATAGCTTGAGAAAAAATAAATTACTCCAGAGCGATTTGAAGTTCGACATTTCTTTAAAAAAAAAAAAAATTTATGTTTATTTATTTTTGAAGGAGAGAGAGACAGAGTGTGAGCAGGGGAGGAGCAGAGAGAGAAAGGGAGACACAGAATCCGAAGCAGGCTCCAGGCTCTGAGCTGCCAGCACAGAGCCCGATGCAGGGCTCAAACTCACGGCTATGAGATCATGACCTGAGCCGAAGTCAGATGCCTAACTGATTGAGCCACCCAGGCACCCCTAGCATTTCTTTTTTAATACTATAAATATATTTACTAGGGCACCAGGTGGTTCAGTTGGTTAAGCGTCCAGCTCTTGGTTTTGGCACAGGTCATGATCTTGCAGCTTCATGGGTTTGAGCCCCGCATCAGTCTCTGCACTGGTAGCTTGGAGCGTCTCTCTCCAAGAGATTCTCTCTCTCTTGGAATTCTCTCTCTCTCCCTCTCTCTCTGTCCCTCCCCTATTCGCACTGTCTTTGTCTCTCTCAAAATAAATAAGCTTTTGAAAAAATATATATTTACTGAACACCTACTATAGCCAGGGAACTATGGTAAGTACTACATGTATAACATGTAAAAGAAGCCAAGGACGTTTTTAACTCATCTTTGTATGAACAACACCTGACAGCAAAAAATCCAATTTCCATGCTGGTAACAAAGGAGGCAAGACAAAGGGACTTTGGAGTCTGTGTTTCAATAGATTCTGTTAGTAACTAGAAAATCAAAGTAAATCATCTAGCTCTCTGTGCCTTGATTTGTCACATTTGTAAAACAAGAAGACAGGACTACATAAACCTGATGAGGACCACATAAACCTTATGATTCTTTCATACCCTAAATGCTATTCTAAATTTATTTCTTACAGTCTAGCCAGTTGAATTAGATTTAAAGATTTTCTCTATATTCTCTGAATGAAATTGCTTACATAATCATATTTTTATATCCTGGCTCACTGTTGTAAAGGGGTACACACATATTTTAAAGATAAACATTTTCAAAAGCAAAATAACTAAGAAAGCCAGAATAAGGAATAGAAAATTCACTGAAGATCAAAGAGTAAGTCCAAATCTCAGCTGAAAGTTTCAGATACTTTCTTGCCTCTACTTCTCAGTGTTTTGTTCTTTCTTAACATTTCCTAGAAAATACAGGTTATACATTAAGTAATTTTCATAAACAAGACAGCCTAATTGTTTCCTCACATAGTGAAGATAAGTATAGAAGGAAATGTTAATGTAAAAATGAATAAGTTGATTCATCGATTCCATTTCCAGGTGTCTGTCCTAAAGACTCCTGAACATTTGCCTAAAAATGGAGAGGTTCCTTGCACCATTATTTTCAACAGTCAACACTGAAAAAACAGTGATCAGTAAGGAAATAATGAATAAAATGTGGCATATTCATAATGTGGAATACCAGACAGCAATCAAAACAAAAACTTGATGTATATTTAATAAATATGGCTATTAAAACAAAATATTGAAGGGGGCCTGGGTGGCTTAGTCAGTTAAGTGTCTGACTCTTGGTTTCAGCTCAGGTCATGATCTCATGGGTCATGAGTTTGAGCCCTACATCAGGCTCTGTGCTCTCTCCTTCTCTCTCTACCCCTCTCCCACTTGTGCTCTCTCTCTATAAAAAATAAATAAACTTAAAAAAAAATATATTGAATAAAAAACTATATTGCAGAAAGATTCCTACCATATGACATCATTACATGCACTAAAGACTCAAAAGTAGGGGCACCTGGGTGGCTCAGTCAGGTAAGTGTCCGACTTCGGCTCAGGTCATGATCTCACAATTCGTGAGTTCGAGCTCCACGTCAGGCTCTGTGTTGACAGCTCAGATCCTGGAGCCTGCTTCAGATTCTGTGTGTCCCTCTCTCTCTCTGCCCCTCCCTTGCTCATGCTCTCTCTCTCTCTCTCTCTCTCTCTCTCTCAAAAATAAACATTAAACATTAAAAAAAATTTAATTAAAAATAAATAAAAATAAAGACTGAAAAACAATTCTATAACATAATGCATGTACATGTATATACATATACACACATGTGTTTATATATGAGTGTGTATCATCTATATATCAAGAAACTTAAGTGTATTAAAATATCATTATTACTGACTATAGTTTTTCAAATGTGCTTTAAGGTTAGTGTTCCTAAATAGAAAAGACCAAGCTCTTAGAATTTCAGATGCTGTGGGCAGTACCATGGACAGCGCCACAGGCAGCACCATGGTCAGCACCATTGTCAGCCTCAAAGGGCCAGATGCCCTGAAGCATCCACGAGCAAAGGACCATAAGATTGAGAATGTTTTCTTATTTTATGATTTATAGCAATTTAATGTCAAAGACTAATAAAAATTATTTTTATAAACAAAGAATGTATAGGCAGTATTTGAATAAACAGTTACAATGAATAAACATTACAATGAAAAAGGTATATGATGATGGTCAAAAACATGTTAATTGAACATCAGTCTGTAATACCTAAAATACGGCATCTCCAGATGGAGAGAAGACTAAATGATTCTTCTAGAAGATTCCTTCACACTAAAATCACTGACCTGACTGCAAAAAATTCTCACCCTACAGACAGAAACTCCTGTTCCAGAATCTTTGAATTAGCACCCCCCTTCATACCACACATCCTACCCTAACTGTACCCACATCACTACTACACTGAATCAGTTTTCTACCTTTATGGCCACATCATCTAAACCCTTCCTCCAAACCCTTCCTTGTCCCAAGCCTCCAAACCCTTCCTTGTCCCAAGCTTACCCCGCTAAGTCCCACTTGATCATTCAGTTTTATAATTTTGACCATTAAATCTGTTTGGGTCACCTTTTAATAAAAATCTTTATTTATTAAGAGAAAGAGAGAGAGAAAGAGAGTCACAAGCAGGCACTGTCAGCACAGTGCCCTATGCAGAGCTTGACCCCATGTGCCGTGAGACCATGACCTCACCCGAAATCAAGTGTCAGACACCCAAACAGACAGGTACCCCGTTTGATTCACCTTTTAAAGAACGGACTGTACTGCTAGTGCAGACCCTGCTTGGGATTCTCTCTCTCCCTCTCTATCTGCCCCTCCTGCACACACATGCACACATACTCTCTCTCTCTCAAAATTAAAAAAAAAAAAAAGAATAACTCTACCATCAAGACAACCATTTCTGGTAGCAGAAGAATGCTTTAAATATAATTTAAGTCACAAAATACATTTCTCAACTCATCAAGATTTATTACCTTGAATTTCCATACCTTTCCACAACGGAATGTATCTACATTAAAGGTTAAACTTAAGCGCTCTCTTAACTGTATTTAGAAAAATATGTTTGAAGAAATAAGCAACCTAAGCTACATACACACTCATTTTCTCACTAATACATTTTCATTTCTACCAATGTCTGTAAATAAGGAACCTTGGTTTCATGCACTGATCTACTTCACTTCAGTGCTGAATTCCTTCACTGTTTCAGCTTCTCACCCTGCTTTAGGTGAGGGGGTTATAATAAAGAGAATCACTTGTCAGTGTCTCCCAAAATGTGGCTGAGGAACCACTTAACAATGAGTGTTAAAAACACAGATTCAGGAATCAGATTCCTCAAGGAAAGGACTTGAGAATCTTTTTTTTTTTTTTTTTTTTTTTTTTTTTTTTTAACAAACTCTCCAGATGTTTCTCTCAGGCAAATTTGGAAAGCACTAATTATGCAACTCTCCCCACCAGCTACCCATATCTAAAGTAATTTCCTTTATTTTTACCCCAGTCAAAAAATTTTATTCTTCATCCTATTTCCACAAAGGGAAAAAAAAAGCCACCTAAAGATATCCCCAATATTGGGGCACCTGGCTGGTTGAGTCAGTGGAGCATGCAACTCTTGATCTCGGGGTTGTGAGTTCAAGCCCCATGTTGGGGGGCTAAAGTAGAGATTACTTTAAAAAATAAAATCTTAGGGGTGTCTAGGTGGCTCAGTTGTTAAGTGTCTGACTCTTGATTTCAGCTCAGGTCATGATCTCATTGTTGCGAGATTGGGCCCTACATCAGGGTCTGCGCTGAGTGTGGAGCCTGCTCGGAATTCTCTCTCTCCCTTTCTTTCTGCCCTTCCCCCACTCTCTCTCTCTCTCAAAATAAATTAATAAGTATTTCAAAAATAAAATAAAATAAAATCTACAAAAGAGAGATAACCCCAATATTTCAGTTCCCTCTAAGGAAAAAATAAATAAAAAGAAGTTCCCATGAAAAATTTTAAAAAATAACTCCACAAGTTTACTATGAAAAGAAAACATAACATATAACAAAATATGGCAGCATTTCAGCTGATGAAGTGTCTTCCCCCAAAGAAATCAACCATGAACTAGAAAAAAATATGCGTAACACTTTAAACTGAATTAAATATCCTCAAACAAGTACTTAGAAAAATAACAAAACATCTAAAATCAGAAGATTAAAAAGTAAGAACACAAATAGACAAAAGAAATGCAATGAGAGTTTATGGAACTCAGGAAAGAAACTGAAGAAAAAGATAAAACTATTTCAGAGTGAATAATAAATTATAAAGTGCCCATAGGAGAGTAGATTCAAATTACTATTTAGTAAGAGGCAGTGAAAGAAGAGGAAAACAACCAAGAAAATAAAAATAAAAGAAAGAAAGACTTTTAAAAGAACAAAGAGAAAGTAGTTGAAATGGAAGATAGGCAGACAAGGACTAACATACATATAATTAGAGCCCCTAGGAAGAAAGTCAAAACAACTGGACCAGAACTAATGTTCAAAACCATAATCTAAGAAAAATTTTGGAAATAAACAAAAACTTAAATCTGCATATTGAAGTGACCCATTATATCCATTGGTCATTGACCTAGAATATCCTAATAAGAATATTACACTTTAAATACAGAAAAGTCCTCAGGGCTCCCAGGCAGAAAAACTGAATTACTTATAAAAGTAAGAAAATTCGACTGGCATCAGACCTCTTAAGAGCATTATACAAGGCAAGGCAATTGTGATCAGTATTTTCAAGAAATTCAAGAAAACAAGCCAAGAATTCTATGTCTATGCAAGCCAAGCTGCATTTGAAAGAGCAAAGATATAGAAAAACAGTTTGAATATGCAAGAACTTAATGAACACCTATACACATATATACTTCCTAGAGGAATGTACTAGATCACAGGTTTTATACAACCAAGTAGAAACTGGCAAAAGGACTATCATAATCATTTAAGTGACTTAACTGTAGAGTTAAGACTAAAACAAGTATGGGGTCATGTGTGGAAGAATAGCATATAAACATCATGCTCTGACAAAGCAGAAAGAAAGCAACTACTATGTAGAGCATGGTGACTATAGTTCATAATACTAAATTGCATATTTGAATGTTGCTAAGAGAATATATCTTAAAAGTTCCCATCACAAGAAAAAAAACTGTTTTTGTAACTATATATGATGATGGATGTTAACTAGACTTACTGTAGTGATCATTAGCAACGTATACAACTATTGAATCACTATGTTATATACCTGAGACTAATATAATGTTATATGTCAGTTACACCTCAATTTTAGAAAATTTCCTTCTTCTACTTAAAAAAAAATTTTTAATTTAAAAAGAAAGCAACAAACAAAATTGGAGGAGAAGGGGGGGTAGAAAATGATCATTAACTGCTATACAGGCAACAGAAGAGAGTTAAAGGATATCACTTAGAACTGACAGAACAGTTTTTGAAAAGGTCAAGAAAAAAAAGGGGGGGGGACCAAGGGTACTATGAGAGGTATAAATGCAAAAGTAGTCACTAAAACAAAAATATAAATACTCCTAAATACCAAAATAAAAAATTAAAAATAGCCAAGATGATATACCAAATAGAGAAACACAACTAAAATGGAAGATAACAGAACTGAGATTGAATATATCAGTAATATCAATAACTATGAAAGGGCTTAATAAACCTATTAGAAGATTTTTAAATTAGCTCATAAACCAAAACCCAACTCTGTACTGTATACTACAGACACATCTAAAACACAGGGATTCAGAAAACCCAAAAGTAAAGAGATGGGCAAAGATATGCTGAGCAAATTAAAAACAGTAAGAAAGCAGGGTTTGTAATCCTGACATCAAAGTATAATTTACAACACATTAAACAAGACGAAGAAGGATACTTTATGATGCTAATAGCCACAATTCACATTAAAAATATAACAGTTATGAATATCTACATACCAAATAACATAGAAACTACTAGGTAAAGTAGATACTACAGGAGATGCGAGGAAAAATAGAATAGAAGAACACTAAGATTTTAACACACCAGTTTCAGTGCCATACAGGGCAAGTAATTCCATTAAGAATACAGAAGATCTAAACAGCATAATTAGTAAAGTAGAGCTTACAGAGATATAGCAGACAATAAACCCTGATACATAATATACCTCCTTCTCAGTGCACACGAACCATTTTCTTTCTCTGCCTGTGTGTGCACATGCATGTGTGATGACAATGCTTAAGATCTACCCACTTGGCAAAGTTTAAGTATGCACGTAGCATTGTTAACTACAGTCACCCTTCTACACATTAGATCTTCAGAACTTCTCCATCTTACATAACTGAAACTTCAATAACGCATCCTATAAATGTATTCTTCAAAAATATCACCATCATGAAAGGAAAAAAATAAAAGCCAAAGATTAGAGAAATGACAACAAGTACAATACACGATCCCGAACTGGATCCTCTGCTGAGAAGGAAAAACATGTTGTAAAGGAAATCACTGGGACAATTAACAAAACTGAAATATGAACTAGAGATTAAAGTTTCAACATTTAATTACATTAACGTTTCATTTCCTGAATTTGATTAATGTAAGAGCATATCTTTGTCCTCAGGAAATATACACTAAAGTATGAGATGTAAAGAGGAATGATTTCTGCAATTTAATCCCAAATGCTTAAGAAAAGAAATGTGTGTGCGCACATGTGTGTAGGGAAAGAAAGGAAATGAATTTTAAAAATATGGTAACTGGTGAATCTGGTAAAAATAGTATATAGGAATTCTCTTATTTTTGCAAATTTTTTGTAAATATCCAGTTTTTTAGGTTTTAAAAGCAAGCAGAAAAAAAGCTGACTTAAGTATTCTTGGCTTCTTCTCTCCTTCTCCTGCCGTACCCATGAAGTTGACATGAAACTAGGTGACAAGAAGATTCATAGTCCATTTTCCCAATTTTGACACAGTGCCTAGGAGACAATGCCAATATTTGCTTATTTGTCCCTTGGCTTATAATCCACAAGTAGCTTAGTCCTTTTTTCCTCCTGAGGTCATAACCTTCTTTCCACGCCCTCCCCCAATGAACTGTGATAACTTCATTATAAGATACACACTTCATTAAAATAAGCATACCGTTTGCTTAAATACTGCCACTCTTTCTTCTCCTTAACTTAATCTGATTTATCTTTCCAAACAAACATAAAAGAAAACATATCTCAGTATATAGTAAAATGGAACCATCAAATAATACCAATTATTCCTCTTAAATATATCTTAGATTTTTAAAAAATTTATTCCACAGCCATAATTTCACAAAGGCCTATTCAACTTAATTCTAGGCAAGTCAGATAATCTCCAAGCTATTTTCCTTGACTCCTGAATTCTCCCCATTCCTCACTATACTCCACACTGACAGCAGAATCTTTTCTAAAATTAGGATTTTGATGGACTCACTCAGAAATCTTCAGGAGCTCTCTATTGTCTTTGAATAAAATCCAAAAATTTTAGTATGTACTTTTAGGCCCTCCACTAACTGCATGTTTTCATCACTTAATACAATTCATTCAGGTAAATCCTTTCAATCAGGCACACATACTTCCTGAGCACTGCCTGTGATTTGCTTGCTCCCATCTCAATGTCTTTTATTGATATTATTTCCCATCTTAAGAGCCTTTCTTCCTTATCTCTACTATGTAATGCTTTTCCCCTACTTCATAAACATGCTCAAAACTCCAGTGCCTAAAAAGATTTCTCTGGCTGATTTTTCAGCCTCCAATCAATTCATCCACTCCCATTCCATCTTAGCACTTTCACACAGAGGTCCCAATGGTAACACTTGTGCACTTATTTACTCTGTACACATTGTGTGAGCTATGAATAAGTGGATATTCTCTCCCCCATTAGATTGTAATTTTCAGGCAGACGTAAGTACCATAACTATTCACTTTCCATTCTCGTATGTCTAACCAGTAATATAAACAGGATGAACGTTTAATGGCCCTGATGACCAGCAACAGAAAATTTTACAGATTTCCACAACTATGAGAAAATCAGAAAGAAAATCCACATCAGGTAGCTAAAAAAAAAAAAAAAAAAAAATTACCTACCTTCTATTTCTTGCCCAATAGAAAGTCCAGCCCATTTTCGCTATAAAAGAAAAGAAAAAAAAAAAGACACTTAAAACCAAATCAATAAAAATTATAGAAATGAGGAAAAGGGGAATGTCTATGAATTTCAGTAATAGGAACACATTCAAAGATCAAAACGTGGTTTAGTGTTGTGTGTTGAACTGTGATCCACAAAGATATGCTGGAGTCTTAGCTCCTGGCACATACGATTACAACCATATCTGGAAAAGTGTCTTTGTGGAGATACAGTCAAGTTGAGATAAGGTCAGGCGCACCTGGGTGGCTCAGTCGGTTAAGCAAACGACTCTTGATTTTGGCTCAGGTCATGGTCTCATGGTTCGTGAGTTAGAGCCCCACACGGACAGTGCAGAACCTGCTTGGAATTCTCTCTCTTCCCTCTCTCTCTGCCCCTCCCTCCCCTCTCTCAAAATAAATAAATAAACTTTAAAAAAAAAAAAAGGTCATATAAAATTAAGATAAACCATAAACCAATATGACCTGGTGTCCTTATAAGAAGAGACAGACAGATACATGGGGAGAAAGTCATGTGACGATGGAAACAGACTCAAGTGATACATCTACCAGTCAAGCAATATCCAGGTTTGTTGGCAACACCAGAAACTAAGCATGGAACAGATTCTTCTGTAAGGCCTTTGGACAGAGCACAGCCCTGTTGACAGTTTGATTTCATTCTTCTAGACTCCCAAACTGCAAGAGAATAAATTTAAGCCTCCCACTCTGTGGTACTTTGCTACAGCAGCCCCAGGAAACATATTTATATGCTATACTTTATATCTGAACATCTATTCAAAAACATACAAAGCTTGCCTTTGTACAATAAAACTGGCCTCATTGAGTAGGAAGCTCCTTTGCACACTATACTGCTCCTGAAGGCCTTCATAGTATCAGATATTTCAGTGTTCTAAACATACTATGGTTACTTACACTGTTTCTTAGGATATCTCAAAAAGAAAGACACCCAATTCATGAAAACTAAATTAAAACTGGTCAGCTAATCTCTCCTGAAACCCAAGCAGGGATTCCAATCATTAGATGCTCCTGACTACTCTTTGTACTAGCCAAAGGATTTTCAGGCATTTGCAAGTAGACTTTAGCCTCTCCCAGGTCCAGACTGGTTGCAATGGCAAGAATGTACGAAGGCAGGCCAGACTGCATTTAGGCAGGAATTTAGGACTGGCTTGGTATGGATTCAAAATTAGTCACTACTGATAACGCTCCAAAGAACAGCGAGAAAAATAACTTTTGGCCAAAAATCCACATTTTGTCTACTCATCAAACAGCGTGGATTTGGGGGTGGACTGTGAAGATGCTGCATTGTGAACATGTGCAGCACTTGCTTTCCCTCCAGCTCCCTCATCGCAGGCTCCTTCTCCCTCCTCTGCCCTTCATGCTCTCTTCCGTCACGTCCCATCTTGCTTCCAGCCGATGAAGAATTGAGCAGAATGCTGAGCAAGTCCAGACTTGGTGTCACCAAGCAGCCAGTTAGGTTCTGGACTTCAATCCCAAAGACAGACTCAAAGGATGACAGTAATAGTATTTATCATATGGGGTTGTTTTGAGAATTAAATGAGCTAAAATATGCAATTATGCATTAGTATAGTACCTGGCCTATAGTAAGTATTAGGGTAATTTTTTTTAAAAAAAGCAGAGAAACAAGAAGAAATAATCAAAAACCATATTTCTGACCACCAAAATCCCAGCTCTGCAAAAGCTGGCAAACTCTAAAATATCCCAAACATCTTATGTATAGAAACAAATGTGAAAAGTAGTCCTGATAATAAAGAGGCATTCAAATAGAGAAAAGGGTAATAGTAAAGATCTCCCATAATCTTTCAGAGCTTCAAGAGATCTTTAACAGATCCCTAAAGAGTGTTTAATCTCTTTCCTTCAACCTCCAGGGTAGTAAATCACTGCTTACGAACATACTGGAAGGACATCAGGGTTCTATTACATTGCTGAGGACTATGGGATCAGCAGCATGAGTAAGACGATAAGGTAGAAAAGGACACAGACTAGTACCTGCAGTGCTCCTCAACTATGTATTAGGTGCCTGTGGACAATGCTAGCCAGTTTTCCCACCACAGAATCCACCAACAGTTATAAATGTAATCATAATCCTTCCACTCATTATAAAGCCCAGCAAGTTAAATTGCAATTTGAGGGGTGCCTGGGTGGCTCAGTCGATTAAGCATCTGGCTCTTGGTTTCAGCTCAGATCATGATCTCACAGTTTGTGAGACTGAACCCCGCACTGGGCTCTGCGCTGACAACGTGGAACCTGCTCAGGATTCTCTCTCTCCCTCATTCTCTGCCCCTCCCCCACTCTCCCTCACATGTGCACACACGCACTCTGTCTCTCAAAATAAATAAAAACCTTTAAAAACACTGTAATTTGAGATAACTACTCATATCACATTCATTAGTGTGACATCATTGCATTTTCTTTTTTAATTCTTTTAATATTTATTTATATTTGAAAGAGAGATAGAGAGAGACAGAGCACAAGCAGGGGAGGGCCACAGAGAGAGGGAGACACAGAATCTGAAGCAGGCTTGAGGCTAGGAGCTGTCAGCACAGAGCCTGATATGAGGCTCAAACCCATGAAACGCAAGATCATGACCTCAGCTGAAGTCAGACACTTAACCGAGTAAGCCACCCAGGCACCCCAACATCGCTGCATTTTAAAATCACTATCATTAGATGTCAATTGTACAAGTAAATGTTATTTATCTTCTTAAATTTTTTGTTAATGTTTATTTATTATTGAGAGACAGAGCGTGAACAGGTGAGGGGCAGAGAGAGAGGGAGACACAGAATTGGAAGCAGGCTCCAGGCTCTGAGCGGTCAGCACAGAGCCCGACACGGAGCTCGAACTCACAAACCGCAAGATCATGACCTGAGCCGAAGTTGGATGTTTAACCGACTGAGCCACCCAGGCGCCCCAGTAAATGTTATTTTAATATATTTTCTTACCCTGCAAGTTAACACTGAAATAACCTGAGACTTAATCTGATAGCTACCTGATATTAGCACAGAATTTTTTTTAATTAGGAAAAAAAAATCAAGGCAATAAAAGGAAGGTATAGTAGAAATGGGCAATTAAGAATGCATCTTTAAATTCCTTATATAAACACCTAGATGTTTTTCTTCAATATGAATCAATACAGTTATAGGAAGATGCTTGCTTGAAACGAATTGTTTCTTCTAGGACTTTTCAGAATGGAAGAGAATAAACTAGCATGTGGGTTACCTGAGGTAAGCTGAATGCGATGCTCCCTGGAACCACTGATGGGTGGGTCCTCAGTGTAAATATATACCTGTGGTTGGGAGAAGTCCTCACAATCACATGCCTAAAAGACGGAAACATAGTTAATACTCCATGTCAAAGGAAATAAAAACATTAACTCCTGTGTATGTGTTCGTTTCCAACAACTGATGCTTCATGAGTACCAGGTGGAAACGTGGCAGAGTGTTTGAGAGTCCTGAAGGAAGAGAACCACAAATTTCATTTCTAAACACTGTCAGCAATTCAAAATTTTTTCCAGGCAGAAGGGGTACCTCGGTACAAGCACACATCAAGCACAATCGGGACCAAGTTCAAGAGCATACATACCATCCAAAATATCATTTCCAATTTACATAAAACTGAAGATAATGATTTAGAATCTTTGATTTTAAGTAAAAATTAGAAGAAATTCCTCTCCTGAGAATTATTTCACATTTTTTTTTTTTTAGGTTTATTTATTTTGAGGGAGGGAAGGGGCAGAGAGTGAGAGCATCCCAAGCAGGCTCCATACTGTCAGCACAGAGCCTGACATGGGGCTCGAACCCACCAACCATGAGATCATGACCTGAGCCGAAACCAAGAGCCAGACATTTACCCAACTGAGCCACCCAGGTGCCTCTATTTCACATCAAATAGAATAAAAGGAGGAGAACCAAAGATAGAAGAACCAGGATACAACAACCCAAAAAGAGTTAGTTTTAGGACTAATCATTAAATCTCTGTAGGCTCTCATAACAGTTGAAACAGTAACAACCTATAAAATTAAAAAGATGGTAAAAACAAGGAATTGTCACAAAATACATCAACTTAAATATAGATATCAATATTTATTATTTCAAAGCATCTTTTGCTAATTCACTCTGCTCAGGAGTTACCCATGAACAGATAAAATATAGTCATCTCATGATAACCTCCTACGCAGAGAAATTGCCAACGACTGTGTGTGTAATAAAACCTTTAAACTCTATCTTGCAACAGCACTATCTTTTTATTTTTAATTTTTTTTTTCAACGTTTTTTTTTTTTATTTATTGTTGGGACAGAGAGAGACAGAGCATGAACGGGGGAGGGGCAGAGAGAGAGGGAGACACAGAATCGGAAACAGGCTCCAGGCTCCGAGCCATCAGCCCAGAGCCTGACGCGGGGCTCGAACTCACAGACCGCGAGATCGTGACCTGGCTGAAGTCGGACGCTTAACCGACTGCGCCACCCAGGCGCCCCAGCACTATCTTTTTAAAAATCATCTTTTAGAATGCTATGACTTTCTAAATATTAATGGTTAGTGTTTCTATACACTAGAACACAAGTTCTTTATAAGCGCTGTATTTCAAGTAAGCTCCATCATGAGTACAGCGAACATTTGACATATGTAAGAAAAGTCTATAAACAAATTCTCACACTAATTATCTATATCCCAGTTTATACAGAGAAAGTTCTGTGCTCAACTTAGCATCATAGAATTTTTAGGGCAAGAAACAATATTACTGCAATCATTCAGCCCCTTACTCTGAAACTGAAAACTACAGATAACTGGCAATTCTAACTTTGTAAAACTCATGTATTTTATAGATAGCTTTAAAAAAAAAGGGCTCAGTTAAAATCCTGCCTCGTTGTTCCTTATTTCCCCAGTCTGCCTTCTGGTAGGGATCCTTTATCTCCATACCTCTATCAGCCTCAGAAGCATATGGATGGCACTGAACTTGGTAGCAGAGTTTTTAGAAGTTCTGGCAGTGGATGATGCGAATTAGTTAAAATAAATGACAACAAAAAAATACTTATAAAAAATACTTAAAAATACTTTGTTGTGCATCTTCCAATGTTCATTTCTTAGATCATCACAGTAGTAATTATCAAAAGAGCTAATAGTTATGGAGGTTTATTAATGTGCTAAGCACTATTCTAAACACTTTATCTATATAAGTCAATCTTCACAACTACCCTGAGGAAGATACGATCATCATCTCCATTTCACAGATTAGGACACAGAGGCTCAGAAATGATAAATAAGTTATCCAGGGTCACCCAGTTTGCAACTGGCAGAGCATCCAAACTCAGACAGTCTGACTGCAGAGCCAAAAACCTAAAGACTATGCTATATATGATTCATACAACTAGTATGTTTAGTTCTGCTAACAAAGTTAATAAAAATAAAAGCTACATATAAAAAGCTATGTATGATTTTAAAAACATATTAATCAAAGTTTAACACAGTAAAGACTAAAATACAGGGGCGCCTGGGTGGCTCAGTTGTTTAAGCAGCCGACTTCAGCCCAGGTCATGATCTCACAGTTTGCAAGTTTGAGCCCCGCATCGGGCTCTGTGCTGACAGCTCAGAGTGTGTGTGTCTCTCTTTCTGCCCCTCCCCTGCTCGCTCACGTGTGCGCTCTCTCTCAAAAAAAGAAATGAATAAATGTTAAAAAAAAAAAAAAGACTAAAATGCATAACTCTCATCTTTTCCATTTTCCAACTTAGCAAGAGGAATAAAAAAATTATTTTTGAGTTTCCTAAAACACAAGTGCTCTCTAAAAGTTTCCAAAATACCACTTGGCAGGTTGGAAAAAAAACAAAGTTAGATACTCACTGGCCAGGCTGGAAATCCTTTTCATTCACAACTGCACAATTGGTTAAAGATAATTCATCTGTAGGGCATCTTGCAGCTTGCATACTCTACAAAAAACAATGATTAGGAAAAGAAAATTAAGTCATCTTTTATAACCTTAAAGAATAATTTATGCCTCCTGTCCTCTATTCCTCATCACCTGTAGTAAATACCTATTGTTATGGACTCCCTGCATTCCTTCCTCTGTGATCACAGCAAACCCTTCCTTTGGGAAACTGTTCCTTCCCCCTTCCATATAGGCTTTTGTGGGCCTGCCAATCACAGCACACGTGCAATCACATAGAGTCCTATCCCATTCATAGGATTTATAGACATGTGCCAGAAGGACACTCTCCCCTGCCTCACCACTGCACAGTGGTCAAATTTCTGCTCTAAAAGACAGTAAAACTATTACAGATAAAGCAAAGATAACAGAGACAAAGAAACAAATAGACACTTTGAAACACAGATCTGACAACCAAGTTAAAGCCCTTGAGACCAGTACTGCATTGGTTATGTTGGTTATGTACCAACAAATACTTTTTTTTTTACTCAAGCTCTTTTGATTTGGTTTTCCAACTCTTCTGATGAAAAGAATTTTGAGTGATTCAAATGCAATGAAGTAAATTCAGTACGTTTAATCAAGTGTATAATGAAAGAGTATCTTTTTTTTTTAATTTTTTTTAACATTTATTTATTTTTGAGACAGAGAGAGACAGAGCATGAACAGGGGAGAGTCAGAGAGAGAGAGGAAGACACAGAATCTGAAACAGGCTCCAGGCTCTGAGCTGTCAGCACAGAGCCCGACGCGGGGCTTGAACTCACGAACCGCGAGATCATGACCTGAGCCGAAGTCGGACGCTTAGCCGACTGAGCCACCCAGGCGCCCCGAAAGAGTATCTTTTTATAAGAGATCCCAAGTGGCATGGACCACATCTCCTATGGATTAAGAAAAACCATCTTCTAAATATCTCCCAACAAAGGTAACTGAAAGGCATATTTTTTCAAAACAGCAAGTAATATTTTTGATTAACAGCTACTAGCAAAACATTCCTTCACATAATGTACTTAACCAATAACTCCTCCGCCATTCTCTTGGATTTCCTAGTTAGTGAAATATGACCCTTTTAGTCATGACACATAGTTTATGACTCAAGTGCTCATTCTTCAAACCTCAAGCCAAAGCTGATTCTTCTTTAAATTTGTCTCTCAAAAATGTATAGGGCAAAATAAACTACCTTCTGCTTTGCTTCTGTTTTAACTAAAAGGCTAGTTTCAATACACTTATGCCAATCGTTTAGAGCAGTGGTCCCTAAAGTGGGTTACGTGCACCAGAAGGATCTACAGATAATTCACGTATCAAATTCAACTGCAGTTAGAAACAGACCTCTGAATAGGTGTATCATAAGATATCAAGCCAAGATTTTAAAGAACAATGAAGCAGCAATTGGTTTTCTGTATTTTTTAATAAAATAAAGAATATTTTTCACCTTTAGTTCCTCCTTTTTATCTTTTCGTATATACTTTACCATGTATATAAACTGAGTATATCATTTATAAATAAATATGTAAATATATTGCAGATACATGACCAAAGATGTTTTTCTTATGGGATTCATAAAATATTTGGAAATCATTAATATTTAGAACATGAGAGAATAAAGCCTGGGTCATAACTTTGCTTTATGAATGAGACTGTATTTTTGCCCATAGTCAGTGTGACCAGATATCTGACAAAAGCGTACCAAACTTTTTTAGTTTCCCACCCATCCTAGGGTCTCTCTCACCTATAAGCTTCTTCCTTTTATATTCTTCTCTCTCCCCTAATGCCGAGCCTCTTGCCTAACTAAACTCCTGTTTGTTTCAACAATTCTCAGCTCAGACATTACTTTTTCTAGAAGACCTTCCCAGACACCTTCCCCTCCCCATTAGACTGATATAATAAACTTCAAATGAAAGTATCTGACTGTATTTCCATGGTCTGTTTACATGTTTGCATTTCATACAAGACAGGAAGCTTCTCAAGGACTCAGATTATATCCTGCTTACATCTGTGGTTCCCCAGAGCTAGCACAGGGCTTGATAGAGTGCTCATCAAACACCTGCTGAATAAATGAACTTATAGATCAATACAAATCTACCTAACTGCAGAATAAACAGTTCAAAGGAAATGTATTCAAAGGACATGTATTCAAAGGACATTTCAAGGTTATTTAGGAAGTGATCTAATTTAAATTATCTAATAGTTCAAAATTGCACAGAACTGATATAGCCACAGTAATAATAAATTTACAAAACATTAAGTTAACCTTTTCATTTGTAAATGTATTTAGCTGTCAAAGAGGTGGTGTCCTTGAAAAAAAAAAGTGAAAAACTCAGTGGAAGTCATCTGGCTGGCCAACTACAACAGATGCTGTGAGCAAAAGGCCTCCCTACTGGAATCTAGAAGCATCTGTGTTCTTATGATAAGCCAAGCAGGGTACCTCATTTTTCATCAAAATATAAATTCCTATAAATAGTAGTTGTTTACTTACCACAGTAATGCCAGGGGAAAATTCCACAATTTTTCTAACATTGACCTTGCCTCTAGGAAACAAATAAAAACTCAGCCACTACAGCTGCGCAGCTCTTATGAAATGAAAAATACTACACGGATAGGCAATTTTATATAAATTCAGTTATCTGAGTGACTACATTTAACCATCTAAATGCTGTAAAATGCTTTCACTAATAATTGAAATGTAAAAAAATTATTAACTCTGCTACTCAAAAGAATAAAAATCTCAAATCCTTAATGGAAACCTTAGAAGTAATTATATCATTACTTGAAAGCCTTTAAAGTGTAGAAAGAGAATTTGCTTCTCTTAATCAAAAAAAAAAACTGGGAGGATTTAATCAGGACTCCTCTCTGCAACATTATACAGTTTTCAAATTTAAACAGCATACTTTTGTCCAAAGGTCCACTTTAAAAATTAGATTACTCAAATATAGGCTTTATTGTCTTCCAAAGAATTTAGGAGGGTAAAATAAACATAAAAAAACACAGAGCATAGTACCTAACTAGAAGAGCTCCTTACCAAATAACCACCCCTACCCTAACTACCTGCAACACTCCTGAATCCACTGGTTCTTCCTTTGTGGTACTCAAGGCCTTGGCTACATCTCTCTAGAGACACACGAATCCCCCACGGGAAAGGGAGGTAGGACAGAAAATATGAACTTAGCCAGTGGGCTCAGCTGACAAGTCTTACTCAATTATTTTTTGTCAGTGACCTTTGCTGAAAAATAACATTTTAAGAACTGCACTGTCCAATAAAGCACCACTAGGCAAATATGACTATCAAAATTAAAATTAATTAAAGTTCAAAATTCAGTTCTTGGGGCGCCTGAGTGGCTCAGTCGGTTGGGCGTCCGACTTCGGCTCAGGTTATGATCTCACCTTTTGTGAGTTCGAGCCCCGCGTCGGGCTCTGTGCTGACAGCTCGGAGCCTGGAGCCTGCTTCGGATTCTGTGTCTCCCTTGCTCTCTGCCCCTTCCCCACTTGCACTCTGTCTCTCTCACTCTCAAAATAATAAACAAATATTTTTAAAAAATTTTTTGTTTAAATTCAGTTCTTCAGTTGCATTAGCCACATTTCAAGTGCCATATGTGGCTCATAGCTATCACCACAGAAAGTTTCATTGGACATTGCTAGTCTAGAATAAGGTAAGAAAGGCCATCAGTAATACCTGTCTTCAGGCCTATGGATTCACTCCGTGCTATCAACTCCTATAATAATAATTTCTGTTAAAATTTTGAAGTCACATGGGCCTGAAAGTGATGGGGTAGGAATCAATTAAACTAGTATGTCCTATAGTTATCTCTCAAAGAGCCTGTAGGGATACTTTTACCTTATCCATTTCAGACCAGTAACTATTCACATAAATGAACCTCCTGACATCCCTTTATACTGAAAAAGAAAAAAAGCAAGTTCCCATTTTGGTCTTTTTGGGAAACACCAAAGAAAAATGTAAAAGGCTGACAACATTAAATACTGGCAAAGACATAATATAGTTTCTTATAAAATTAATGTGACCCAGCAGGTATGTGCCTAGATTTTAGTCAAGAAAAAAGAAAACATAGCTACACTTATACACAGATATTCACAGCTTTATTCACAATAGCCAAAAATTGGAAATAACACAAATGCCTACCAACCCATGAATGGATAAAAAAACTGTGATATATCCATATAATGGAATACTACCTAGCAATTAAAAAGAAACTAACTACAGGTACATATGCAACAACATGAGTAAACTTCAAAAACAAAATGATGAGTAAAAGAAGCCAGACACAAAATAAGAGTTCATCCTACATTATGTAAAATTCATCTCATATTTGGATGAAATTCTAGAAAAGGCAAAATTAATCCGGAGTAACAACAACAAAAAAAGATCCATCAGGGGCTCCTGGGTGGCTCAGTCAGTCAAGCGTCCGACTCTTGATTTTGGCTCAGGTCATAATCTTACCACTTTGTGAGATCAAGCCCTGCATCAGGCTCTGCACAGTGAGGAGCCTGCTTGGGACTCTCTCTCTCCCTCTCCCTCTCCTTCTCCACCCCTGCCCCTGCCCCTGTTTGCATTCTCTCTCTCTCTCTCAAAATAAAGAAATAAACTTAAAAAAAATTTTTTTAAATCAATCAGTGGTTGCCTGAGTGAAAGGGACACCAAAGCAGCATGAAGTAATTTTTTGAGATGACAGAAGTATTTTCTATCTTGATTGTGTTTTACTGTATACAGGTTATACCTCAATAAAGTTCAGAAATTATGTTCTGATTTTTTAATGGCTGGACAGTCTCTAATAATTCCTATTGCAAAGACAGGATAAATGACTTTCGATAGAAAGTCAAAATGGGGCCCCTAAATCTATATAACAAAGACCCAGACCTTGAGATGTCCATAGTAGGACATGTCTGGTAGGAAAAGATACTTGGGTCTGCAGAACAGACTCCCCAGCCAGTCCTCAACCCAGATGTAGGGATTATATAGAACTAAGAGAATGGTCAGATCTACCTTTAAAAGGCCAGTCCAAGGGTGCTGCTCGTACTGGCCTGCTAGTCCTGGGCATAGGAAGTGAAAGAGGAAGGATAAAACCCACACCTCCTTCTGGCACAAATGTCCCATACCGGCCATCAGGTGGGGAATTCTTCCTCCTGAGAAGAATAAGGATGTTTTTCCCCTGTAATGATTCTTCCCTTAAGAGGCAAGGAAGTTTGAACTAAAGTTCCACCTTCCCTATGGGCTGGGATGGAAAAGTGACCAAATAGGAACTGTGCACCCACCCACACAAATGTAACAATGAGAATCAAATGAGATAATCCTCATCTACTGCATGGAGTAAAACGCTTACTGAATCTTAGCTATTATTATAACTATCCTAGAGATATTCAGAAATAGAAAAAAAAAAATCACAGACACCTAACTCCAAATAAATGCCAGAAGTAGGAGAGTGGTTAAAGGAATCTCAAGGATGCAGCAATGTCAAGGTACTTCTGTGTGGACCGACAAGGGAAAAATGTCCACAATATAGCGCTAAATTTTTTTAAAACAGTATGTAGGGTAAGCTTTTTTTAAAAAAATAAAATACACAGGGCGCCTGGGTGGTGCAGTCGGTTAAGCGTCCGACTTCAGCCAGGTCACGATCTCGCGGTCCGTGAGTTCGAGCCCCGCGTCAGGCTCTGGGCTGACGGCTCGGAGCCTGGAGCCTGTTTCCGATTCTGTGTCTCCCTCTCTCTCTGCCCCTCCCCCGTTCATGCTCTGTCTCTCTCTGTCCCAAAAATAAATTAAAAACGTTGGAAAAAAAAAAATAAAATAAAAAAAATAAAAAAAATAAAATACACACTAAATTGTTAACAGTAGCCACTACTGAGTAGAAACTGGAAGGAATAAGGGGAACACTTTCACTTTCCACAATTCTAAACTGTTTTTACAATAAATAACCCTTGTTGTAGGGAAATTTTAAATATAGGAAGTTTTTATGTACAAAATTCTTCTCCACAGCATTATTTTAACAGTGATGAATTAGGGGCAGCTGGGTGGCTCAGTCAGTTAAGTGACACTTGGTTTCAGCTCAGGACATGATCTCACGGTTTCATGCGTTCAAGCCCCGCGACGGCTCAGTGTGGAGCCTGCTTGGGATTCTGTGACTCCCTCTCTCTCTGGCCCTCCCCAGTTCATGCTGCCTTTCAAAATAAATAAACAAACTTTAAAAAAAAAAAAAAAGTAATGAATTAGAAGCAATGTAAAAATACTATTTCTAAGTAAAGGCTACCCAAACTACAATATACCCACTTAATTAAATATCATATAACCATCAAAAGCCTCATAATATAGAGGGTTTTATATCACAGGAATGTGAAAAAATATGTTTTACCTTACACTTTGATTTTTTAATTTCTTTTTACTTATTTATTTTTGAGAGAGACAGAGACAGCACAAGTGCAGGCGGGGCTGAGAGACAGAATCCCAAGCAGGCTCTGTGCAGCCAGCTCAGAGACCGATGTAGGGCTCCAATCCCTGAACCATGACATCATGACCTGAGCCAAAACCAAGAGTAGGACGCTTAACCGACTGAGCCACCCAGGCACCCCTGCAGCTTGATTTTTTTTTTAACTGTAGCAAGTCAACTGACTGAAAACGCATCAACATATAAAAAACAATTGTGAATGGATAATGAAACTACAGGTGATTTCATTTCTTTCCATCTTTTCCACATTTTCCAATTTTAAAATATAGATATCATTTTACTAATCAAATTAAAATTTTGTTTTAAAGTTAATTGATTGCATTTCCCTTTAGACCTCTGTCTGCTTCTCTACAGACAGTTAGGACCATGCACATTAGGAAAATAAGTCCAAGGGCATGCCTAATAAAAAGCACTGTCCTTATTCATAACATACAAGACATTGTCTCATCATTTGTGTGTGGTTTTTTTTTTCCTTCATAATTAAATCATGTTGTTTAAGCTAATTTCCTCTGATAACAGTATGACAAAGATTTTTGTAAAGAAAAAGTACTTTTGGCAAACTCAGTAAGATGCTATAAAATGTGGTCTGAAACTCAGAACCATTAGATAAATATATAAAGAGTTAAAGATTTATTTATATTGGACAGGTTAAACAATGACAGCATCAAAATGAGCACTAAATCATAGCCATTTAACTGAGTCCTTAGCACTGTGAGTAAATAATTTCCTGCCCAAGGCTGCAATAATTTGGGAAAGTTCATCAATGCCTTAAAATAAGTTACCTAAAAATTTAGAGAAGTACCTGAAACAATTATCTAGCACATGACAGGGACTCAATAAACATTTGTTGAATTTAAAAAATTTTGGAGAAATGTATCTAGAAAGTTGAAGAAAATTAATGCCTATCCAAGCAGATATATACAGAAAATCAAAAACTGCTATAAATAGGAAGTTGACAACAGGTTCCAATTACAACAGAAACAAAAAAATGCTTAAAGTACTAGAAAAAAGTTTAGCAAAAATACATAAGATCTTCATGAAGAAAACCAATGGAAATACATAAGAGAATATCTAAATAAATGCTGTTATCGTCTGCAATGACTCAATATTGTAAGGATATCATGACCTCCAAATTAACCTATAAATGTGATGTAGTTATAAGCAAAATCCCAAGGGGTCATTCACAAATTCAATCTAAACTACAACTGGCAAGTAAAATACAGCAAGAAAAAGGGAGGGAAATTTTTTAATTTTATAATTGATTCCTTGAAATACATGGATTTGAACTCCACTTCTATGCAGCTTTTTTTTAATAAATATATTACAGTATTATAAATGTATTTTCCTTTTGATTCATGTATGTGTATGTATACACACACATATATACACATATACGTATATATGTGTGTGTATACATACACATACATGAATATATATGTATATATACATTCACATACATATATGTATATATATGAATATATATATGAATACATATGTATATGAATATATATGTATATATACATTCACATATACATACACATACACTAATATAGATGTATATATATTAGATAGATATATATACAATTACTTAATTGTAATTAAGTAAACTTTATGCCCAACATGGGGTTCAAACTCATAACCCTGAGATCAAGAGTCACATGCTCGATCAACTGAGCCAGCCAGGTGCCCCCCTTATGATTTTCCTAACATTTTTTTCTCTACCTTGGGGTGCCTGGGTGACTCAGGAAGTTAGGCATCCAACTTTGGCTCGGGTCATGATCTTGCAGTTCGTGGGTTTGAGCCCCATGTTGGGCTCTGTGCTGACAGCTTGGAGCCTGGAGCCTGCTTCAGATTCTGTCTCCCTTTCTCTCTGCCCCTCCCCCCCCCAAAAAAATAAACATTAAAAAAATTTTTTTTTTTAATTCTTTCTCTAGGTTAATTCATTAAGAATACAGTCTATAATACATACGGCGTACAAAATGTGGTATTAAACTGTTCATCAATAAGACTTCTTGTCAACACACTATTAGTAATTACGATTTGGGAGAGTCAAAAATTCTAAGTGGAATTTCAACTGCACAGGGAGTCAACGCCCCTAACCCCCATGGTCTTCGAAGGTCAACTGTATTTGCCTCACTCTAGTTACCACTTTGTTTCTCACAAGAAAATTACTTCTCTCTAAATGATTTTTTTAATATGGTTCATTCTGAATACCACATTAAGAGAAATAATTCTAATTTTAAGGTAAATAACCTGAAGACTGCATATTTGTATCCTACAGGTACCTCCAATTTAATGCAAACAAGTAATATAGTTCCATTTCATCACTTTCAAGGATCACAACGTTCCACTGTAACCTCAACCGTGCTAGCACCCTGATCTTAGACTTCTAGCCTCCACAACTCTGAGAAATAAATTTCTGTTGTTTATAAGTTACTCGGTCTCTGGCATTTTATTATAGCAACACAAATAGATGAAGACAATCTCCTAGAACATACAATTCGTCATGTAAAACATACACTTCAGTGTTTTTTAGTATATTCACTATGCTGTGCAATCATCACCACTAATTCCAGAACATTTCCACCAAACTCCATAAAAGAAACCCTATGCCTATTAGTAGTTAGTCCCAATTCTTCCCCCCCCCCCCTTCACCCTCTGATAACCACTAATTTACCGTCTCTGTGGTTTTGCCTATTCTGGACATTTCATATAGATAAAATCATACAATCTATCATCTTTGTGTGACTGGCTTCTTACATTTAGCATAATGTTTTCAAGATCATCTACATTGCAGCATATGACTGGATTATATTCCATTGTATGAACATTTGTTTATTCATCAGCGGATGGATATTGGGTTATTTCCACTTTTTGGCTATTATGAATAATGCTATGAACATCCACATAACAAGTTTATATAAAAACATGTATTTTCAACTCACTTGGTTATATATATACTTAGGAGTAGCATTGCTGGGTCATTCTGTTTAACTTTTTGAAGAACTGCCAAACTATTTACCACAATGGCTACAGCATTTAAAAAATTCCTACCAGCAGTGGATAAGGGTTCCAATTTCTCTGCATGAGCACCCACACTTTTTTTTTTTTTTTTTTTTTTTTTTTTTATTTCCAACCTATAGTGTGAACTGGTATCTTATTGTGGTTTTAATTTGCATTTCCCTAATGACTATGATGTTGAGCATCTCTTCATGTACTTATTGGTCATTTGCATATCTTTTTAGGAGAGATGCCTATTCAACTCCTTTGCCCACTTTTATTTTTTTTTCCCTTTGCCCATTTTATATTGTCTTTTTATTGTTGAATTGTAAGAGTTCTTTATATATTCTGGATCCTAGACCCTTATCAGATAGGATTTGCAAACATTCTCTCCCATTCTACGGGCTGTCTTTTCACTTTCTTGATAGTGTTCTTTGATGCATAAGAGTTTTAAATTTTGATGAAGTCCAAATTATGTTTTGTGCTTTTGTCATATCTAAAAAAATCGCTGTTTAACCCAAAGTCATGTAGATTTTTACCAACGTTTCCTTCTAAGAAATGTATAGATTTATTAGATCTTTGATCCATTCTGAGTTAATTTTTGTATGTAGTGTCAGGTAGGGATCCAAATTCATTCTTTTGCATGTAGGTAGCCAGTTGTCCCAGCAACATTTGCTAAAAAAAAGACTATTCTTTCCCCCATTGAATGGTCTTGGCCTTCTTTTTGAAAATCAATTCACCATGAATTTATGTGTTTATTTCTGGATTCTCCATTCTATTTCATTGGTTTATATGACTATCCTTTTACCACTGTCACATCATCTTGATTACTGTAGCTTTGTAATAAGTTTTGAAAACAGATGTGTGTCCTCTAATTTTGTTTTTCATTTTCAAAATTGTTGTGGTTAAAATGGCTTTGCATCTCCATAAGAATTTTAGGACCAGCTTATCCATTTCTGGAAAAAAGGCAGCTGGAATTTTGATAGAGATTGCATTGAATTTATAGATCAATTTTGAGAGTATTTCAATATTAATAATATTAAGTTTTCTAATCCATGAACACAAGATGTCTTTCCATTTACTTAGATTTTTAATTTCTTTCAACATGTTTGAGTTTTTAGTGTACAAGTCTTGTACTTATTTGATTAAATTTATTCATAAGTATTCATAATATTATATTCTTTTTGATGCTATTGTAAATGAAACTGTTTTCTCAATTTCATTTTCAGATTGTTCATTGTTAGTATACAGAAATGCAACTGATTTTGTAGATTGATCTTGTATCCTGCTATGTTGCTGGATTTATTTTTTATAAATCCTTTAGGGTTTTCTATATATAAGATCATGTCATTTGCAAACAGATAATTTTTCTTCTTCCTTTCCATTCTTTTTTTTTCTTTTTCTTGCTTAACTGCCTACCTAGAACCTCCAATATAGTGCTGAATATAAGTGGCAAGCGTACACATCCTTATCTTGTTCCTGATCCTAAAAGGGAAAGCTTTCAGTGTTCACCAGTAAGCACAATGTTAGCTGTGAATTATTCTGTTAGTTGAATTTGGCTTGTTGAACTGAACTTACAGAGTGCCAACTCAAGGTTGCTCTGAGAATCTAACAAGAGCTGTGAAGGTGTTTTCAAAACTGTAAAATACCATTTAGTTTAAGATACACTTATTCAGTAACTTAGTGCTCTTACTCTAAAGAGTTATCTCTAAATGTTAAAGAAATAAAAACAATGTTTGTGAAGTTTTTTTAAATTCCCAACATCCTGATGAAAGTTTAGCACCTACATCCTTTTGAAGAATGAAGAGGAAGAGAAGAATCTGGAGAAGGAATCAGAACAAAACTAGAAGGCCTAAAGCCTCCTCCCAGTCTCAACCCCTAAGTCTCTTACCTATGGACTCTTCACTTAGCACAACACAGGGCATTCAGAAAAGCAGAAAGCAGAGATGTAAGACAGGCAGGAAGCAAGAGGCAGCATGGTACAGAGAAAAGAACACAAGATTTGGTGGAAAAACTTAGCCATGATTCTAGCTGTTCAGGAAAAAAATGACAATAAAGAAAAAAACAAACCGTGTGGCACCTAAAAGGACATTTAGATAGGTCTAATAAACTTCACATCTTCAAAGGTAAAAAATCTAGTGACTTACATCTATAAGTCCACACTGTATTTATCTAAATTGCTGATGTTAATCTGAGTCATTATAATTAAACATAATGTTAATAATTCATGATGTATGTGCTTGTAATATGAAGAAGTTCCTCATTTAATAAAATCAGCTTGATAATAAATATAAGCACAATATATTCATATTATTTATATTTTTATTATTTACAAATAATTGAGTAAAAACTTGGCTGTTAGAAAGCAAAAATTACAACCTATTTTTTGTTCAATGGAACGAATATTTTAATAAATATCTGTAACATCCCAGACACTTTGCTGTGTGTAGATGCTCAATTAACAATGAAGCAGTGACTTTTATTTTTTTGAATACTTAATAAGAAAAAATAAATTTTATTATTTATTTTTGAGAGAGAGAGAGTGCAAGCTGGGGAGGGGCAGAGAGAGGGGAACAGAAGATCAAAAAAGCAGGCTCTGTGCTGACAGCACCAAGCCCAAGATGGGGCTTGAACTCCCGAAACGTGAGATCATGACCTGAACAGAAGTCAGATACTCAACTGACTGAGCCACCCAGGCGCCCCCAAGTCCATGGTTCATAACTTTGGCATACATGAGAATCACTTGCAGAATGTGTTAAAGGAGACTGCAGGGGCCCCACCCAGCAGTTTCTAACTTTCAGTCTGGGGTTGGGCCTGAGAATATACATTTCTGACAAGTTCTCAGATGATACTGATAAGCTGGTCTGCAGATTCCACTTTGAGAATCACTGTATTAAATAAGGAGAAATGAACTTTGTAAAAACAGAAATACTGACAGGTTCGTATCTTCCTACAATAGAAGAGAAAATGTGAAAAAGAGGCTTCAATAATGTTCTTGGGCCATTTCATCATTTAACTTGATAAGTACAATTAAAATTTTTTTGATGCTTGATAAGTAGTAAATTGACTGGAAGGCTTTATATACAAAAATCAGTAACCAGACTCAGTGTCAGTGCATGGAGAAAAAAGACTAGCATGAAGTCCAGCAACTGTTTAAAGTTTGATCTATGCCACGTTTTTAATGATCTGATAGTCTGGCAGAGAATATAAAATTAGAATTCAAACTACATTGTCCAAAATGGCAATTTATTTAAGTACTTTGAAATAAATGTTCATCCATTCACTCAACAATCATTCATTCAGTAATACCTCCACACGAAGCTCTGTTCAAGTCTTTATCATCTCACAAAATGTTGTCAATAATATTCTCTAGGGAAAAAGTAACTAGGATAACTAAATTTTTTTAATTCTCCCACACTGAGGTTCTTTGGAAGACCCAGAATCAGTGATAATTGCTATTCTCATCGCTTGTCAACCAAGAAAATGTTTGTTCATATGCATATAACACTAAAAACACTTCACAATATTTAAAAATCCACCAGCAAAATACTCTTTATTAGTGAATGTTGGATTTCAAAAATGACAACTTATTTCTTACTTTAATAATTTTCCCATTTTCTCCACTACCAAAGATCTATATGGTTAGTGCAAAACACGTAAGAACTTTAGCACTTCATTCTGAATTTAGCAAAGGACCAAAATACCCTGCATTACTCATAAACAGCTGATGCTAATTCATTTGGTATTAAATCTATAGAGCACAATGTGTTAGTACTTTTTGGCTTCATGTCAAAGAAAGAAAAGAAAAGAAAAGAAAAGAAAAGAAAAGAGAAAAAAAGAAAGAAGGAAGGAAGGAAGGAAAGAAAGAAAAGAAAATCAGCTTCCTTGAGCAATTCAGCTGAATTTTGTTGAAGTGGTCTTTGTATCTACCCTTGTAAAATAGAAGAAAAAAAAGTAGGTCAAAATCAATAGCAATAAAAATAAATTTTAAATTTAAAGAAAATGATATTTTTTAAAAGAGGAAAGATTATTATCATATGGAAAAGGGCCAAGAAATGCCAAATAAAGAAAAATAAAGAGGGAGCAAGAATAATTTTAGCATATAGCAAGAATAATTCTAAAGCTATTGTATAATATATATAATATTAAATAATATATTTATAATAAAACATATAATCTGATATATTTAATATAATATTAAAGCTATTTTAATTAAAACACTGAAACTGGGGGCGCCTGGGTGGCGCAGTCGGTTAAGCGTCCGACTTCAGCCAGGTCACGATCTCGCGGTCCGTGAGTTCGAGCCCCGCGTCGGGCTCTGGGCTGATGGCTCGGAGCCTGGAGCCTGTTTCCGATTCTGTGTCTCCCTCTCTCTCTGACCCTCCCCCGTTCATGCTCTGTCTCTCTCTGTCCCAAAAATAAAAAATAAAAAAAACGTTGAAAAAAAAAAAAAAAAACACTGAAACTGGTGCACATATAGGCAAACAGAATATGAACCAAAATAGAGTCCAAACTTAGAGTGGACATAAAACACAGAGAGCATTAAAAATCAGTGAAAAAAAGGGTGGACTCAATAATGATATTAAGATAACTGGCTACACATACAGAAAAGATAAAATTAGCTTCCCAATTCACAGCAAACACAAAAATAAATTCCAGATGAATTAAATACCAAAATGTAAAACGCAAATGTTAAACCATTTAGAAGAAAATATTCAAGGTAGGTAAAGATTTCTTTTAAAACACACAAACGTAATAATCATAAAGGTAAAAAAAAAAAGTAGGTATTTATAGCTAGCTCTAATGAAATTTGTTTTTGAGAGACAGAGAGAGCGAGCTGGGTAGTGGAAGAGAGAGAGGGAGACAGAGAATCTGAGTGGGCTCCATGCTGACAGCTGAGAGTCTGATGCCAGGGTCAAACCCACAAAACATGAGATTGTGACCTGAGTTGAACTCACTTAACCGACTGAGCCACCCAGGAGCCCTTGCTGGCTATAATAAAAATTTTAATGTAAAACTCTGTGGGGCGCCTGGGTGGCCTGGTTGGTAAAGCTGACTCTTGATATCAGCTCAGGTTGTGATCTCATGGTTGTGAGATCAATACCACATCAGGAGCCTGTTTGGGATTCTCTCTCCATCTCTCTCTGCCCCTCCCCCACTTGTGCTCGCTCTCTCCCTCTCTCTCAAAATAAACATATGTACATAATAAACAAACAAACAAACTCTATAACTGGGAAAAGATCACTACTGTCTGGGAGAAGCTATTTGCAACTAAATAAATTCCAGGAGTGCCTGGGTGACTCAGTTAAGGTTCTGACTTCTGCTGAAGTCATGATCTCGGGGTTCCTGGGTTCCAGACCCCCACCCCCACTCTATGTCAGGTTCTCTACTGTCAGCACAAAGCCTGCTTGGGATCCTGTCTCCCTCTCTCTCTGCCCCCCCCCCCCCCCCCCACTCATGCAAGCTCACATGCTCTCTCTCTCTCTCAAAAATAAATGAACATAAAAAAAAAAAAAAAAGAGGGGCACCTGGGTGGCTCAGTCAGTTAAGCCTCTGACTTCGGCCCAGGTCATGATCTCACAGTTCGTGAGTTCAAGCCCCATGACAGGCTCTGTGCTGACAGCTCAGAGCCTGGAGACTGCTTCAGATTCCGTGTCTCCCTCTCTCTCTGCCCCTCCCCTGCTGTCTCTCAAAAATAAATAAACGTTAAAAAAAAAAAAAAAAAAAGAATTAGATTCCAAAGCATAACTTAGTCCCTACAAAAGGAAAACTCTACAAATCGATTTTTTAAAAATTGCTAATGGCCCAACAGTAAAAATGGGCAAAGGTGATTCACAAAAGAGGAAATCCCAATGACCAATATGAAAACTGCTCAATCTCACGAGACGTTAGGAAAAAAATGCAAATAAGATTGTTTACATCCATCATATTGTAAAAACTAAAATGTCTGCAATGTTAAGTGCTGGAAAGGACATGAGTAACAGGCACTCGTATACTGCTGGCAAGACTGCAAACTGGTATAACCAGGTAAAGACAAAGGTAACTCATCACCCAGCAATTCTACGTAGCAATGTCCATGTCTCTAGACATATATCCTAAAGAAATTCTTACATATGTATGTAAGGAGACATATAAAAGAATGTGCACTCCAGAAAAAAATTAGAAGCCACTTAAATTATCCTCAGACAATAAAACAGATAATTTTGGTATATTCACAAAATAGAATACTACGTAGTCAACAGAATTAACTGGCTCTCTATATACCAACATGACTAAATTTCAAATGCCATTTTAAATTTTAAAAATGCAGGTTGCAGAAGGAAAGATACAGTATGACACCATACACACAGAGTAAAACACAAAATATATTACTTATGGGCACAAACATACATAAATGTGCACAGAAAGGATCTATACCAACTTTAGGAGAGTGGTTATTTCTGGAAAAGGGTAGTGGAATCCAAAGGAGAATCAAAAGGGATTCAATTCGATCTGCAATGTTTTATTTCTAAAAATTCAAGTTCTGAAACAAATATCACAATATGTTACCACTTAAATCTGGAAGGTGAGCATATGGATATATATGTTATTTTTCAGCATGCTTGAAATCTCTTAAAATGTATATAAATTACACTCGTTTGAGTGCATAGAACTTCTAGAAACAGTTATAGTCATGAAGGGAATATTTAGTTTCCACCATAAAAAGTTGGAAATTATAAGATTAAATCACTAGGAAACTGAAGGAAGTATAATGTAGACCTCAGAGCCCATTCAAGGGTATTAATATTAAAGTATGAAAAAGAATCTCATAAAGAGATTTTTACTGGTACGCCTGACTGGCTCAGTCAGTAGAATAAGTGACTCTTGATCTCGGGGTTGTGAATTCAAGCCCCACATTGGGTGTAGAGATTATTTAAAGAAATAAATCTTTAAAAAAATAAGTAAAAAGCCTCAGAGAGAGAGAGCGAGAGAGAGATTTTTACCTGAGATACAATACCCAGAGTACAGATCCTTAAGAACTGCATTATATCAAGTGTCTAGTGCATGGCCAATGCAGAGGTTTCTAAGGGTTCACTGTTCTGCCAATTCAAGAATTTTCAACACCACAATAATATACTTTCACCTTATGCCTCTGCACCTTCATTTAAATACTTGAAAAAATCCACCCATTTTAAGCATAAATTCCTCTGGTTTCAAAAAGGTATTTAATAGTGCTATAAAGACTTCCTTTTTGTTTTCTAAAATCTACAGCATTTGAAGATACTTTTAAAAATTTCCAGTAAAGTAACATACAAAAACAATAACTACTGCATGTAAGGCTGCACAAAGTTGATACACTTTAGATACCATGACTTTGATTTAGGAAACAAGACTACAAAACATTCTGTATTACTTGTTTTGACTTGTGGCATTGCACATAAGCTATCCCCAATTTACAAAAAGATGTTGTTCACTCACAAAAGGTTACAAATGGCTACATTTCTAGACTAGGCTACAAAAGTTTCATCACTGTAGTAACTGATACTAAATACACTAGCCTGCCCTCATCAAAACCAATATTAGGTAAATTTTACCTCTAACATCTTTCTACACCTCTTTCAACTCCTAAGACAGTTCTCTCCCTTAGATTCCTATTTAACATCACCCTACTCCTATTTCTTCACAACAAATTACCTCAACTAGGTGTAAGAATTCATGAAGTGATCCACTGGATTTATTGGCATTAATGTAGGCATATTTTCAGAAAGAGACTATGTAATCTCTGGCAAGTGAGATTTCTGGCAATTTTAAAAGACAGAGTACAAAAAGTTCGGGCGACGTGATAAGCCCTTCTACTTTTCTTTTCGGCAACCAGGTGGTGCTGACGGTATAAGAGGCCCAGAAGGCCACACCACTGGAGCAACTTTACTAAGGAGCCTCTCCCTACTCAGAGTCAGCTCTCCTAAGCAAGTAAGGCTGCATTTCAGATTCTTTCTTTCCTCTACTTCTGATTCCACGGTTCCAAAGAAGCTGTAGCACAAGAGTTCTGACAGACAGTGTGGAGGCCTGGGGCAGCGGTAGCCGTCTGTCTGTGGAGTTCATTTATAAATAAGAGTCTGCGTTCAACGGAAGTAATAAGAATTGTTACTGTAGAATCTGCTTATTACCAGCAAAAATGTAAAACAGCCAAGAATAGTTACTACCTAATTGAATCGTTTTGAAAGGCCAAAGGAGGGGCGCCTGGGTGGCTCGGTCGGTTAAGCGTCCGACTTCGGCTCAGGTCATGATCTCACGGTTCGTGGGTTCGAGCCCCGCGTCGGGCTCTGTGCTGACAGCTCAGAGCCTGGAGCCTGTTTCAGATTCTGTGCCTCCCTCTCTCTGTGACCCTCCCCCGTTCATGCTCTGTCTCTCTCTGTCTCAAAAATAAATAAATGTTAAAAAAAAAAAAAAATTTTTAAAGAAAGGCCAAAGGAAACCAAGTAAGTTTAAATCAATTCATCGTTTATTATAAAATGTATCCAGCTTACAATTCCATATTTTTTCATACAGTAAATATACTAAAAAAAAAAAAAAAAAAAAAAAAAAAAGTTAAAATTTTTCTTTTAGGTTCTTTGCCTTTCAAAATTTTTATTTTTTTAAGCAATCTCTACACCCAACCTGAGGTTTGAACTTACAACCCTGAGATCAAGAGTCACACACTCCACTGAATGAGCCAGCCAGGTGCCCCAAGGTTCTCTGCTTTTCAGATTAGGAGCTTCAAGATATTTTAGGATTAGTCAATTTCTGATGACCTAAATGCTATATGCTGAATAACATCACACATTTCATTGTTAAGCCAATTTCCCAGATAAATTAAACATGATGCTGCCCTTTTTTGGCCAAAACAGCAGAGGACAAGATATACAGGTTACTAAAGCTACCAACAGCAACAATCAGTGATACAACAGGGGGAAAAAAAAAAACAAAAACCACCTTCAATTACAAAGTGAATATAAATACCATCTACAAAATATCAGGATGTCAAAATTAAACTAACCAAAAGCAATAATTCAAAATAGCTTTTCCCCCTAAAAAGGAAATTCAGAACCCATTTAAAAAGTATTACAACAAGGCTAACTCTATTTGCTAAACATCAATAGTTACTAGGAAATTATGATTATCACAAGATAGAAGACAGAGAGGGGCCAAAGATAGACAGGCCAATCAGATTTTCCAAAAGACAGAAGGTAGTTTTTGAAAATCAAACTTTGGCAGCAACCTCCAAAAGTTCTAGCTAAGGTGAATCTACTCTTCCCTATACCATTACAACTAAGTTGGTGAAGCAGGTAATAGTAACAAACAGAGCTGAATTCATACCTTGACCCTGCTTCTTGTGAAGCTGGCAAATTACTGAGGCTCTCTCTCTCTCTGAGTAAAACAATATTTTTTTTTAAATTTTTTTTAACATTTATTTATTTTTGAGACAGAGAGAGACAGAGCATGAACGAGGGAGGGGCAGAGAGAGAGGGAGACACAGAATCAGAAGCAGGCTCCAGGCTCTGAGCCATCAGCCCAGAGCCCGATGCGGGGCTCGAACCCACGGACCGTGAGATCGTGACCTGAGCTGAAGTCGGACGCTCAACCAACTGAGCCACCCAGGCGCCCCATGAGTAAAACAATATTAATACTACCTAGCTTGCAGGTGGTTTTGTCAGAAGTAAACGAGATAGGTTTGTATTTAAGTGATAGCACCCAAGGTATCTTGATCCGCATCAGCCTAGAGAAAGGTCTCTAACAGCATGCTCATGGGCTATTTCTGACCCATCTCATTCTCCTTTTTAATAATGATTTGAATGTAGACACAGAAGTCATGATTTTAAAACCTACACGTGAAAACAAAATTGGCAGACAGAGCTGTGTTGCATAAAAGAATCGCAGAATCAAGAAGACCTTGAACAAGTAATAGGTAGGCCCTGACTCTCCAAAAAACTGAATTGTAAAGGGGATAAATGTAAGGTTTTATACTGAGGTTCAATACACCAACTGCACAATACCTACAAGGGGATGGGAGAGCCAATTTAAAAAAAAATTTTTTTTAACGTTCATTTATCCTTGAAAGAAAGAGAGAGAGCACACACGGGGGAGGGGCAGAGAGAGAGGGAGACAAAGAATCCGAAGCAGGCTCCAGGCTCATGAGAGTTTTAATTGACTGCAAGCTCATTATAAGCCAAGAGTGTGATTTACTGCAGAAAAAAGCGAATACAGGGTGCCTGGGTGGCTCAGTTGGTTAAGCGTCCAACTTTGGCTCAGGTCATGATCTTGTGGTTCGTGAGCTTGAGCCCCGCATCGGGCTCTCTGCTGACAGCTCAAAGCCTGGAACCTGCTTCAGATTCTCTGTCTCCCTGTCTCTCTGCCCCTCACCCACACATGCTCTGTCTCTCTCTGAAAAATAAATAGACATTAAAAAAAAAGAAAAAGTGAACACAATTTTATCCTGTATTAATAACACTAGTGTCCAGCTCAAGAAAATAAGAGTTCAGCATATTCTTCACTAATCATTGTGTTCTAGTTGGGGCACATTTTAGAAGAAACATTGGTAAAACAGCATTTCCAAAGGAAGGTAACCCAAATGATGAAGGGTTTGGAATACAGAATATTTGAGGAATTGGAGATGTTTAATTTGCAAAAGAGAAAACCTGAGAGAATTTGTAACCTGTCTTAAAATATCAGAGGAGCTGTCACATGGAAAAGAAACTGTTTTCTTTAGTTCTATGTGGCTCTAAAGAGCAGAAATCATATCTATCTAAAAATTACATGGAACTCCATACAAAAAAGGCCTAACATGACACTAAAATGGGCTAGCTTTAATGGTCTGCACTCTCTATTGGTAGAGTATTCACACACAGATTAGGTTAAATTCATTCTAAATTTATTTATTTATTTGGGGGGGGGGGGAGAGGAGAGAGTGCACGTGTGCAGGGGGTGGCAGGAAGCGCCAGAGAAAGAGGGAGAGAGAGAATCCCAAGCAGGATTCCTGCTGTCAGCGTGGAGCTCGACAGGGGGCTCGAATTCACAAACTGTGAGTTTTGGCTCATGATCAGAGCCGAAACCAAGAGTTCAGACACTTACCCGACTGAGCCACCCAGGCTAGCTGAGACTCGTTTTAATTTTTTTTTTTTAACAATTATTTATGAGACAGAGAGTGAGCGGGGTAGGGGCAGAGAGAAGAGACACAGAATCTGAAGCAGGCTCCAGGCTCTGAGCTGTCAGCAGAGCCCGACGCAGGGCTCGAACTCAGAAACCATGAGATCATGACCTGAGCCGAAGTCAGAGGCTTAACCGACTGAGCCACCTGGCACCCCTAGGCTCAATTTAAACAAAAATGTGGGGCGCCTAGGTGGCTCAGTCGGTTAAGCCTCTGACTTCGGCTCAGGTCATGATCTCATGGTTTGTGGGTTCGAGCCCCGCATCAGGCCCTGTGCTAACAGCTTGGAGCCTGGAGTCTGCTTCTGATTCTGTGTCTCCCCCTCTCTCTACCCCGCCTATGCTCATGCTGTCTCTCTCTCTCAGTAATAAATAAACATTAAAAAATAAATTAAAAAATAAATAAACAAAAATGTATTGAGCTCCTAGGTCCCAGGCAGTGTGCAAAGCACAGATGATGATGGTAAAAAACTAACATGGCCTCTTCTTTCATGGAAGATAAATAGTAAAGACAAATAATCACATCAACATATTTAAAATGACAAACAGCTGGGGCGACTGGATGGCTCAGTAGGTTAAGCGTCTGACTTCAGCTCAGGTCACGATATCACAGTTTCATGGCTTTCAGCCTTGCATCGGGCTCTGTGCTGACAGCTCGGAGCCTGGAGCCTGCTTCAGATTCTGCGTCTCCCTCTCTCTGCCCCTTCCCCGCTCGTGCTCTGTCTCTCTCTCCAAAAAATAAATAAACATTTAAAAAATTGTAAATCACCATTAAATCTCTAACGAAAGGCATACAGTTGTTCAAGGGCATGTAACAAAGGATCCTGACTTGTGTGGGATCAGAACACGCTTCTCTCGAGTACATGAGTGATCTACGAGTAGGAGGTAAATGGTTGGGAACAGAACATTACAAAGAAAGGAAACAGCACATGCAAAGACCTTGTGGTAAGAAAAACTACTAAAGTTCAAGGAACTGAATTCTTATATAACCTGAGCAGAGAGAGTAAGAGAATGAGTACAGAGAAGCAGGAGTGGAACCACAAAGGGCCTTAAAGGCCCAGTTCGGATTTTATGTTCTCCCAAAAGTAACTCGATGCTACTGAGGTAGGGGTTTAAGTAGCAACAGGCACGGGAGGAAATAATCAATGTGGAAAATGTTGTAAAGAGATCTCTAGTGAGCTTTCCAAAGTAGTCCAGACCACAAATGATGGTAGTTTGGGGAAATGAGGTGGAAATGAAGATGTAGAGAGGCGGACAGATTGAAGAGATTTTTAGGATATGTTAAAATGATGGAACCCACATGACCATTCCAGTGGCTTCTTTGGGTATAGTTTAAAGCAGCAATGCCCAAGACAGATTCTTTGGCCCTAATAATACCCTTTTTTGTAAGGGGCTGGGGTGGGGGGGCGCACGGGGCGCAGAACAGAACTCAGTGATGAATTTTACGGCGGGGCAGACGATGTTGGGAGAGAGAGGCGGTATGAAGGATGACCATGACCGCCACCATCACCACCCCACCCCACCCTGGTTTCCAGCTTATATAAGTGCACGGAAGGTGGTGCCATTCACTGAAATACTAATTTCAGTGAAATAGTATTCACTGAAATACTAGAGAAAGTACTAATTAGGTGGGTTTAGATTTGAACAGTAGACTTTGAGATGCCTTGGTTTTAAATAGGCAGTCCGGCATATTGATCTGGAACTTAAAGGATAAGTCTGGACCGGGAGTAAAATACTGAGCATCGTGGGCATAGAGAGGGTAGGTGAAGAGAATGCCTGAAGAGAAAACGGAGTGAGAAGACAGCCTTGAGGAATATCTGCATTGAATAACAGGGTAGAGGAGGGTGAGTCTGCAAAAGAGAGGTCTGAGTAAAAACCGGAGCAAGGCTGCACAGAAGCCATGGGAAGAGCGTTTTCCATGAAGGAGGCAATGGTCAACGATGGCAAATGCTGTGGAGACAGCAAGTCGGACAAAGAACTGAAAATGTCAATTAAGTTTAGGGACACATTTCAGTAGAGTGATAGGGCCAGAAATCAGACTGCAGTGGGCGGGCTGAGGGGTAAGAAAGTGGTAAACAAATGGGAGACAATAAATGTACACAACTCTATCAAAATTTCTGGCTGAAAAGTGGGAAGAGACAACGGGACAGCTGTGGGGGTGAAGGGAGGGTTTGTCTTAAGATGGGAGAAGCTTAAGCATGTTGAGGGAACAGGTGAATACACAGGAGTGGGGTGTCTTAGGTGGGAAAAGAGAATCTGAAGCACGGGTGGATAGATAAAAGGAGAGACTATGGGAAAAAGGAAGAGGAAGAGGTCAAATTAAATGACCTTTAAGGTCTCTTCTCACTCCATAATCTCACGATTTACAATTTCTTTTAGATTGGACATTTGTATGCATGCATAAATCTATGCAAACTTGTTCAAATATTCCGGGATAAATAAATCAGTCAAGCACATCCTTATCCCCAGTGACGCAGTTAATGTCCCCAGGTTGAGGACCAGTGTCATCTCTGGGCAGGATCCATCCCCCAGAGGGCTTTTCAGCTCAACGCACTCTGCAGTACAGCACAGAACCAGCCCTATCTCCCCTTGCCAAACCCATACTACACCGCGATCTTAGGAGGCTCAAGGAGGAAGTAAAATTTAAAACCCTGAAACTACCACATATTCTGCTGCATTCAAAGCGACTGTCATTCATAAAAACAAGCCGCGACACCCCCAATGCATCCCTATTCCAAGCTAAAGACATTCCTGCCTGACCCGACAGTGACAGGTCCCCTAGATGGCTGGGGTTTAACACTAAAAGTCATTTGCACCCCCTCCTCCTCTCCTAAGACCTTTCACTCTGAAGCAGAAATGGGTCCCTAATGTTCCTTCCCAAAGCCCTCGCCCCAACGCAGCAGACGGATCCCCCGCAGTTATTTCAGCGGCTGCACCTAATAAGCCCTCGCAAGGGGGTGCGGAGAAACCCCCAGAGCCGGTCCGACGGGGCTGGGACGGCCACAACCCTGCGGTTGCCTTGGGGGACGCGGGTAACAAGTCCCAAGGGATGGGAAGGGAGAATTAAGGGAGACCCAGGAGACCGGGGTGGGTAGTGAGGGGGGTCACCTCCCCTAGAGCTTCCTTAGAGGGATGGAGTTTCCGAGGAGGGCTAATCCCCTGCCACCGCTCCCCCTTCTCACCCGCATGCCCTTCTCCGGCTTGCCGCCCCCTCCAATTCCCCATTCGCTCGGACTCACTCCCCCTCCCCTGGAGCCGGCTGGACCTCGGAGTACCCGCGAGCCCGGCACCCCCGCCTCGAGCCGTAGCTCCGGGGCCGGCACTCACCCGGCCCGCCATCTTCGCGGACACGTCCGGCTCGGCGACTGCAGCTGGGCGCTCAGTAAAGCCCGCCCCCGTCGCGCGCGCGCGCGCGCCCGCCGCCCGCCCTCGCGCAGGCGCGCAGCCGCCTTGAGGCCGCGCGCGCGCCCGGCCACGTCCCTGGCGTCCCCGCCCCGCAGGGCGCGTGCGAGCTCGGGGGCCTCCTGGGGAGGGCGGGGCGGTGACGCCATCTTGAGCGCGAGCGGTGGGTGCAGTGACTCGGTTTTTTCGAGTGCCTGTCCCCGGGCGACTTCGCGAAGGCTTCTTTTGCGAATCTTGTCCCATCTGGCCGTTTGCGCTGGACTTTGTAGCAAGGCCTTTGATGCTTTAATTACTTAGCCTTGTTTCTCTTTGCCCGTTGCCACTTGCCCAGGAACGGCCTTTCTGCTTCCAGACCCACTGAATTGTGAAAATGTGCTTAAGAGCGCCCGACACGGGTACAGTTGGTTCTGAATTCAAGTTCTTAATTCAGGCTGTTCTCTGTAGGCGAGCTTGTTTACCTAGCTCCTGGAGATTATCATTGTTGGCCTTTATATTTAGCTTATGTGTAGCCTGGAAAACGCAGTATTTTCATCAAATTTGAAAGTGAATTGTGATTATTTCTAGAACTTTATTTTCTATATTTTTAACTTCACTATTAAGTATATTTATTTATAAAGGTAGTGTTTTTAGCAATCTTTGTCATTCCCCAGGGTTGTTTCACTTTAGACCCTAGGGTAGAATTTGAGTGAAATATGCCGTAAACTCATCCATTTTTTACCTCGATGTACCTACTATACTATTTCCTCACTGGAATCTCAGAATAGAGGATAATAGGGGCGCCTAGAGGCTCAGCCAATAGCGTGTGTGACTCTTGATCTCGGGGTCGTGAGTTCAAGCCCCACATTGGGCATGGAGCCTGCTTAGAAAGAATTAAAAAAAAAAAAAAAAAAGACGACTAGGGGACAATAATAGGATAAATAATAGTAACAGCAGCAGCGCTATGCAAGAAGGTTGAGATTCTGCCCAACAGTTTTCTTGATGCTTTTATTGCCCCTGCCCCTGCTAGCTTAAATTTTCTCCATATTTACACAAGACCAGGAGAAACAACAGAATTTGTTATCTTTCATTTCTCACAGATGATTAGGGAAAAAAAGAGTTTTTCCAACATGAGCCAAGGAAAAAAATTAGAAGAGCTGGGCTTGCTTAGTGGTTTAAAATTGAGAATAAAAATGAGTAAGTGACCTGAAGGCAGGCCAGGGACAGAAGTAAAAAGATCAGTTTTATAAACTCTCACACTGTACCTGAGAACCATCCTGCTTTATTGAACAAATCAGATGTTAGCTAGATCATCAGTGAGTCAGAGTTTATCAGGGAAGACAACTAGTTGAACTCTGATCTATTAACGTGCAAAAACTACATAAATAATCAGAATGAACTGGGGAGACTGGAGGCTTGGGTTCTTGTCCCTGTTCTTTCTCTGCCAACTCACTTGCCATATCCCTTAACCTCTCTGAGCCCCAGTTTCCTTACTGTCTTCGCAAAGTGAGAGGTATAATTAGATGAGCTTCATGGTTGTGTCTTACATTTTTTGATACTTTGAATTGGACTCGATCCATCAAAAAGATTTACCAAACGGATCCAGAAGATGACAGTGGTTCTCAGTCCAATGACCTCCTGTGATTTTCAAGGCCAGAGAGTAATGCAAATATATTTATACTGCTGGTTTGTTACTAAGTAAAATAGATTGCAAGGGAAAATGTCTTTAATGTGTCCAACAAGGAGGAACACTTTCCACCTAGGAAAGATAGGCCTCCTTGTTGGGTTCCAATGTGTCTGCTTAGAGCATGTATACCCGTGATAAGCAGTCCTATGTAGCATCTCACAAGTGGTATCAGAGTCATGTGCACAATCCTGCAGGTCGGTGTAACAAAGAATCTCTCCGGAAACCTGAGCTCTTGTCCTTAAGGTGCTTAGTATCCAGCTGGAGCAGAAGAATTCTGAGACCTTGCTCCAAGCTGTCTCCGTGTCTGTGCTTCCTGTCTGTGCCTTGCTCTGATATTCAAGGTTATCTTAGATCTAGTGGAGCTGATTCTGCAACACCTTTGAGCAATCCTTACAGAGATAGTCAATAGACAATAAATATTTTGCTGCCCCAAATCCGTGTCCCCCTTTCCTAGTCACAGTTCTTCCAGCTCATGCAGCTTGGAAATATTGTCAGACAAAGTGCCCGGCCATCCCCTGGCCCAGGAGGGAGCACAGAACCCAAGCTCCATCGGTCAGATGCGGTCTCTCCCCGAGCAACTGCAATCTTGACTATCCTGAGGAAGAAAGAAAACAGTGGATTTACTGCAATGGTGTCACCTTGAAAAGACCATTCCTGAATTATTTAGACCCCTGGAGCTTATCTGGCTTCTGTCTTAGGCAAAATCTGGCTGTTCCCCTTTGTCTTCATTTGTGTGTGTGTGGTCACTTTCCTTTTTCTTTCCCTTCCTCAAAAAAAAATACTTCCCTCAGCTCTTCGTTAATCCTAAAACCTTTTTAACAAGCTTTCCTTTTACAATGAGAAAATAGGTAAGACAGCTAACAATGATTTAAATTTATCCTTCTTTTGGGCCGCCTGGGTGGCTCAGTCAGTTAAGTATCTGACTTCAGCTCAGGTCATGATCTCATGGCTTGTGAGTTCAAGCCCCACATTGGGCTTTGTGCTGATGGCTCAGAGCCTAGAGCCTGCTTTGAATTCTGTGTTTCTGTCTGTCTCTGCCCCTTCCCTGCTCATGTTCTGTCTCTGTCTCCCTCTCTTTCTCAGAAGTAAATAAATGTTTAAAAAGTTTAAAAATAATAATAAATAAAATAAATTTAACCTTCTTTTTAAAAATGCCCAACATGGGGCTCGAACTCATGACCCTGAGATCAGAAGTCACGTGTCCTAGTGACTGAGCCAGCTTGGCATCCCTAAATTTATCCTAAAGTATAAATGACTGACATCATTTTCTAAGGGCTGGAGGGTGTTTTAGGGGGACCAGGAGGTGGATGAGGTGAGACTAGGGATAGAGCCAGAGAGGAAAGGGGTATTAGGTACCTCAAATGAGAGTGCAAAAGATAATGACCTAGTAAGGAATTGGATATAGCAGTATCTAGGATAAATAGCAGTGAATAGTGGGTGGTGGGTAGTAAGGATTTGATCAAGATCAGTTCTTGTTGAACATAGCTACTGGGTGACTCAGTGTGATGGCCAATTTTATGTATCAGTTTGGCTGGGTCACAGTGCCCAGATACTTGGTCAAACATTATGCAGCATGTTTTTCCACGAGGATATTTTTAGATGAGATTTACATTTAAACCCATGGATTTTGAGTAAAGTAGATTGCTCTCCATAATGTGGGTGGGCCGCATCTAACCAGCCAAAGGCCTGAATTGACTAAAAGGCTGATCTTTTTGGAGCAACAAGAAATTTTCCAGCAGACTGCCTTTTGAATTCATCAGCAATATCACATCGTCTTGGTTCCAGCACGCTGCCTTTAGACTTGAACTGCAACTCTTTCCTGAATCTCCAGCTTGCCAGCCTCCCTTATCAAATTTTTGGACTCCCTAAGCTTCCACAACTGCATGAGCCAATAAATCTTTTTATTTTATATGGATACATATTATATATTTAATCTCAATATATATCCATTGAGTCTGTTTCTCTGGAGAACCCTGACCTGGTTACATAGACATTTTGGTTTAACAGTCGTAACAATTTAACTGGGGGAAAAATTTCTTCTGTGTTTTGAAGAATGAGGGCAATAGTAAACAACATAGAAGTGAACTGATTCAGTGTCATCTTGTTTATTTAATAAAGCAGTGCAGCTTTTTGGCACTTGCCATGTTACCCAGAATGAAACTACCTTTTGCTTGCGGAAACTCTAGGGTTAAACGAATGATGGGGGGCAAGAGAAAGGTGTTTTAGTCACTTTAAGGCGTGGGTTTCAATGATCTTGCAATAAGACTGCATGCAGGTGTTTCAGAAAACAGTGCTATGCAGTGAATTCGTCACTGCATTGTAGATGTCAGCATCCTCCAGTGGCCGTGTGTATGTGAGTGACAAGGACCTGCCCACCCCTCTTGTAGGAGATATCATTGTAAAGCAAATAAAAGCGGTCTCCAGAGGCCCTTTTATACCCTTCCCTCTGTACCCCCTCCTCTCTTTCCCAAGTTCTTCCAGCATTAGTAACCTAATATATCACTCCTCCCAGAAGTATATGCAATTTAAGAGAATATTGCTGGGAGAGCGATGCCTTCCCTAAGGAAACAAATTGCTACTGGCGAAATTTCAAAAATTGTGACATCTCTCTATATGTGGATAATAATCCTTATTCTTGCCCCTCCAATCATAACCCACAGGTCAGCCACCCATGCCCTAAGCTTAAGGGAGCCTTGCTGAAAATTTCATTTTACAGCCCCATCATTGCCAGTTTTAGGAAAATGGAGTTGCCATCTGTTTGTTTTCTGTCAGAGAAACCTATTTTCCAAAATGATGGATAAGGCCAGGGGACGGAGCAAAATGAGGAAAGGATATGGAATTTTTGAAGAAAGGAAGACTAGCTGATGCAATGCAGCATTCTAGCTGCAGTCAGATTTTTTGTTGTTGGGCTTTTTGTTTGTTTGTTTGTTTGTTTTTGCTTTCTGGGTTTTGTTTTGTTTTTGTTTGTTTTGTTTTGTTTTGTTTGTTTATGAATAGGTCTTTTCTCTTTGGAGGATCAAGGACAAACACCTATAGTCACAAAAATCAATTTGTTCTGGAAAGTCTGAGTGGGCAGGAGTGATGATAGAATCCTCCATGGAAGGGAATGAACGTTGCTATGGAAACCAGCTGATCCTTCAGTGCAAGCCCCAAAGCGCTTGCCGGGCTTCCTAACCCTGCATATTAATATTGTGGGTCTGAAGAGCTGCTTGCACCTCTTTGAAAAGAAATTATTCAGAGATTGGTCTTTTTTTTTTTTTTTTAAGTTTTATTATTTATTTATTTATTTTTTATTTTTATTTTTTTGAGAGAGAGAGAGAGCGGGAGTGCGTGCACAAGCAGGAGAGGGGCAGAGAGAAGGAGAGACAGAATCCCAAGCAGGCTCCGCAGCATCAGTGCAGATCCCTACAGGGGGTTCGAACTCACGAACTGTGAGATCATGACCTGAGCTGAGATTAAGAGTCTGACACTTACTCGACTGTGCCACCCAGGCGCCCCAGATATTGGTCTTATGAGCTTTCATGCATTTTGAGAAAAGGGAGTCAGAGTCTGCTGGGAAGGCTGAGTTGCCCGAAATCTTAAGACACTAGAGGCCCACAAACTGCAGCTCACTGGGCTTGGCAATACTGGCTATCTGGCGGTTCTCAGGAAGGCTGTAGAGAAAAAGCGAAGGTGTGTCTTAAGGTTTTTCCTAAGGATTAATTTTCTGGAGGGCTGTTTCTAGGGCAAGGAACAGGTACAGCAGGGGTTTTCAAGAGAGGGAGAAGACATCTCTTGAGCAGAAGTGTGACCAGAATAGAGGGCTAAGGGGGCGCCTGGCTGGCTCAGTAGGTAGAGCATGTGACACTTGATCTTAGGGTCATGAGTTTGAGCCCCATGTTGGGCATAAATAAATAATAATAAAAAAAGAATAGAGGGATAAGTTTAGTGATACTTGGGGGAAGGCGGTGTGGGTATATTATGTGACATTTAGACTCTCTGAACTTAAATGTTTTCATGTGAGAATTAGATGAGATAATTATCACACAGTACCTGACACATTTGGTACCAGATCCAGCAATTACACAGCAGATAACTAACCACCACTACCAAGAATACTATACTACTGGTAACGCTGTTAACTAATCTTAAAGTCTAACTTAGAGAAGGAAAGCTATCTCCAAATAAAATGTTTCTCAGGGTGAAATGATCTTTGTTTCTCCCAGGAGCACTCTGTACTTTCCATGCTGTACAAATAACCTTCTACTGACATGTGATCTTTTCTATTAACAAAAAGCCCCCGGGGCGCCTGGGTGGCTCAGTCGGTTGAGCTTGAGCTGCCGACTTCGGCTCAGGTCCCGATCTCACAGTTCATGGGTTTGAGCCCCACATCAGGCTCTGGGCCCACCGCTCAGAGCCTGAAGCCTGCTTTGGATTCTGTGCCTCCCTCTCTCTCTGCCCCTCCCCCACTTGCGCTCTGTCTCTCTCTCTCTTTCTCTTTCTCTCAAAAATAAATAAACATTAAAAGAAATTAAAAAATAAAAACCAATCAGTCAACATCACTTACAGTAGCAATTTATTTATTGGATCACCACAATTGAGCTGGATGAACCTCCCCTGAACAGTTACCATGATCTCAATTAAACCTTCTTCCTAATTGTCAGTTTTGTATTTAAAAAAAAAAAAAAAGTTGAGTTTTGCCCTCTGAAATTAGTATTTTCTCTAGATCACTTAAAATCACAACCTTGTCTCCTGAATACACTTACTAGCAAATTAGAGCTGTTTTCTTCTAGCCCCTCTCCCACACATTCCCCATGCATATCATAATAAAAAATATATGAAACATATATGTGTGTATAAAAAACACATATAAAAAGATAAAACATAAATATGTGTGTATGTATATAAAACATGTCTCTGTGTTAATGTGTGAATCTATATATGGTTGTAATCCTTTAATAATTGAGTGCCATGTGGGCAGGGACTTTGTTTTATTCACAGGCATAATGCAGATCTTGGGAAAATAATGCATATTCTCAGGTCAGTAGGGGTGGAGGGATAAAGTCTCATTATTATCAGCTCCAACATTCCTTCTGTAGGTATAAACAATGGTAGATAAAAAGCTTTTTGCTATTTCATCCTTTTTTCACGTTATGAGGAATCCATTTAAGCAACCTTATAGTTTCTGGCAAAACAGTTTTGCATCTTTGACTTGAAAGTCAGCAGAAAGACATGAATAGATGTAGTAGATGAAATACAAATACTAGTAAACATTTGGGAAAAAACAAGTAATCGAAGAAATAAAAATGAAACCAACATGAGATCCTTTTTTTGGTGGTTATCAAATCAGCAAACAAAACACATTAAAAAGAGCTTACCAGATGATGAAGTAAGCACTGTTTTCACTTGGTTGATGGGAATGTTCGTTTGTACAGTCTACTCAGAATACAATTTGGCTGTGTAATTGTTATCGAGACTTAAACAACTTCATGTTTTGACCCAGCGATTCCACTTTTGGACTTCTTTCCTGAAAAAAATAGCAAGGAATGCTGGGGGGGGGGAAAGTTCATTGCAACATTATTCACATAGAAAAACTTAAACGCAATCTAAATGTTGAACTCCTTGAAAATGATTAAATAAATCAGGGTATATCTGTATGATGGAATATCACACAGCTATCAGAAATGTTAAAATATTGGGGCGCCTGGGTGACTCAGTGGGTTGAGCATCCGACTTCAGCTCAGGTCATGATCTCATGGTTCATGAGTTCAAGACCCAAATCAGGCTCTGTGCTGACAGCTCAGAGCCTGGAGCCTGCTTTAGATTCTGTGTCTCCCTCTCTCTGCCTCTCCCCTGTTCACATTCTATCTTTCTCTCTCTCAAAAATGAATAACATTAAAAAAAATTTTAAGAGGGGCGCCTGGGTGGCGCAGTCGGTTAAGCGTCCGACTTCAGCCAGGTCACGATCTCGCGGTCCGTGAGTTCGAGCCCCGCGTCGGGCTCTGGGCTGATGGCTCGGAGCCTGGAGCCTGTTTCCGATTCTGTGTCTCCCTCTCTCTCTGCCCCTCCCCCGTTCATGCTCTGTCTCTCTCTGTCCCAAAAATAAATAAAAAACGTTAAAAAAAAAATTAAAAAAAAATGCTAACTGGGAAAAAACCCAAGTTTTATGTATTGCTAATCTGAACTATGTAAAAATTGCAGAGAAGAATGTCTGGAAAGAAGTAATTGAAAATATATCAGTGATTGCCTCTAAGTGATAGAATGATGGGTAATTTTTTTCTTTTCTCTTCCCCTTCCTCCTTTTCCTCCTCTCTGGTGAGGAATGCCATTTCTCATGTATTTTTAAAAGCAACTTTGTGTAAGTTTTTTATAGTCAGAAAAAAATTTTAAGGAGTCATGTAGAAAAACCTCCTATATGTTTACTTTCATATGTACAATCACTGTGACCGGGACAGAAAGTATTTAATTAAAAAGATTAAGACCTAAGCTTTCATCTGTGGTCGGCTACTTACTTTTCCTCTTTGTAAAATGGAAATGATAGTTTCTAATTCACGAGGCGTTATGGTCATGCAGGTAAAGCCCTTGACTTTCATGGCACACGGTATGTGTTCAGCAGGTGTTCATTTTCGATTATTTTTTGTTAGGTATCATCTACAGCAGTTGGTTACCTTTTTAGCTAACCAAGTTGGCATTGAGAGGGACTGAGTTATTATTGAGTGGAAGTGAAGTGAAGACTGTGGTACTGTGACATCTGAACTCTGCAGGTGGCTAGTATTTTACCCAACTGTTGAAAATCTGTTTGTTTAGAGGCAGGGCTGCAGTCTAGCTTCAGACTGAGTAGGAAACTTTCCTTAAGCCTAAATTCGGTGTCAGCGTCTGGGTATTTCCTACACAGGACACCGCCCCAAACTAGTTTCTACTTTTAGCTCAACCACGGTAAATTTCCTTAAATATCCTTATGAACTTGGCCCCGCCCACATGCCCCCACCCGGTTGGTTCCAATGCTCCCGGGGTTAGTTCAATCCCAAGGATTTTTCCGAGTTGATTGGCGCAGCAAATCGGAAATCCTTTTACTTTTCTGATTGGTCGCGCGCGGCACTGGGGCGGGGCATGTGGGAGTGTCTTGCCTGGAAGCCGGGAGCTGTCATTGGAAGATAAACCCGGCATTTCCAGAGCTTCGTGCCGTCGCCTAGGTCGCGAGGGGCGGGCCTCCTCCCGCCCAGGCTCTTATTATCCTTTGCATTGGCCAGACATGTCGTCACTCACAGAACTTCGAGCTCATTGGTACGAAAGCTCCAAGAGGCGATGGATGATTGGTTGGCTGCCGTTCCCGCCCCCGCGCCGGTCGCCATTTTGCAGAGGGGAGCCGAAATCCGAAAGGCAGTGGTGTGGGTAACGGTGCCCTGTGCGGCGGCAGGTAAAGGTAAGTGCGGCTGGGTAGAAGGGGCGGCAGCATTCAAGGCCTGGCTGGATTTCCGCACCGTCAGCGGCCAGGAAACCAGAGAACAGCGGTTGGCCTGCGGAAAGGGGTCGGGCTCCCTGTCCCTTTTCCACCTTCTGTAGGGCCAGCGCTGCGGGTACCCGGGGGAAGCTTGGCGCGTCCACCGTGACCCTCCGCTCTCCCGAGGGCAGGCAGGTTGAGAGGGAGCGGCCTGGCGGACGGGCAGAAAAGGCATTCTGGGTTCTTCCCGGGGACCCGGAGCCCGTGCCTGCCCGCCGCGCACGCCCATTTGCTCCCCTCCCCCGCCCCCTTCTCGTTCGCGCCCAGAGGGTCTCGCCGCTGTTCCTCCTTGATGGATAGTTGGTGCTTGTGGCAGGGAAGGGTGAACGTGCTAAAGAGGCGCCGGGATCGGGGATAGTTTTCCCCAGAGGGTTTCCAGAAACGCAGCGGGATTTGGGAGCCTCTGGCAGATGAGGAGGAAGAAGAGGGAAAGAGAAGCAGGAGGGAAAACCTAGGTGGTGTACTGTGTGTGGTTGGGAGGGGGAACGGAGCACGAGTATTTGGCTCAAAGGACGTGTAAGTGGGAAGTACCTCCCCACTCCACTCCCAGCACGTTCCTTACAGTTTTTCTCATCTATGCGGTTTGCGTTTTTTTCGGAAACAAAGACAAGGCGTCTCTAGTTTTGTCGCCCAACAAGATTTTGACTGCTGCAATGCCCTGGACGTTTGTATACTTTACATACAAACCATCTGTGAATGATAAAAGCATTCATCATTCTTTGGTTGTAGCAGTTCATCTTTACTTCATTTATGTACGGGATAAATGCTTCTTTTCTCTGATGGCGGAACAGAATGGTATATGCTTGGACATCATACGTGTTAGGCTACTGTGGGAAACCGTTGAATTTCATTCGTGAGGCCTCTGGAATTTGGTGACCTCCCCTCTGAGGTCACTAGGGTCCAGATGAATGAGATTGGCAGTCCTTACTGCATTTTCTCTCTGCTCTGCCAGGGAGTAAAGTTTTTCTTTGTTTAGCAGTTTAACTGGAAAATCATAGTCTTTATAACAAGGATTGGGGGGGGGGGGTGGGAGAATCTTTGTAGACTTTGAGGAGCTTGGTTCGAGATTCAGACACAGTACTATTTTAAGTCTTTAGAATGTCAAGTTTACACTTCATAGGCTGATGTGTTAAAAGACTGTAAATTCCTGCAAAGCTAGTCTGTCTTTACCCTTGCCTTTCTTTATAGAATCTATCATGCACTCTCCTAAAAAATAAAATATTGAACATGTATGCTGTTAGATATCAATAATAGTGATTACCTTTTGGGAGGTCAAGATTGGGATTGAGGAACAAGGAGCTCTGGGTCGCTGGTAATCATCTTTTTATGATTGGTTCCTGACATTTCATTGAACTGTATGGTTATCGTGTGTGTTTTTATCTGTGTGTAAATTATATTTCAACAAAAAGTAAAAAAAAATTGGTTGAGAGGCAGGTGATGTCAACACTGGATGCTATGGGATCTCCTCAACTCTTTGCCCAGTTTCTCTATTAGCAGTGCGGTGGCTCAATGCCCTATTTCCTCCCCTCTGAAAATTTTGTAGGTTCTTTTCTGGATATTGATACTGATTGCTAGCCAAAGGCAACTACTAAATTTCTAAGAGATACTGATACTTAACCTGCCTTAAGGACTTTGCTTCACATCCAGTAAAATACACTGGTTCTGGGGCGCCTGGGTGGCTCAGTCGGTGAAGCGTCCGACTTCCGCTCAGGTCAGGATCTCGCGGTCTGTGAGTGCAAGCCCCGCCTCAGGCTCTGTGCTGAGAGTTCAGAGCCTGGAGCCTGCTTCGGATTCTGTGTCTCCCCCTCTCTCTGCCCCTCCTCTGCTCATGCTCTGTCTCTCTCTGTCTCAAAAATAAATAAAAACATTAAAAAAAATACACTGGTTCTGTCCTTCATTAGTTCTCATTTCAAGAGAGTGTAGATGTATATGTTGTGGCATGGCTTCCATACTTAGGGTGACCAAAGCCTGCTGCCGTAGTGGTATCATTGACTGTGTTTCCATTATCCCATTTGAGTGCTGCAAGGAAAAAAGAGAATTTTGTGGCAAGACATCAAAAAGCTTAGTTGAATTTCCCTTTTTTTTTTTTGTAACGTTTATTTTTGAGACAGAGAGAGACAGAGCATGAACGGGGGAGGGGCAGAGAGAGAGGGAGACACAGAACCGGAAGCAGGCTCCAGGCTCTGAGCCATCAGCCCGGAGCCGGATGCGGGGCTCGAACTCACGGACCGTGAGATCGTGACCTGAGCTGAAGTCGGACGCTTAACCGACTGAGCCACCCAGGCGCCCCTACTTTTGAAAATTAGATACACTACTCTCTCTTTATTGGCCAAATTATACTTAAAATTGTTTAAATTTTACTAGGAGCCACTTCTGACAGAGACTTGTATTTTATGTATGGCGTTTCCATATTTCTGCAAAGAACAGTTACTTAATTTGCCTTTCTTTTCAGGTAACAGAATTCAGTCACAATGGGGAACGTTTTTGAAAAACTGTTTAAAAGTCTATTTGGGAAAAAAGAGATGCGGATTCTTATGGTGGGTTTGGATGCGGCTGGAAAAACCACCATCTTGTATAAATTGAAACTGGGAGAGATTGTGACTACCATCCCCACAATAGGTATGTTCAGGACCTGTGACAAGACCAATTTACAACTTAGTATGTTATACTTTCGCATGCTTTTTTGTTATTGGATACTTTTTTTTTTTAAGTTTATTCGTTTTGAGAGAAAGTGTGAATGGGGGAGGGGCAGAGAGAGCGGGACAGAGAGAATCCCAAGCAGGCTCCATACTCTCAGTACAGAGCCTGATGTGGGGCTTGAACCCACGAACTGTGAGATCATGACCTGAGCTGAAGTCAGATGCTTAACCGACTGAGCCACCCAGGCATCCCTATTACTAAATACTTTTTTTGAAAATTTTGTCTGCCCCAAGAGCATAAACTTTTTGAGGCCAAAATTAGGTGGTATAGAATTTCTTAGTTGTTCCCTGGCATCTCTAGGACATTGCTAGGTTTACAGGGCATTCAAATGAACACATTTCGGTTTAAGCACACTTAACCCTATCTGCTTGGCAAAAAAAGGAAAAAGATAATGATTAAAACAGGGAGGGCAGGGGCACCTGGCTGGCTTGGTTGGTAGAGCTTGGGACTCTTCATCTTGGGTATTGTGAGTTTGAGCCTCATGGCTCATGGTTGGATGTGGAGATCACATGAAGATAAAATCTTAACGTTTATTTATTTATTTAAAAAAATTTTTTTAACGTTTATTTTTGAGAGACAGAGCACGAGCAGGGAAAGGGGCAGAGAGAGAGAGAGACAGACAGACAGACACACACAATCTGAAGCAGGCTCCAGGCTCCAACCTGTCGGCACAGAGCAGGATGCGGGGCTTGAACTCATGAACTGTGAGATCATTACCTGAGCCGAAGTTGGATACTTAACCTACTGAGCCACCCAGGTGTCCCTATGTTGATTTATTTTTGAAGGAGAGAGAGACAGCGTGAACAGGGGAAGGGCAGAGAAAGAGGGAGACACAGATTCCATAGCAGGCTCCTTGGGACTCTTGATCTTGGGTGTTGGGAGTTTGACCCTCATGTCCCATGTGGAGATCACTTAAAGATACAATCTTAAAACAAACAAACAAACCGGGAGGGCAGGTATGTCCTCTCTTCCACTCAGTGTGTGTCCCAGCCTCAGCCTGAGATGGGAGCTGGCAATTACTGTTGCCTCTTCAGTCAGACTTCCTTCCAGCTGGCCTTTCTAAGGGGAAGCATGTCCGCAGGAAGTATGCTTCTAGGTTTAAAGATGCAGTGTGATTTTCTTCACTCTGGCTCAAACCAGTTGCTTGAGTTGGTGTCCAGCTGAAGAATCTGATTTATTCCAATGCTGGAGGACGACATGGCAGTGTAGTTATCCCTGCACCCCGGCACTGTGTTTTGTGGGCCATTTAGGGATTTTGCAAAGGCAGGTTTGACAGGACTTGATCTCTGCCTTTTGAACTGCCTCTAGATCCAAACTTCCACGTAAGAATAGGCTCCCCAGGATGATGTGTGAAGTCAGTAGCATTCTGAATGTTGGATTAGTCACAGGAACCAAAGGATCGACTTCCAACTTGGGCAATGGTTTCAGAGATTGCAACATTTGGAGAAGGAGGAAACCAGATGGACAAAACGTTCATACCCACAATTTTAAAAAAATGTCATCAGTCCCAAATGAAAATAGCAGAATTGTGTGGTTTTCTCCAATTATAAAAATAATTCATGCTTCCATGATATCAGACCTACAGCAAAACATAAACAAGTGTTAAAAACACTGTACCATGAAGATTTTGGTGAAGGGGCATCTGGATGGCTCAGTCGTCGATTAAGTGTCCGATTCTTTATTTTGGCTCAGGTCATGATCTCGTGGTTTGTGAGGGTTCTTGAGATCGAGCCCCGTGTTGGGCTCTGTCTGCACTGACTGCATGAAGCGTGCTTGAGATTCTTTCTCTCCCTCTCTCTCTGCCCCTTCCTTGTTCTCTCTCTGTCTCAAAATAAATAAACCTAAAACAAAAAAAAAGATTTTGGTAAATATTTTTGTAAAATCATATGTGTGCTGTTTTCCACCTTACTCTGCATTAGACAGTATATTTGGATCTCTCTTGTTATTTCCTCCCTGTGGAATGCTTTCCCGCTTTCTTCCTTAGCCTCCTCCCCCTTTATGTAGCTAATGCCAGCTCATTCTTTTGGTCTTAGTTTACACATTATTTCTCAGGGACACCTCTCCTGATACCCTGGACTGGTTTTCCCCTGGTAAAAGTTTCCATAGTAACTTGAACTTCTTAGTAACTCTCAACACATTTGTCATTGCTTGCTCACTTGTCTTCCTTCCAACAGTGTGTGTGTGTGAGATAAGGGCAGGAACCATGTCTGTCTTTTTCACCACTGTTCCCAAGCCCCTGGCAAAATGCCTGGCACATAGTCGTCCAGTAACTATTTTTAAGTTTACTTATTTTTGAGATAATTTTTAAAGTTTATTTTACATATTTTGAGAGAGAACACACAGAAGGGGCAGAGAGAGAGGGAGAGGGAATCCCAAGCAGGCTCCATGCTGTTAGCACAAAGCCCGATGCTGGCTCGATTTCATGACCTGAGCGGAAATCAAGAGCCTGACACTTAACTGGCTGAGCCACACACACACCCCATAAATATATATATATATTTTTTTTTAAGTTTATTTATTTATTTTGAGAGAGAGAGAGAGAGAGAGAGCACATGCATGCGCACACATGAGCCAGCCGGGGGGCAGGGAGGGTCAGAGAGATTGAATCCCAGCCAGGCTCCGCGTGGAGAGTGCAGCGTGGGGCTCGAACTCAGGAACCATGAAATCGTGGCCTGAGCCAAAAATCAGGTCAAGAGTGGGGCACTTATCTGACTGAGCCACTCGGGCACCCCTGTCCAGTAAATGTTTGGTGAATGAATTGGATACCAACCTTGTGGTAGATCATTAAACTAATGGCCCCCAATGCATCATTCCTCTCCACGCCCATATGCAGTTCCCTTCTGTGATGCTCAGCTTGGCCACAGGCTTGCTTTGGCTTAGGGAGCATCAACAAATGTAATTCAAGCAAAGATGAAGTTAGTGCTTTTGCCCTGGGGCTGGCACTTCTGGAACACTGCCACCTTCAGAAGAGGAAGCCCGATGTTCCTTGAGAATGAAAAGACTACCTGGAGAGAGAGAAGCCTGGCCCAGCCCCCAGGGGATTCCTTGGCTGAATGTACTACGGGGGGAAACCCAGGCAACCCACAGAATTGGTGGTGGTGATGGAGGGAATCATTATTCTAAGTCACTAAGTTTGGGGGCTTACCTAACGACTGATACAGATGAACATCGCATTTTATTTTTATTTTTTATTTTTTTTAATTTTTAACGTTTATTTATTTTTGGGACAGAGAGAGACAGAGCATGAACTGGGGAGGGGCAGAGAGAGAGGGAGACACAGAATCGGAAGCAGGCTCCAGGCTCTGAGCCATCAGCCCAGAGCCCGATGCGGGGCTCGAACTCACGGACCGCGAGATCGTGACCTGAGCTGAAGTCGGACGCTTAACCGACTGAGCCACCCAGGCGCCCCGAACATCGCATTTTAATAACTGGATAGTATTCCATTGTAGCTATATTTTAATGAATTTCCACTGATGGTTGTTCTTTGTAAGTGATGCTGAAGTAAGCATCTTTAACATTTTTGCAAAGTTTTCTCCTTGCAGTGATTTCTGGAGGAGGGATTGCTATGTTAAAACCAATGTACATTTAGGGGGGGCTGGCTGGCTCAGTCAGTGGAGCATGTGACTCTTGATCTTGGAGTTGTGAGTTTGAGCCCCGCATTGGGCGTAGAGTTTACTTAAAAACAACGTACATTTAATATGGGTACACACTCACCAAAAAGGTTGTGTCAGCAGCTACTAAAAAGTGTTAATTTCTCCAGGGAATTTGCCGATCTGATAGAGAAAAAACACTGATTTTTATTGGGATTTCTTCTATTGTAAGTGAATATATTCAAACATCAGTGGGTCTTTTGTATTTGCTCTTCTGTGACTTGATTTTAATATGGTTCTAGGGTTTTTTCTTTTTGTTGGCATGTTTATATGTCTCTTACCGATTTGAAGAAGGACATTATGGGTCAGGAACAAGTCTTGTCCCATGCTGGTTTTCCAGTTGATGGTCTTTCAACCTCTTTTTTTCTGTGTTTTGCCATACAGAATTTTAGGTAGCCAAATTTACCAATTTTTTTCTTTTTTTAGGTTTGGTATCATTTTTAGAAAGGTCTCCCTCAATCTGGGGTCATAAAAGTATTCACCAATATTTTCTACTGCTAATAATAATGCGTTATTATTTTTTTTGCATTATTTTTATTTCATTTTTAAAAACATTGAAATATTTACTTGAAGTTTATTTTTCTGTTACAAGTAAGTTAGGGATTTAGTTATATTTATTTTTATTTTTATTTTGTTTTTTTTAATTATTTATTTTTGAGAGAGAGGGAGAGAGACAGAGTGTGAGCTGGGGAAGGGGCAGAGAGAGGGAGACACAGACTCCGAAGCAGGCTGCAGGCCCTGAGCTGTCAGCAGAGCCCGAAGCGAGGCTCGAACTCACAAGCTGAGAGGTCATGACCTGAGCCGAAGTTGGCCGCTTAACCGACTGAGCCACCCAGGTGCCCCTAGTTATATTTTTCAAATGAGAAGGCCAGTGCTGTCCAGTAGAACATTCTGCAGTGATGGAAGTGTTCTGTGACCACTGTCCAGGTTGATAGCCATAGCCGCAAGTGGCTCTTGAGCGCTTGAAATGTGGCTAGTGCGATTGAGGAGCCCACGTTTTTAATTTCAATTAAATCCAGACAGTCACATGTGTATAGGACACGTGCAGGGATAGACAGCTCTCCACCATTTATTGGCTAGTGTTTCCACACTGATTTTAAATGCCTTCTTTGTCATATATTAAGTTTTCATGGGTGTGTGTGTCCTTCTGGACAACCCCCTGTTGTCGTCATTTGAACTTAATTATTTCAAGTATTATTAAGGTTTGATAATATCTTTAAAAATTTTTTTTGTTTATTTATTTATTTGGAGACACACACACACATACACACACACACACACACACACAGTGTGAGCGGGGGAGGGGTAGAGACAGGGGGGTGGAGAGAGAGACAGAGACAGAGAATGAGAATCCCAAGCAGGCTCCGCACCATTAGCACAGAGCCTCATGCGGGGCTCAAACTCACGAAACCGTGAGATCATGACTTGAGCCAGAGCCGAGAGTCAGACACTTAACTGACTGAGCCATTTGGGCACCCCTAATATCTTAAAAGTAATTTGTTACCTGTTTTCAGAGAGTTCTTGGTTATGCTTACTTATTTTTCCAGATTACATTTAAGATTGTTTTGCTAAGTTTCCTATCCCACTTCCTTTCCCTCTTTGCTTTAGAATGGCATTGAAATTATGCATTTATTTAGCAAGAATTGAGATTTCTGCAATGTAGTGAGAGCCCCTCGCGAAAACCAGGCTTGACTCAAAGTGAGATTTGGAAAGTGAGCAGTCCCAGGTTGTGGTAGGCCTCAACAGTCATGTTTGAGATTTGGGTGTGGGAAGCCAAAGAGATTACTTTTCCCCCCTTATTTTAAATATTTCAATCAAGCATGAATGTGTAGGGAAGTGATATGACCACATGTGTTTTGAGAGTTTTGATTAGAAAATGGTAGTGGACAGAGAGGAAGAGTGGCTGCTGCTAGGTTAGTTAGGTTGCTTCAATAATTGAGGCAAGAAATGACAGTTTCATGGGTTAGGGTGACTATTAGATATTTAGGAGGTTGGACAGATAAGATTTGATAATGAGAATTCTTTTTTATTAAAAATTTTTACTTATTTTTGACAATGAGAGAGGGACAGAGTGTGAGTGGGGGATGGGCAGAGAGAGCGAGGGAGGGAGACACAGAATCCAAAGCAGGCTCCAGGCTCTGAGCTGTCAGCACAGAGCCTGACCCGGGGCTCAAACTCGTGAACCGCGAGATCATGACCTGAGCCGAAGTCGGACACTTAACCGACTGAGCCACTCAGGTGCCCCCATAATGAGAATTTTAGGGGTGAGAGAGTTGAAAGTGTCAGTGATGCCTTCCAGATTTCCAGCTTGTGGGATGAAGGGGTGCAGGGGTAGCTAGGAGAGGAGCAGGTTAGAGGGGTGGGGATCTTAAGTTCAGTTTTGACGTACTGCCTTACCGGAGCCTTTGAGACATTTAACCAAAGATGTTGGATAGAAGGTTGGATTATGGACCTGAAGCTCAAGAGATCTGGGTTCAGATCATGTAAATTTGAGTCATTAGCACAAAAATGGTGATACAGCCCCAGGAGGGAAGGAGATTACCTCTGGGGATGTGGAAAGAAGAGAATGGATGGGGCAGTACAGAGTCCTAGAAGTCCATCATCTAAGGATCAATTAAATGTGGTTGAGCTCACTAAGTAGACCAAGAAGGTTCAGCCATAGAATTAGAAGGAGAATGGGAAACCAGGGAAGAGTTTCAAGGAAGGAGTGAGCAGTAGTGTCAGATGTGAAGTCAAATTACCTAAGAACCAAAGAGCATCTGTTGGATTTATTGACATGCCGGTCACTACTTGCCTCGGCAACGCCAGGTCTGTAACATGGTGGGGCAGAACCAAGGTTTTCTAGGGTACAAGGTGACACAGTAGGTGCAGTGAATGTAACTATTCTCGGAGAAGTTTGGCTTTAACAGGGAAAATAGAGGGTGGTAGCAGTTCAAGATGTGGAGTCACGGAAGGGCTTTTTTTGAAAGATGTAAAGATTTAAGCGTGCTAAGAAGAACAGGGTGGGGATTTCAGAGAGCGGGGGAGAGCAGCCCAAGGTCTGGCGGTATGAGTGGTTAGAACTGACATTGGATAGTGGCCCTCTTCTGTTGTTCCAAGGAGGGAAGCAAAGGGTGGGGAAAGGTGTAGGTAGGTTTCTACACTGTTTGGTGGGAGGTGAAAGTCGTCCCATTAGTGGCTTCTGTTTGCTCTGAAGTGCACTGTAAGATCTGCTGAGAGAAAAGAAGAGGATGTGTGAGGTTTGAGTCTGGAGAGAGTAGAGAAGGTGATGAGTGAAAGAGCGAGCTAACATACTCGGTTTTGTAAGCCATAGATCTTTTCTTCTTTTTTAAGTAAGCTCTAGGCTCAGAGTAGGGCTTGAACACACTATCCTGAGATCAAGCGTTGCATGCTCTATCGACTGAGCCAGCCCAGCGCCCCCTGTAAGCTATAGATCTTTGACTAGCAAGTTGCTTTGTAAATTAAAAGTACTGTCCAAATGTTAGCTGAAATTCATTGAAATCGTTCAGCCAACAGAAGTCTTCATTAACAATTTTCTCCGTCTTCCCAATTTAGGTTTCAATGTGGAAACGGTAGAATATAAAAATATCAGCTTCACAGTCTGGGATGTTGGTGGCCAGGACAAAATCAGACCTTTGTGGCGACATTATTTCCAGAACACCCAAGGTAAAGGTTATCCAGTCTGTGGCCTTGGAACCATTTGTATTAAATGCGTCTAAAGTTGGATGCTCGTGGCAAAACCTTGTGCTCTGCTCTGTTTGGACTGTCAGTCGTTCCTTCTCTTCCAATGACCCACTTACACTTCCTGGGGAGGTTTCTTTTTGGAAAATGGTCCCTGCCTTTCTAAAAAAGGTGCTTGGGCATTAATGCCCTACCTAGAAAACTTCTCTTAATCCAGATTCGTTAAAAAAGGGCTATCCTGATGAATTTTGTCTTTTGGTTCATTGAGAATTGTATGTATGTTAGATGAAGTACCGGTATTTGAAGAATTTGGATTCAGTAAGCTCTTTTAAACCTGTTGAGAATATCTAAGAATCATGCCTCTGGAGGGAAAGAAATGAACAGGCGTGGCTGGAACCCCAGATGCCAGCGTCTTGTGTGGCCACAGTCCCTCCCTGTTGCCCTGCTATTCTAGAGGTGTAGGAATCGACATGCATATCCCAGATCCTTGCCTTGTTTCCTTATCACTGGTTTCTTAGAAGTTGGGGTTCTAATGGGTCCACACCCATCATCAATCTTTTTGAGGTTTTTTCCATGGATTTTGTGTTGGATAAATACTACCTTCTAGAATGTTGCCTGTCAAGATATCCATAAACTGTTCACATAGCTGTTTACACCCTGATTCTCATGTAGAATCATAACCAGATGGCATCTTCACGCTCGCTTTAGAACTTATTTGGAGTCTTAATTTTGCAGATTCTACTACTGGTGGTGTTTTCATTGCATGCGGCTCATAATAAAGGCCTGTATTTGTCGGTCTTGTCACACCCAGTGCCCAAGCCTGCTGGCTCTTTATGTTTTAGATCATTGTTGTAGCACTTCACTTCATTTGCAGCTATTTTCTCAGCCTTTAAAGTAAATTGTATATTTTTTTTCTTAAAATGCTGTGTGTGCGTGTAAACATATATGTGTGTATGTATACACACACACACACACACACACACACACACACACTTGTTGTTGTTGTTAGTGGAAACTTCAAAAGATATAAGGAGGAGAGGATGCAGAATGAACCCCCCTTGTACCCATTGCCCAGCTTCAACAGTTTATTAGCATTTTGCAGAGTATGTTCTAGCAAAGCCCAGACGTGATACCTTTTGCTCATGTATCCTTCAGTTTTCATTTTAAACCGATAAAGCCTTTTTTTCTGAACATAATCTCCATGCCATTATCACACCCCCAAAATTAGTATTAATTCTTTAATGACAAGTACCCAGCCCGTATTCAAGTTTCTCCAGGTGGGTCAGATATGTCCTTTCTATGTTTGATTTGTTTGCATTGGGAACCAAAGTTCACACATTGCGTTTCATGGTTACGTCCCTTTAGTCTCTTACTCTAAAACAGATCTTCTCCCCACCTCTTTTTTTCCTGCGTCATTTTTTGTTAGATGTTTATCCTGCATTTTGGATTTGGCTGATTATTGTAGTGTTACTTAATTTGTCTATGGATATCTTGTAAAATGGTAGTTTGTTCTAGAGGTGTGGTTACATTCTGGTTCATATTGGCGGCAAGAATACTTCAGAAGTGGTGCTAAGTACTTCCTGTTGTATCACATCTTAACACAGGCCTGGTTGTCCCACTTTTAGTGATGCTAAATGGATTCAGATGGTTTCAGCATACTTCTCCCAAAATAAAGTTGCCTTTCACTGAGTGATTCTAGCATTCGTGGAAGACTGCTAGATCTGTTATTAGAGTTACAGAATGGTGATTTTTCTAGATCGTGTCATTTCAGTTGTATTTGTTAGCTGAAATCCTTCTAAACAGAGAACTCCCATCAAATATTTGGTTTCTCTGAAATATAGTTTATATAAGAAAGGCAGAAAAAGTGCTTAATTCTTTACCTTTATTGATCTTCAGAGAACTGACTTGATAACCTAGCAACTTGCATGATGACTGTTATATTTTTATATCTCTGTTTCAATCCGCTGCAGACAGTATACCTTCTGATACTCAAGAGTGTTCATTTATCTTGGGTTGGTACTTGCCATAATGGCCAGACGGATGCAATTCCTCATTAGTCAATAAATCTAGAAAGCGTGGGTCTGAACCACGGCTCTGCTATGAAACCTTGGGAGGGTTAAGTAATCTTTTCTCAGTTTCCTTATCTATAAAATGGAGGTACCACCTCCTGTGTTGGATCATTTGGCTTGAATGAGATTGATTTTGTAAAATGCTTTGTTCGGTGGTTAGATGGTAGTAGGCTAGGAGCCTGTATTAGTCTGGCTTCTCCAGAGGAAACAGAACCAATAGGATGGATGGAAATATATATATCTATATATCTATATATCTATAAATATATATATATACATATATCTCAGATTTATTATAAGGAACTGGCTCACGTGGTTACAAAGGCTGAGCAGTCCCAGGATTTGCATTTAGCAAGCAGGAGAACCAGGGTGGCTGATGCTGGAAGTTCCAGTCCAGAGCCAGAAGTCCTGGAGGCCAGTTCCAGGATGGCCAGGCAGGGACTTCTCTCACTCTTTTCTTTTCTTCAGGCCTTCAGTGGACTGGAGAGGCCCACTCCCGCTGGGAAAGGCAGTCTGCTGTACTCAGTCTGCTGATTCAGATGTCATTAACCTCATCCAGAAACCCCTCCCAGACACACCCAGAGAAAACGTTTGACCACATGTCTGGGCACCCCGTTGGCCAGTCAAGTTGACATGTAAATTACCCCATCACAGAGCCCAAATTGTGAGAGGTTTTACTTCCTCATTCTCTGGCAGGATTCCTTTTGCCTGCCTGATTCAGTGCTGTCACCTTCAGTCACCGAGTTGAAGTGCCTTTTTGTTTTCAATCTTCTATTCTTAACAAGTCCAGTTTAATTGAACTCCAGCGACTGTTGCTTTGATGGCAGGTACCTGGCTGTGTTCTAGGACCTTGCGGTGCGTAATTTAGACTGCTCATGAGATTAGCGAATGGGGAGTGTTTGAAGAATGGATTTGCTGTCTGTGGTGGGTCCAGGCATCTCAGTTCTGAGTGGCCTTGGATGCTGCCTCTTTTTCTTCTGCCAGCTTCTCAAAGGTCAGGCTGTCTTTTATTATTTAAATTTTCTTCATCAGTATGTTGAGTATGACAGACTAAATGATAGCTTTTAGCTCTCCATTAAGACATTTGACTGTCTTCACTAGGCTTCCCTTGTATAGATTGGAATTTGAATAGTTTATGTGATTTCTTAGTTGATTATATTACATAGAGTGCATAAAATGGTCCATTAGTTCTCACGTGGACAGATTTTTCTCTTTTTTTTTTTTTTTTTTAAGGTTTTTCTCCTTGATTGTAGGTGTAGTAATTTTAATTTGTTAAATGGTCATACATTTATACGGTTCAAATTTCCAAAAGAAATAAAAGTGTATAATGAAATACCACTGTCTCCTTCCTGTCTCCTAACCACCCAGTTCTCCCTCCGTAGACCAGCACTTCTGTTTTTTTGCACATCTGTCCAAAGATATTTTCTGCATGTCAGCTCAGAGCCCAATGCCAAGCTCGAACTCACTTATGGACCGTGAGATCATGACCTGAGCCAAAGTCGGATGCTTAACCCACCGAGCCACCCAGGTGCCCCAGCCTCCCGGCCTTTTAAAACAAATTGTAGTGTACCATTCATGTGTAAAATGATCTTTTCTAGGTTCTCCCCGTTCAAAAGTAGAGTCAGTCTGATGCTAGATTCTTTTGTTTCTCAGATCAGGATTTATGTGAAAGCAGTATAAAGTGGGCCCTGATATTTATAAACCTTTGTTTCTATCAGGAATGGTGAAGGGATTCTACGTCTGCTCCCACCCTGTCAACTCTGCTTTGGAGACTAAGGATCTCCTCGAATTTCTGGATAACCTTGTTTGCTTAGTTATGATCAGAGACCTGGTTATACTATTGGTAGAATATTGCATCTTCGGGAGAAGTTTTGGATGTTCTGCATTGTTTTAATCTGATGTGATATAACAGACGGGACTTTGGCTCGGGTGCAGCACCCGAGCACCCCGAAGCCGTGGGAGCTCCTGTCTGAGGAGTGGGCCACCCCAGAGCAGCTGGCCAGGCAGCTGTCGGGTGGGCCTGGGAAGCAGGAGGAAAGGGGCAGAGGGCCAGCGCCGGTTCTCCCTCCTGACATCTCTGTGAAATCCGTGTTGGAGGCAGCCAAGAAGTCATCCTCTCATGCTACACTTCTGCTACCGGGAAGGTCCCTTTGGCAGTGTCCCCATAAGCTGTGGCTGAAGCGGGGCACAAATCTCCCCAGCGACAGGGAGGCCTCCCGAGGCAGCCCGTTGCGTCTTCAGTTTTGTTGACTCTTTGTTGATGTCCTGTAGTTTGTACCCACTGATCTTCAGGGTACTTATAGAGCTATATGAAACCAGTTGAACCTCTCTTTATGGCATGAACTCTTAGATATTTGAAGACAGCTGTCAGTCCCCCAGTGAGTCTTTTCTCGAGATAAAATATCCCGGTTATGTCAGTTCTTTTTCGTCTGACATCGTCTCTAGTTCCTCTGCCGTCCTAGTCTTTCTTTGAATCCTTCCAGTGCGCCTGCGTTGTAGAGCGTGGGGTCCTGCAGCGACCATGTAATCTTCACAGGATGTTCTGACTGACACACGATAGAGAAGGCTTTTTATCGCCCATACCCCAGAAACTGAGCTGCCGACACTGCTCTCGATACAGCCTGAGAGCATATTAGTTCTGGCAGCCGCTTCACGTTTTTGTCGCACGGAGGGCTTATTGTCAGCTAACCACCAAGTTCTTACTATCATTATGTACTTTACTATACACGGACGGCTGCGAAGACGGTCTTCCCCGTTCTCTATTTGGGCGTGAGTAGGTTTTCCCAGGGAATCATCTTGGCCCAGTGCTTCCTCCAGCCAACGTAGCAGCAACCAGCTCTGTGCAGGTTTCTACCTTTGCTTCCACACAGTGTGGTGGTATCTTTCTTCGACCTGTCTCTTGCTTCCTGGGGATCCCCTGATGCTCTCTCTAGTGTGGGATCCTACAAAGATTTCCCGACACCAGCTACCTGGAGTTGGGCCAAACTTCACAGGTCAGAGGCACAAGACTCCCTCACTGCAGGCACCAGCCGTAAATGGGGTCCCCAGACCACCCTCACTTCTCATGGGCTGGCTGCAAACTCAGCAGTTCCCACGACCCCCTCAGGTTCGGTAATTCATCAGAATGACTCACAGGACTCAGGAAAGCGAGATACTTAGAATTACAGTTTTGTTATAGCACAGGGATACAAATGAACCAGCCAAAGGGAGAGACACATAGGGCGAGGTCTGGGAGTTACCAGACACAAAGCTTCCATGGTCCTTTGCACACGGAGAAAACACTGCATTACCTCTGGCACGCTGATGTGTGCCAGATGTGTAACATCATTTGAGCCTTGCCAACCTGGGATGCTTCTCTGAACTTTGATGTCCTTTGTTTTTATTGGGACTTCATTATGTAGGCATGATGTAGAAGCAAGGTAATAAAGCATGAACCTTAACCTTTTCTCTCTATATTCTTGTTTCTGTTAATCTGGTGAAGGCCTGTGATGCTTCTGAAAAGGTAGGTGGGTTGAATGTGCAGCAGCCTTCCTGACTCTGGAGATTAGATGTCCTTCCTTATGGATTGCTTTCGGTGAAACCATACACATAAGTAGGGAGAAGCTGTAAGGACGTATAAACAGTTCCCCTTTCCAGGTTCAGATTACCAACAGGCTTGTGATTTCTTTCCAGGTCTGATTTTCGTGGTTGACAGTAATGACAGAGAGCGGGTCAACGAGGCCCGAGAAGAACTAACTAGAATGTTGGCAGAAGATGAGCTCAGAGATGCAGTTTTATTGGTGTTTGTAAATAAACAGGTATGTTGTTGGCTTTCTGAATACCGGGACTGAAATTTCTGTCAGATGTTCACTTAAAAATATGGATACTTAAATTAGATATCTGCCTTCCTCTCTCTCTAGTCTCTACTGTAACCTTCCCACCTTACCCCCCACCTCTCTCTCTCTTTTTTTTTTAAAGTAAGCTCTAGGCCCAACATGGGGCTTGAACTCACAACCCCGAGACAGCCAGGCGCCCCCTATGCACCTCCTTTTTAGCTTATGTCTTCTATTCATTCATGCAACAAATATTAATTGAGCATCTACTAAGATCCAGGCATTGTTTTAGGTATTGGTGTTGTAGCAGTGAGCAGCAAGACGGACAAAAATCCCTGTGTTCATGGAGTTTGCATTCTAGCGCAAGCAGAGTCAGTCGGTAAATAATATGTAATGTGTCTGCTGGAAGAGTGGAGGATAGATGTGGGGAAGGGCCAGGATTCCTCCATCATAAGATGACATTTGAGAAGAAGACCTGAAGGCCAGCAGGAAGGGAGCCATGTGGGGCCAAAAATAGCAAGGCAGCCAATACAGCTGGAACAGAGCGGGCGGGGGCGGTGAGGGAGGAGATGGTTGCATCATAGGGGGCCTATCTTCCAGGAGGAGAAGGGTCTTCTACATAAATGTAATGGAAAGCAGTAAAGGAAGAGTGGGAGGAGGGCCAAGTGTAGAGCCGTCCCACCTCGGGACTCAAAGCTGAACTAAGCTTGGAAAAGAAGGTAGAGTTGTGGAACGTACCAGCCCGAGATAACCTCAGTCAATTGTGGTGTGTTTCCATCCACTTTCTCCTCCATGAACACATTCGTTATGTGACTGAGCTCTCGCTCTTCTGACTGTGTTGCATCCTGTGTGTCACTTTTTCTCTTGCCATCCAGCTCTTTGTAATCATGATTTTAAATGGTGGCCGGGTCATCACTCAGTGATTACCCTACTGCTGGGTTCGATGTCACTAGTGAGCACAATGGACTTTCAAAAAGAAAATGACGCTTGTTCTTTTTAATTATAAAAACAGAACATGCCCGTGGTATAAACATGCCAGCAGTTCAGAATACCAAGTGAAATGTTCTAGCCTCACTCTTCAGGGTAAAACATTGTTGAATTTCTTCTTTTCCCAGAGTTACAACGTTCTATGCCTGTGTAAACAGTTATGTGATTGTATTCATATTTACATTCTGGAGATCAGCTTTTTTCCTTAGCCTATCTTTGATGTCATTCCATATCACTATATCTAGATCCATATCAATATATCCAGATCCATATCAATATGTCTAGATCTACATTACGTGGCAGGCATAGTTGTAGGAACTTGAAATATATCAGAGAACAAGCTTGTAAACAAGCTTGGGTTCTAGTTAGAGGAGACAGATGATAAGTAATTCACGTACCAAATAAGTAAGTTTTATAATGTGGCAACATATGGTGACTGCGGCATTTGAAAAGATTAAGCAGGACAATTAGGGAGGGGTCCCGGGGGCTCAGGTCACGAAGGCCTTGCAGACCATCACAAGGACGCTGGCTCTCCCCCTGAGAGAGACGGAGCTGTTGTCGGGTTTTGAAAGAATGGTTCGCTCTTCCCCTGACCACTGGGTTGAGAGCAGACTTGAGGGGAACAAGTGCAGAAGAAAGGGGACCAATTAGGAAAGTTCTTTCAGTGCTCCAGGGTAGAGGTCATGGTGCTGGCATCGGGAGGGTATCTGCGGAGGTGCTGAGGAGGGGTCAGATTCTGCATCTGTTTTGATGGTACAACCAGTGGTGGTACCCAGTGTGGAGTTGAGAGGTCAGAGAGAGAGAGAGATTAAGGACCAGCTGAGCTCAGACTGTGGGGTGGGGTAGGTTTGGGGAGAAGAACGTAGTATTTTGTTATATAAATGCATCGTTAAAAACTGACTTTCGGGTTTTCTTTTTCAAGGATCTTCCGAATGCTATGAACGCAGCGGAGATAACAGACAAGCTCGGCTTACATTCCCTCCGCCAGAGAAACTGGTACATTCAGGCCACTTGTGCCACCAGTGGAGATGGGCTTTACGAAGGCCTGGACTGGCTCTCCAACCAGCTCAAAAACCAGAAGTGATCGGAAGCGATCCCTTCCCCGTGCGTTGTGGCAAAGTCAGCTGGCCTCTTCTGTGTGCGTGCGTGCGTGCGTGCGAGGAGCTGAGTGTGGGTGTGTGGCTGGGAGCGGGAGCAGCTTTCTCACACTGTGCCTTATACATGCTGTAAGAAAACCAGTCTTACGTTTGAAGAAAAACCAGTGTTACATGTGAAATGCTACCTTCCACTTCAATAGCTCCGGCGCTCAGCCTGGCCGCGGGTGGAGGGCCCCCGGGGGCTTCCTGGTGCGCGCTCGCCAGAGCCGTCTCCACAGCGGGCAGGAGGCGGGGAGCTGGCTGGGGGCTGAGTGGAGCTGGCAGAGCCGGGGCTGGCGTCTCCGCACAGCTCGAGTCCCCTTGGACGCTGGTGTCCTTTTGTAAGCAGGAAGGTCCCGTCCTTCTTGCCCATCACTGCCAGAGCTAGCAACTCACTTGTCAGTGCTTTAAAGCAAAAGATCCTCAAGAGGAAAAAGGCACTTGCTTCCTGCGGGTTTGAAGTTCAGCTCTGAACTTTTCCCTTAAGTTATTTTCTTCCTGGTGGAATGTGCTTCATTTAAAGGAACTCGAGGTCTTTTTCATTAGAGTGTCAAGTCTCCATAACACTAGAAAATTGTCCAGTCCTTCCCTTATGCTAGTTCCTTCCCGTTTGCCTCTTATTTGCCCGATGGAGACCATGTGGGGTAAGTAACCCAGCGGGAGGCCGAGGTTCTTGGCCACAGGGTCCTGCGGAGGGGCAGGCGTGTGTCCCTGCGTCTGTCTCCCCTTCTCAGGTTTCAGGCTCCCGAGGCTGCTGCTCCCACTTCTCTGTCCCGTGCTGAATGTTCTGTGCTCAAAGCGGGAGGTTCACTCCTGCGATGGAATCGTCGCCAAGTTCATGATCTCCCTTCAACTTTCGGTTTTGGTCTGTTTCTGTTCCCAGAACCACACACCTGTGAGTTCTGCGAGTGAGAGGGTTGAGAGCTTCCTTTGGGGTCGAGATGAAATTCCCGGCCACCCCTGTGACTGCCCCTGAGTCGGTGCTCACTTTTGGTATGAAAATGTCTCCTCCGGACCGCTCTCTGCGGCGCCCGCTCCCCCTCCCGGATGGCAGTAATGTCCTACGTGGAAACGTGCTTTATGCGGTCCTCAGAATGTTCATGAAAATGGCCTGGAGGTGAGCTTGGTTTCACATGGTAGTCTAGAGCTCGTTTGGCCAGACAGCTGTTGACCGGATGTGTACCTGAGCACTTCCACTACGTGACCCTTGAGAAGTCCTTTTTCAAAAAAACTTCTTATTCAAATTACAGAGGAGGGGAATGTAAGGTGAACTTGAACTAAAGTAACCCTTGTTTATTGATAATAATGAAGTCGATACTACCAGGAAGACATTTCCTGCCACGATCAACGTGGGGTGTGATGTTTTTCTGTAAGATGTTGACCCTAAAGACTGTTCATTGCAATACTGGCATCCAAGTCCCGATTTGGTTTTTAACCCTGGAACAGTTCCTGAGAGATTTAAGTTGTGCGCCTCAAATGGGCAGGGACTGTGTCCTATACTTTTGTATTTGTGCTTAGTACGGTGTACCTAGTACAGTGCTAGGCCTCGTTTAACAATTGTCGGTCGGTTGGACAATAAAGAACTTGCTCTGGAAGGAGGAGAGGACAGCCACGTGCTTCTGTATGTGTCGTCGAACTACTTTAAGATCCCTTTTCCCTCCGTCTTAGCAGACTTCCTATTGAACATTCCCAGGGTACTTGTGCAAAAGACGACCCCGGAGGTGCTGTCCTGGGCCTTTGTGCCTCTAGCGGTATCCTCACTGATGGCATCCGTGACACTTTCAAACTATGGGCTTTCCCTGTGGTCTGGAGCTGGTGAGTGGGGGTGAGCGGGGCCACTTCAGTGTAGTCACTTTGAACAAAGACTTGGGTCCCTGAAAGCCATGTTGATATCCCAGTTATGTCCCTTCCTGGCTGCTGGCCTCTGGCCATTTACTCTTAGCTTCTGTATCTCTTGAGCCTCCATTTGCTTACCTGTTTTCCTTTCTCTTTCTTTTCTTTCTGTCTTTCTTTCTTTCTATGCTTATTTATTTTTGAGAGAGAGAGAGAGGCAGAGTACAAGTGGGGTAGGGGCAGAGAGAGAGGGAGACACAGAATCGGAGCTGTCAGCACAGAGTCTGACGCCAAACTTGAACCCACGAACCGTGAGATCATGACCTGAGCCGAAGTCGGACGCTTAACCGACTGAGCCACCCAGGGGCCCCTTTTTTCCTTAACTGTTAAATGGGAGTGATGATACTTACCCAGTAAGGTTGTGCGGATTCAGTGTCTCAGACCTTTGTATACCTTGCTCTGGTGTTTCCCGGGGAGTATCTTCCTGTCTTAAGTGTGAACAACAGTGCTGGTGGCCACAAACCGATGAGCGTTATTTGTAGGAGAAGGGAAGTGGGATCGTGTGTGGGGGCTGTATAAATCTCTCTCTTGCTCTCTTTACCTTCTATTCTGCTGGATGCTTGGTCCTTTTCTAACCATGGAGAATGTTCACGAGGCCAGCTGGGGTCCTTGATTACCAAGCATGTTGCTGTATCCTATCCTCACCTGTTTCTCTTCCTTTTTTTGGTTCATTCTGTGGTTTTTAGTGTACGCAACCACAACGACTGATTTTAGACAACCCCCCCCCCAAAGAAACTCTGGATCCAGTAGCATCCACTCCCCATTCCTCCCTTCCCCCAGGCCTGTGGCGACCACTAATCTATTTTCTGTTTCTTTGGATTTGCCTGTTCCGGGCAGGTGAGGGGCCTGGGGCTGGTGGGTGCTTTAGGAAGTGCTGAGGTGCTGTTGGCCTGACCACAGCATCCGTCCAGAGACATAGATCTGAGGCACAGATGAGGCAGAACCCCAGGGGAAGGACTGCCTTATAGGAACCATGGAATGTATTATCTTGAGAGGGAATGGAATGCTAACAATAATTATGCGGGACACAGGGCAAAAAATGGGTTGTGTGGTCACCCTATGGAATGGTAAGGGCTCTGAACCTTGAATCCAAGTCTGAGGCTGAAATTAAAGCTCTGCCCACTTCCTGGCTGGATTTGGTTGGGCTACTCAACCAATGATCCTGCATTTCCTTACCTAGAAGCCTGACCTCTGGGACACAGCTCTGTGTGGATACCAAGAATATGGGGTAATATGGGGGTTCTGTGAGTCAATTCTATACATAGTGGGTCGTATAATCAGATCTATAATATAATATAGGCATATAATGCCTATAATAAGGCATATAATGCCTTAACAGAACTGGGAATGTTTCCATGTGAGTTGCTCAGCACAGGAGGGTTTACACTCCTGTTGAGGTAGATTTCAAGTGAAGTAGGACACCATGAAGTGACCTGAGTCCTTTGTCCACAGGTCTGATGGAGGTCGTCAAATAGTACACGCAAATCTGATGATACGCCGTGGAGATGAATTTTTTTTTCCCTTTGAAAGTTTCGATATTCTTCTCACCTTTTTTGGTAGCAGCTTTATTGAGACATAATTCACCTACTCTACAGTTCACCCATTTAAAAGTGTACAGTCAGTGGTTTTCAGTATACTCAGATCTGTGTGACCATTATTGTAATTTTAGGACATCTTTGTCATCCTGAAAAGAAACCCTATGCCCTTTAGCATTTGCTCCCCATCCTCCCTCCCCCCGACCCCAATCCTAGGCAACCACTAACCACTGACACTGATCTTTCTGTCTGTAGATTTGGTGGGGATGCTTTTTTTTTTTTTTTAATTTTTTAAAAATGTTTGTTTATATTTGAGAGAGAGACAGCGTGAGCAGGAGAGGGGCAGATCCAAAGCAGGCTCCAGGCTCTGAGCTGTCAGCACAGAGCCCGACGTGTGGCTCAAACTCATGAACTGCGAGATCATGAGCCGAAGTCGGACGCTCAACCGATTGAGCCACCCAGACGCCCCTGGTGGGGATGCTTTTTAAACTGGCTTGTCACACCTTGTGGTCTCTAGGAGCACCATGCTACGAAATTTTCTTCTCTTTTTATTTTTATTTTTTTTTAATCGTCTTCTTTTATTCTAACGCGTGGCCATGAGGAGGAGGGTGCTGTGCACACACAGGACTCACACACAAGCATTGGATGGACCACTGACCTTTAAGGCTCCGAAGTGTCTAGTCAGACTAGCTACTAATTTGACCAGTAAATAACTTGCTGCTGCTCATCGCCACTAGGTGGTGCTGCTGCTTCATCCCACTGACCTACACGCAGCGCTGGCAGAGGTGGGCCTTGGGGGTTCCAGGTGCTGGCAGCATCCGTCTTCTTCCCGGGATGTCAGGAGTAACCTAGGAAACGGCCTGCAGTTAGGGATGTGCCTGGAAGAGAAAGGCAAATGGACACTCAGAGCAGAACACTTGTGAGTGCCAATGATAAGAAAGGTGGCAGCAGGATTAGAAGCGGTAATCATAATCGCAAAGCAGTAATCACTGCCATTTATTGAGCATAATACCATTGTAGGCAGTTTACGTACATCAGCTCTGCTCTTCACACCCGGCAAGGCACATGTATTACATCTACTTTGCAAAGGGAGAAGCCAGGGTTCAAGAGGATAGAGTACCTTTGTGAGGCCACATGGCCATGATTCAAATGTAGATCTGGGGCACCAGGGTTCAGATTCTTCCAGAATACTTCCAGATACTGCCACCTCAGACTCTGTGCCGAAGACCAGACACTGGCACGTGGCGAGAGAAGGAAGCAAAAGTGACAGTGGAGACAGCTGGGGAGGGTCCAGGGCCCAGGCTCACAGCAGCAGGTACAGAACCATGTCAGCTGACAGGAAAGAATGAGTGGTGGATGGAGGGGAAGAGCCAGGGCATGGGGACGTGGGCTGCGTTATTAGGCCAGTGGAGGCTGCAGCCAAGGGACAGCTCGACCTACCTTGGATGCTTTTGTTCTTCGGGAATCAAAAACTACAATCTGTTCTAAAACTGGATTGTGCTGATGGCTGCACCACTGTATACATTTATTAAGAACCTTCAAATTGCTTTCTCACAATGGGTGAATTGGATAGTAGGCAAATTACCTCAAGAAAGCTGTGTGAAATTTACAATCATGAAACCAATGGCAACAAGGGTGCTGAGTTAGTACATCTTGGCAGTGCTGTGGGCACCTTGAGAAGAGGGAGAGTATCATCTCAGTAGGAAGCCTGGCTGACAGCTGTCCAGCCTCTGCTTGCATGCTTTTGGTGCCAGGGAGCTCAGTACCTTAAAGCAGCTGATTCCAACTCTAATCTTCAGAAAATTGAAATCTGTCTCTTGCCGTTATCCTTCTGTGCAGAATAAATCTCTTTGCTTTGGCATGTGACATTTCTTTGAGTGTTTGAGGGCAGACGTTGCATTCCCCCCAAGTTATTTTTATTTTTGTTTTTTGGGTTTTTAGAGAGTTATGGGGGGGGGGGCGGTGGTGAGGGGCAGAGAGAGAGAGAGGATCTTAAGCAGGCTCCAAGCTCAGCATAGAGTCTGACACGGGGCTCGATCCCACAACCCTGGGACCATGACCTGAACTGAAATTAAGAGTTGGACGCTTGGGGCGCCTGGGTGGCGCAGTCGGTTAAGCGTTCGACTTCAGCCAGGTCACGATCTCGCGGTCTGTGAGTTCGAGCCCCGCGTCAGGCTCTGGGCTGATGGCTCGGAGCCTGGAGCCTGTTTCCGATTCTGTGTCTCCCTCTCTCTCTGCCCCCCCCCCCCTCATGCTCTGTCTCTCTCTGTCCCCCCCCAAAAAAAAAAAAAAAAAAAAGTTGAAAAAAAAAAAAAAAAAAAAAGAGTTGGACGCTCAACTGACTGAGCCACTCATGCACTCCACCCCCCAAGTTCATTTTTTATCCCATACGGAAACCCCCGGATTTTTCATATGTAAGATTTCTAGCCTCTCCCATTCTGGTAGCTCTCTGCCATACTTGCTTTGATCTGTCAGCATCTTTCTTAAAATGTAAGGGCCAGGGGTGAACCCAATGATCAGATGCCAGCCCGGTGATATGGCTAATAGTTTGAATCCTGGAGTTAAGTTCTCTGAGTTCAAATCCTTGCTCCACTAAAGGTCAGCTGTGTGACAATGGTTAAAATACCAACCTTTCTGTGCCTTATATTTAAATCTGTTAAACCTTATTTCTTCATCTTGCTCACCATGAATCCTCAAAGATTCTGTCAGTTGCTTCACCAAGAATAAGTATACAATGTGCATAGCAGCGTCTTCATGTACCGATTGATCAACAGTGCAATGAGGTCAATTTGACCATTTACCCTTACTGAGTATGTTGGCCACAAGTAACACCTGCCATCTTCTCTGAGGGCTCAAAACAGAGCTGACTACAGGTCAACGTCAGACATGCCAATCTCATTTCCGGAATCCACTTTCTTTTTCAAATGTGGGCAACATTTTCCTATTTCCAATTTCCGCCCACCCCTTGCACCTTCCTGGTTTCTCAATATTTATCAGTGAGGGTTCTGCAGTCACACCAGAAAGTTCTCGGATATATTTAGTTGGAATCAGGAAAGCTGAGCCCATGTAAAGCAGCAGGGCTCTCCTTGAGCACTGTGTCACCTGTCTTGGATCTCAGTTACTCCATAATCATGTCTGTTAACCTTTCCAGCTTGAGGATTATTCCCTTTAACAAAGGAAATGTAAGAAAATAGAAAGGAGGCTTTAGCTCTTTCCCAGTCTTTTATTAATATCGCGTCATCTGCCTTGAAGATCTCCCTGTTACTCTTGCTCAGGAGAAAAAAAAATGAGCTTTTGAAGGCTGCCTTTGTTACATCTTACCACAAGCCCTCATCATTCTGGTATTCGATGATGATGATAATAATACCACCTAATATTTCTTGTATACTTACCGTGTTCTAGTCACTATCTTACACATATTCGTTTCATTTGTAAACATTCCCGCAACTGTCCATTCTTATCGTTTATCCTTCGGTGTTTCTCATTCATTGTCCTCTTAAAATCTGAGTTTAGCCCTGAGCTCCCAGTGTTGCCACCACTTACATTTCCTTAAAAGCTGCTGCATTCCTCCTGATTGGGTGGGTCCTGTCTCTGAGGAAGGCCTGCCTTCCCAGACCTGCAGGGGTGGGGGGAGGTTCCCTGGGGCTGCATGACTCCGCATAACTGATGGCTACATACAAAGGGAGAAACTCAAATTTAACTGAGGAGGGATGCAGAAGGCAGAAAAGTGGTCTGGCCCTAGGAATGCAGTGGGAAGGAGTCCAAAGGTTAAAGTCTAGGATATGTGGGCGTGGCAGGAATTGGAGAGAAGGAGACTCCTTCCAGATGGAGGCTGTAACAGTGTGAACCCATCTGTGAGGGTTCTTTGTATGTGTTGATTTAACTGGGCTAAGGGATGCCCAGATAGCTGACAAACAGTATTTCTGGGTATATTTCTGGGTGAGTGTTTCCAGAAGAGGTTAGCATTTGACTCCGGAGACTGGGTAAAAAAGGCCCATCCTCACCAATGGGGGCTGGGGTCACCCAATCCATTGAGGGCCAGAATAGAACAAAAAGGTGGGGGAAGGGCAAATTCTTTCTTTTCCTTCTTAAGCTTCAACATCCATCTCTCCTGCCCTTGGACATCGGAATCGGAGTTCATGGTTCTTGGTCCTTGGACTCTGGGATTTACATAGGCCTAACCTCCTTTGGCCTCAGACCGAATTACGCCACCAGCTTTCCCGTTCTCTATCTTGCAACAGCGTATCATGGCATATCTCAGCCTCCATATAAGCCAGTTCGCGTAATAAGTCTCCCCTGTGTATCACCACGTATCCTATTGGTTCTGTTTCTTTGGAGAACCCCAATACACCATTTCTTTTTTCAACCGTGAGGGTCAGAAATGAGTCCAGAGGAGTGGCTCTCTCCCCTACTTCCTCAACCTGAGGACGAAGACCGGCCACAAGCAGGTAAGGCCTTCCAGGATGCTCTACTTTTAGCAGAATGAGCCTTTCTATCTGTTTTCCCCCCAGAGCCAAATTTCCTCACCCCTCCTGGATTTTGCCTCTGTTCCATTCTGTGACTTGCATTGAAAAAGAAAACAAGTTAGAGTCTTCCCACTGTGCCATCAGCTTTGAGATAAAGGACTGTGAATTTTTGCAAAATTCCCTCCTAGGGCCTAGCACTGGGTAGGTGTTCCACATATATTTGGTGAGTTAATGAAATCAAAGTGCTCTCCTTCTGTTCTTCTGGCTGGGTAGTGTACGGAAGAATCCCGGAACGCCGTCATTTGTATTTCTGTCCCCTTTAACTGACCCTGATAATTCTCACAATGTGTCCATTTTCAGATGCATGGATTTCCATGCAAGCATTTTGCACACAAAGATGGTTCAATATATATCACTTGTTCATCTGACTGAAGACCCCAGAAGAGACTAGCACCCCAAAGGAGCATATATTTCTCTTTTAAGGCTCCCCAGCCCAAAGCAGGCATCTTAGGGATAAGCATGCAGTACGCAGTTGATAAATACTCAGTTACCAATTAGGGACCATAAATATGCAAGAGTGGTAAATTAAAAAAGAGCTGTGTTACAGATAAGCAAATAACAAGTTATCTAGAACAGCCGAGTCTACTGTGCTCTGCATATAGGGAGAGGAAGCCTCCACCAGCTAGAGAGATCTCCCTTCTAATTAGGCTTCTGTTAGGATAACATTGCAAGTAGCTAGGGATATTATTGCGCTTATCTGCTACTCTTGGAATAAACTCGGAGATTTAAGTTGGGCAGTAGAAGGAGGCTGTCCCAGGAATAAATAAATACATTGGGACCACTCCTGAGTGAATACTCCACACATAGCTAATGAAACGTTAACCATCAATACTAACCTGATTGGGTTGCTGCGTTTTGCATCAATGACACTTAAATGTAAGCTCAAGAATTTAGAAGGCCGGGAGCATCTCTACTTGCTAGATGGGGTGCCGCGTGGTCCATGAATCATCTATTAAAGCCAATTAGGTCGTTTTTTTTTTTTTTAGTTTGTTTATTTATTTGTTTATTTATTTATTTATTTATTGAGAGTGTCCGTGGGTCGTTTTTATTTTTTTAGTTTGTTTATTTATTTGTTTGTTTGTTTATTTATTTATTTATTTGTTGAGAGTGTCCGTGGGTCTGGGACAGACAGAGAGAATCTCATGAACAGTGAGATCATGACCTGAGCCAAAATCAAGAGTCAGTCGCTCAACCAACAGAGCCACCCAGGCGCCTGAGATCTTTTTTTTTTTTTTTTTTCTTTTTTAAAGAAGAATTTGGGTGGGCAATTAACAGGACATGGCTCAGGAAATTTTAGGTTTCAAATTTCGGAAAAATTAGCACACTTGGGCAACTTGAGTATCTTCTCATGAGGGTAGACAGTCTCTGCCTCTAAACCCTGGCTGACCAGGCTTGCTGCCGAGATGGGCACTGAGAGGAGAAAATATAATGTTCTCCATTATCTTGCCAGTCATTGAGACGTGTAACAGATGCATTTTATCCCCTCGACAGTCCCCTTTAATAAAACAGCTCAATTCTCGGTGGATTAATTGGCCGACGGGCTGGGAAGGATTCGCTGTCTGGGGGGTGTTTGCTCTCCCTGGCTGGGGTGGGTTAAGGGTGTGGCTGGCAGGATGGCTGGTGTGACAGAATCAAGCCACAGATCCAGCCTCTCTGACCCCTCCAATCAGCAGATTTCACTTTATCTTCCACCCGCCACACTTCTCTTTCTTCTGAGACCAGAGAGACGGCAGTAGAACACAGATTTTTGTCAAAGGGCCTGAGCTGGTGTCCTGCCTGTCTCCACTGCCGTCTGGTTAGGTGATTCTAGCTTTCCAAGGCTCATCTTCTCCATCTATCAAATGGTATGATGATACCCACCAGAATCATTCAGAAGGTTGCTGGCAAGGGGAGGTGCCTGGATGGCTACACTAGGCTTTAAAGAACCGTATGGGCGCTGGTTTTGCCACCCACAGTCCTTACTGAGCCAGCCCTAGCAGCATCCGCGCTGAAGCAGGGCTGCCCTGCAGATGGCGCTGTGGCCCAGGGAATGCTCCCAGAGAGAACTCCGGCAGGTGGGACTACACCTGAGAGGCTGGACAATGGGTGGGTCTAGTCTGGATTTCTACTTCCTGTGTGTCCTGGGTGTGTGTCCCACCGACAGGTCCCCCATGGTCACATTGGGCTTCTCACAGGGCCAGTTGCCTGCTAAACCAGTGGTCCTCTCTTTCTCCTTTACTGCCCTCCAGTGGATGGAGTGCTGGGTCTTGCCTACCTGCTCATGCTCTTTGACCCCTTCTCAGGTGGTGCGTCTGCAGCCCTTTCAATCCCATTGGGGCATCTTAAGGCTTAGATAACCCCCCGGGGCTCCATCTATCTGTGATGGTGGCCACCAGCTCTACTCTGGGAAACATCCTTATCCTGACTTTGTTTCCCATGTGAGGCAATGTGACAAAGGATCTAGGCCAGTAAAAGAGAGAAGGCACCGGGACCCCCAAGTGGTGCTCAGAAGACAAAAGGCCAGGCTAACAGGTGGGCTCGGCTCCCATCAGGTGGGAATCCTGGCCCACCACCCAGCATTTCTGTGTCCAGGGGCTCCTTCTGGGGGATGCCCAGAGCCCCCTCCCCTGCCCGCGAAGAGAAGAGAATTAGACCTGCCCTCTAGGATGCAGTAGCAAAGACTAAGTGAGATGAGTCATCCCGTGGGCTTCGCAGAGTGCGTGGTACACAGCAAGGTTCAAAGGATGGTGATCAGTATTCAGTGAGGAGCAGAAGTGAGGAGGTGGAGGGATCGGACCAGGGAGAAGACAGGGGCGGCTTGTGAGGGAGGAAAAGTGGCAGTGGAGAGGAAGGTTTCTTGGCCCTGGAAGGCCACCCTCACTCTGCTGACCCCCGGGGCAGCCGTGCTGGCAGAGCCAGGTGCCAGGCAGAACGAGCCAACCATCTGGCCAGTTGTTTCTGTAACAAAAATAGATGGTGGCAGGGGCTTGGAGAGCCGTACTCCGTTGACCACAACTGGCAGCGGAGGCCAGGGCCTCCTGGAGACCCCCCAACCCCTATCAGCAGCATTCAGGCCAGCACGCTGCAGCAGCAGGTGAGGTCAAGATCTAGCCTCAAGGAAGCAGGCACAGAGGCCCAAGGGCCAGAACCTTCGCTGAGCAAACAGCAAATCCTGAGAGGATTTGCCCTTCCTCCTGGTCAGCGATTTCTTCCTCCAGGGGCACAACCTCCTCTGTGTCCCATGAAAGTGCCTCCCTACCACCACCGTGGTATTTATTACACTGCACGGTCAGAAGTTCGGGCTCTGAGGCCAGACGGCCTGGAATCACCTCCTGCTCCCACACACACGGGCTGTGTGACCTTGGCAAGTTGCGTAGCCCCACTGTGCCTCAGTTTTTTCAACTGCAAAATGAGTTGTCGCGAGTGTTCATTGAGTTAATGCATGTAAGGACGCAGTGGGGCCTGGTGTGCCCGAGGCACCCAACACCTCATCCTTTTCTCTTCTTTTAAACCCCATCAGTCTCTGTCTCCTACCTCTCTCTCTCTCTCTCCCTCCCTTTTCTCTTCCCTTTCTCATCCATCCAACAAACATGCCAAGCTATGGGGAGGGGAGCTGTGGGGCACATAGCAATGGGACACTGTGAGCACAGGACTCTCCAAGGTCCACCCCTTGTCAGGGCTGTGATCTGCCCACACAGCTGATGTCTTCACCATCACTGCAATGGGGCTGGTCTCCCAGGCCCCAAAGACTGATCCAGCCCAGCTCCTACAGAGGACAGGGCTGCCTTTGCCCTCAGCCTCCAGGGAGAGGTGATTCTGGGAGAGGGAGTCTTCCTTCCTGAGACGAGGGCAGCACTGCTAAGAGTCTGGCTGGGAGTGAATGGGGCTGCTGGGGGACAGCACGGCTGTCAAACCCAGGAGCTCCTCATCTGGGGACGGTGTGCTTCTGCCCTGCTAATGACAGAGCCATCGCTCACAGGGCACCATGGCATCGTGCAGGACCAGACACTGCTGTCTGTCCCCAGACAGGGTGACAGATGTCATGGGGGCTTGGGAGGTTCCGAGGGGGAGAGTTGGGATACCCTCCTCCCCCCAAGTCATGTCACATCTCCCAAAGTCACACAGAAATGTTCTTACACACCTCAGTGCCTTTGCATGGGCCATTCCCTCTACCCGACCTGCCCTCCCCTACCTCAGGCCTCCTCCATCTGACAATGTGTCGAGCATCCTTCCAGACTCAGTTCCTGGGGCACACCTGGGAAGCCTTCTTCAGTACTCCAGGACAGAAGGAACCCCATCCTCCTCCATGCTGCTCGGATGCCTTGTACATACTTTCCCTAACACAGTGGTCACAGCGAATGACAGTTATTTGTTTAGGTGTTTGTTCCCCCTGCCACAGACAGTGAGTTCTTGAGACGAAAGGCCAGGGCTCGGCTTTCTCTGCATCCTAGGGCTGAGCACGTAGGTGGCACCTAACGAATGTGTGCTGAGGAGTGGATTGCCATTGCTGTCACCATCGATCTCTACGCACATCTCGATGCTGAGCAGGACCCAATCCCCGCTTGATGTCTGGCCTAGAGGGACATCCTGCTTTAGTGAGAGCTTTAGAAAGCCAGCTGGCTAGAAGGATCTAGAATGAGGAGGCCTTTTCCTATTGAAGGCCAGATCTAAGCTCTCTTTTCCTAAAGAACTAGGGGATACCAGTTTGGAATTGCCTTTAAATGTTTATTTTTGAGAGAGCGCGTGAGTGGGGACAGGGCAGAGAGAGGGAGACAGAGGATCCAAAGCAGGCTCTGCGCTGACAGCAGAGAGCCTGCTGTGGGGCTCGAACTCATGAACTGAGAGATCATGACCTGAGCCGAAGTCCGACACTTGACCAACTGAGCCACCCAGGCGCCCCTGGAATTGTCTTTAAATGTACATGAGGAGTTTGAGCTCAGAACTAGTTAAGCCTCTTCTTCCCATCTGAGGCGACCCACAAACCGTGAATGGCACCCACCGGAGGCAGAAATGAGGCAGGGCTCCCTGGGGCAGAAATCCAGGGAGATGCCTCCCAGATCACAGGGGGGAAAAACAAAGAAGCAGTTTCTGTCTCAATTTTGTGATGCAGACACATAAAGTGTTCCTCATGGTTGCTTTTAAAACAGAGGAGAGAGAACGTAAAATGACTTAACAAATGAAAAAGTAATTGGAAAAAAAGTTCCTGCCATCCCATGTGATGGCCAGTTAAGGGGGAGAGAGAGCAGGGCAGAGAGAAGAAGAAGGGGAAGACCAAAGAAGGTGGGAAAAATAATAATGGCATGAGAGCGGGGGGCAGAGATAGAGAAAGGAATTTGAGAAAGAAATGGTGGAAACACACACAGGAGGCCCTCCGACACTTGCTCTTCAATTGTGCCTTCTTTGTGTTTTGTTACTGTTTTTACGAGTTTAAGGGATGCAATTTCAATCACATTTCTCTATTTTCTGACTTCTAGAATGAAAAATTCCCAGTGAGATGCCTGATGTCATTCTTCGTGTTGATCTGTTTTGCTTTGTTTTTGTTTTGTAATCTGTTCTTTTTTTTTCCGCCCCTTCTGAAAACTTTTAAGATCGTCTTTTACTTCAAATGCACCACCGTGAAATTAGCATGGACTTTATTCGTTCATTGTATTGGGTGCTCAGTGGGCTTTTATTTTTATTTATTATTTCTTTCTTTATTTTCAGTGGGATTTTTTAAACATGAGAGAGAGAGAGAGAGAGAGAGAGAGAGAGAAAGAGAGAGAGAGAAAGAGAGAGAAAGCGAGCAAGGGAGGGGCAGAGAGAGAAAAACCCAGGCAGTCTCCTTAGTGTCAGCACGGAGCCCGATTCGGGGCTCAATCCCATGAACCACGAGATCATGACCTGAGCCCAAGCCAAGAGTCACCTGCTTAACCAGCTTGAGCCACCCAGGAGCCTCTCAATGGACTTTTTAAATCCGGAAATGTAAGTCTTTCTTATGTTCCTTTGACAATGGACTCCCTTCCATGTTCTATGTCCTGTATTTCTTCTGTTGGGCTTCCTAGGTGGATCTTTTACTTTCCCTATTTTTTTTTCTCTCTCTTCTTTTCCATATCTTTATTTCTTTCCTACTTTCTGAAAGTTTTCCTTGATCCTTTCAAACTTTATTTGTTGCCTATTTTATTTTTATTGGCAACTTTGTTTCACTATCATGTTTTCTTTCTTTCTTTCTTTCTTCTTTCTTTATTTTTTGGTTTTAAATTTATTTACTTAAATTCAAGTCAGTTAACACACACTATAGTATTGGTTTCAGGGAATAGAACCCACTGATTCATCACTTAGTTTTAACATCCAGTACTCATCCCAACAAGTGACCTCCTTAATGCCAATCACCCATTTAGCCCAACCCCCCCAGTCAGTGCCCCTCTGCTATCAGATTTTCAATATCCAAGGGTTTGCTCCCTTTCTCCCCCTGATTATTGCCTTTAAAAAAATTATTTATTTTTGAGAGAGGGAGAACAAGTTGGGGAGGGGCAGAGAGAGAGAGAGAGAGAGAAGGAGAGAGAGAATCCCAGGCAGGCTCCACACCATTGATGCAGAGTCTGACGTGGGGCTTGAACCCAAGAACCGCGAGAGCATGACCTAAGCTGAAGTCGGACAATTAACCAACCGAGGCGCCCCTGGTGATTCCCTTTTCAAAACAGTTTTTTGGGGGCACAATTTATATCCCAGGAAAGTCATCTATGTTTAAGTGCATGATTCAATGGTTTTTAGTAAATTTACAGAGATGTGCAACCATTACCATAATCCAGTTTGGATTACTCCTTCTCGTATAGTCTTTTGTTCTAGTTTCATGGGTGACCTATCTTCTCCTGTCTCTCCCAAGACGATGCCTGTTTCTTTGATGTTTTCAAGTTCCTCCCTTTGGTTGTTGGTCAGCTGGTTTCAGTTTCTGCCTTTCATCATGTTGGAGACGTTCCTCAAGTTCTTGGTTCTTCTTTGCGGTCCACCGATATTTAAGAGTAAAGTATTAAGAAGCCATCTGGACACTGTGTGAATGAGCATCATTTGTCAATTGGCAAGCTTCACTATGGGAGTTATATGAGGGCCATTTCTTTGAGGTTCCCCAAATGTCAGTATCAGTGAGTCTTTTCTAGGAGTCATTCAATTTCTCCAGAAAAGAGTCTACCAACCTCTCTGGGGTTGGGGTGGGTGAGTGTGGTGGGCTAGTGCTGATCTGTTTGCCAATATCCTTGGAGATGCACGGCGCAGGGGACTGGGGGGACAGCCATTTGCAGATAGACTTTCATGTAATCCTCCTGTTTTCCCTCTGGCGCCTACCACTTATACTGTTCTTGCTGATCTGGGCTTAGACCCTCAGTTTCGCCACAGAATAAATCCACTCCTGGAGGAGGGGAGAGGGGGTCACTTGGCTGTACTGAATGGGGGTGGGAACTTGGGGCGTCTTCCTACCGATCTCTCAGTTTCCAGTTGGCCAGAACCTGCCAAGTTTCCAGTTCTACAACTCATCCTTGTCTTTTGCAGTCCCCGGTGCCCGCAATACCTGTGTCTTGCCAAGAATCCGCGGCTTGAATTGGCTCTGTTTTCGTTAGCATCCCCCTGTGTAGGCACATGGTATTCAGATTTCTCAGCTCTGATGATTCTCCCACTTGCTTTCCATCTTCCAAAAATCTGTTGACATCTTTTGTCTTCTGCTGGTTTTTTTTCTCTCATTCTTTTCATTCTTGTGGGCTCATACATTTTTTAAAATTCCTTAACTCACATTCTAGTGGTATTTCAGGAAGAACAATGCTACCTCCATGTGCTCAATTTGCCAGGCTTTACCTGAGATGTGGGACTAAAGGCCTTTCAAGCTTTGTTTTTTTAGCTGTGTTTTTGTAACTGTAGACATAAGGAGAAACAAGAGGAGGTCTCCTGTATTCTATACTCAACATGTTATGGATTCTCTTCCTACCAGAGCAATCTTTCTAATCTGGGTCACTGGTTCTTTAAAAGAACAAAAAGGTGGAAAATGGAAGGAAATCTTGAGAAGGGATGATCAAAGGGATGGACATTGGATCCAGGGAGGATTTGAAGGTGTTGGTGCTGTTTAAATGGGCAAAGAGGCTCGGAGATGGTTTAGTTATTCATTGGAATTCATTTTCTTTTGAGTGATTTTCGTCCTGATTCATCGTGCCGCACTGTACAATTTTGTGTTGGTTTGAACTTCCACGTTGCCATAGAAGAGGCATCTTAAGACTTGAGAGAGAGGAGGATTGGGGGAGAGACTAAAACTGTATTAATCAGGATAGACTAGGCAATGCTACCGTAATGGATAAACATGGAAGTGTCAGCGTCTTAACACAGTAAAAGTTCATGCCTCTCTCACTTCACCATCTTATCACTGTTTGGTAGTTTCCTCCAAGAGGTGAGCGAGGGGCCCAGGCTACATCTATCTCTTAGCTATACTATCTGGAACACATGGCTTCCCAAGGTTCTGCAGAAGGGGAGAGAGAATTGGAAGATCATGCAAGATGCTTTTAAGCGCCAAGACCGGAAGTGGTTTATATCTTCTACGCACATCCATTGGCCAGAACTCTGTCCGTTGGTCCCAAATTATCTGCAAGACGGGATGTGGGAAGTGTGGTCTTCCTGTGTGCTCTGGAAGTAAGGGTGTTGCGTTGTCTCTGTCATCTGTTTACCAGGCTTTCTGAGGAGGAGGGGAGGTATGGTCTCCGTGTCCATAATGCCTGATCACGAGGAAATAATGCTCAATTAAAGTAGGAGACAGCCGTCAGATATAAAGAGAAATTTCTCGACTTTAAGGGAGTCGAACATTAGAATGGGCAATGGAGAAGTGACATTTACCCTTATAGATCCTTAGGAAAAGTGTTCCTGAGAACTGATGGATCTCCCCGCTCAAGAGATGAACCGGTTAATCTTTTGACATCCCACCTGATTCTGAGATTCTATTCTCAAATATACAGGCCTCAGAGTTTGCAAAGCAGGACGGCCAGGACCAGAGGTGGATCCAGGTTTTGTGAAGCCTGAAGCTTATACTCCTTTGGGTACCTTCTATAAGAAAAATAGGTACCGGGGCGCCTGGGTGGCTTGGTCGGTTAAGCGTCCGACTTCGGCTCAGGTCATGATCTCACGGTCCGTGAGTTCGAGCCCCGCGTCGGGCTCTGTGCTGACAGCTCAGAGCCTGGAGCCTGTTTCAGATTCTGTGTCTCCCTCTCTCTCTGACCCTCCCCCGCTCATGCTCTGTCTGTCTCTGTCTCAAAAATAAATAAACGTTAAAAAAAATTTTTTTTTTTAAAAGAAAAATAGGTACCTTCTGTAATTCAGAATTATGTACAGGGCTTGGAAGGGGCCCTTGCAAGTGGAGGGCCTCAAGCGTAAGCTTATTAGTTTCCCAATGAACTCCCCCAGCCAGGAGAAGCCTGGAACCAGTAGATTCCGAAGCATCTTCCCCAACACACTAGCTCTTCCAGATTATAGATCGCCTTCATGATTTTTTCCAACTCTTTAACTCAGTAAAAATGGTTGAATGCTCCCCATGTGCCAGGCACTGGGCTGGAGCCTTCATCACCCACCTGTGTTGTAGGGTTGAGCTAGGCACCAGCCCAGGGGACATTGGTCCTGACCCAAGGAGCTCCTAGGTCCATGCAGGCAGCATCAGTGCAAAGGGCGGGGGGGGGGGGGGGGAGGAGAGCGAGCACAGAAAGCCAGATGGGAGAGCAGGGCCATGTGTGACCTGAGGATACAAGAAGTCATCTGTGGACGTCAGGCTGTTGTGCTCAGAGGAGAAATCCGTGCTGCTGTCTGCCTTGCTTTTAAAAGGAAATGTTCCTGTAGAAACTGCAGAGACCTCAGGCTTGCTGTGGAACAGAGGGCTCAGCTGTGTCCCGGGCCCCTCTGTCAAACACATCACTCCTCTTGAAGGGCTGGAGTCGAGTGTCACCACGAGGAGTCAGCAGTCTGGACTGGGACACTTGGTCTGGAGCCCAGCTGTCAGCCCTGTTCCCACGATTGTCCCTGGCACTGTCTGGGCCTTTTTGAGCTGATCGAACTGCAGTGTCTGGAAAATTCCAGACCAAAGCTAGGTCCCGCATGCAACCTTTCTTAGAATTTTCAAACAGCAGAAAATCAAGCTGGCAGTGACTTCTGAGGCCATCTCAGAAGACCAGGCCACAGATGCGCTGGGTGACCTTGCAGGACACCTTCATCTCCCTGGGCCTCTTTTTCCTCTTCTGTAAACTGAGGAAATAACCCCTGTGAAGGACAATGTTTGTCACTGTGACCAAGGTCAGCATGGATCTGGGAGGGTGGGGGCTGGGGAAGGGACACTGACACGTCACAGTCTGTCCTCTGGGCCAGCTGCTCAGGTGCTACACAGGGGCCCCAGCCAGTTAGGCAAAACTGAGATGATCAAGCAGCTCCAGGCCCTTGGTGGCCCCAAATCTGCTTTATGGTTTTTGATGTGCCTGCATGGTTTGCATTGAGCTGAGGCCCAGGAAGCCTAGGGGGAAAGAATAAAAACAACCCACCTGCTTAAAGTGATTTGTCTGAAAATTCTGTCATCAAGACACACTGTACGGAACACAGAAATGAAAATGCATTTTAAAAGGCTTCCTAATGAAGGAGTTGCAAAACAACTCACGTTAGAGAAAGCTCGTCTCAGCGCGCCATGGGCTGCCTCAGCCAGAGAAGGCGGGCCAAAGAAGAGGTGGAGAAGGCATTGGGGTGGAGGAGGTCTGGGAGGACTGGTTTGGGCTCCCCTTCCAGGTTCATTGTGATCCTGCTTTGTACCCAGAAACCCCAGTGGCCTGCTCTCTGCTGTTGACACTAGTTGCTTCCCAAACTTGGGCCGTCCTCTAACTTCAGGTCTAAATAAATGCCTTTAGGGGCTCTCTTGGTGGACTTAAGGAGATGCCAAACCCACTGAGGTGCAAGATTTCAAGTGTGTGAGAAATTTTCACGTGGCTGGGCTTGGAGGTTTTTCTGGGAAGAGGGGCCTGAGTTTTCATCCGATGTCAGGACCCAGGACAGAAACCTTCACTCTAGAGTAGCTGGGGTTGGGGGAAGGTGAGGCAGCGTGTGATTCCAGCGGGATCACTGGGAGAGTGGGGAATGCAGGCCACTCCCAACTGTAGAGTGAGCCAGTTACCCAAAGGAACATGGAACCTTGAACCGCAGAATGCATTTTCCTTGATGAGGTCTGCCCATGTGGAAGTCGTGCTCCCTGACAAGTAGCCAGAGTTTTCTATGGACAGACCCATTCAAAGACCCCCATCTGGCACCTGAGGTGAGCCTGGTACTGTGCTGGGTGGTGGGGATATGAGGAAGATTAGACATGGTTCTTGTGTGCCCATGTGGGACTCCCCAGTCCAGGGGAAAAGGTGCCCAGAGAAATGACAATACTAGGGGTGCCTGGCTGGCTCAGTCAGTAGAGCATGCAACTCTTGATCTCAGGGTTGTGAGTTTGAGCCCCACGTTGAGTGTAGTGATTACTTAAAAATAAAATCTCGGGGTGCCTGGGTGGCTCAGGCGGTTAGGTGACCGACTTCAGCTCAGGTCATGATCTCACAGTTTGTGAGTTCAAGCCCCGCATTGGGCTCTGTGCTGACAGCTCGGAGCCTGGAGCCTGTTTCGGAATCTGTGTCTCCCTCTATCTCTGCCCCTCCCCCACTCACACTCTGTCTTTCTTTCCTTCAAAAATAGATAAACATTAAAAACAATAAAATCTTAAAAAATATTTTTTAAATGTTTATTTAATTTTGAGAGAAAGAGAGAGAGAGAGAGCAGGTGTGCACTAGTTGGGAGGGGCAGAGAGAGAGACAGAGACAGAGAATCTGAAGCAGGCTCTGTGTTATCAGTGCAAAACCCGATGTGGGGCTTGAACTCATGAACCGTGAGATCATGACCTGAGCCGAAGTCAGATGCTCAACTGACTGAGCCACCCAGGCACCCCAAAATAAAATATTAAAAAAAAAAAAGAAATGACAATATAAGGTAGTATGTGCTATAAGGAAAGGTAAAAGAAAGGTCTGGATGGCACCGAGGAAGAAAAGGTTAGCTCAGTCTAGAAGCTGGAAGGGCACCCAGAAGATGAGTGGCATGGGCCAGAGGGTCAAATACACAGGGGTGTGAATCCAGGCTGTACGACCTCTGAGAACCTCAGTTTCCTTTTTAAAATACAATGATAATTATTCACAGAATTGTTGAGGGTCCGATGAAATCATGTTCACACAACACATCCATAGATTGGAGGTCCAAGTGGGATTTGGCTTTTGGAAAGATCTAGAAGCAGCGAGAGCAGCCTGGCTAGAGGCGTGGCCCCGGAGGGCACTTTGTGCTGACTCAGCAATGCTTCTGTGCTAGGAAGAGAGTCACTGTTGATGGTCCACAGTAGGTGGATTCAGTGATTTAGTTTATTTTTTAAAGTTTATTTATTTACTTTGAGAGAGAGAGAGAGAGAGAAAGCTTGTGTGTGAGTGGGGGTGGGGGAGAGGAGGGGAAAAGAGAGAGAGAAAGAATCCCAGGCAGGTTCCACACTGTCAGCACAGAGCCCGACTCGGGGCTCGATCTCACGAACCGTGAGAGATAATACAGTAATTTAAACATGTGCGGGTACCAGGGATGAAGCGAGCAGACTGCTTATATATCAGGGTGCTGACACCATGGTAACAATGGTTGCTAGTGATGACTGAGAGCTTCCTATGTGCCAGGCTCCACCCGGTGCTTGTGGACTAACTCACCGGATCATTTGATCATGCTAATGGAGGAGACCTCACCCTCCTCACTGTGGGGCTCCTGCTACCTTCAGTCCCAGTTCATTCCTGCCCTGTCCCTGTTCTCACTCAAACCTTCGTACCCTTACCCCCCTTACCCTGTCCTACACATCCTAGGTCAGAGCCAGGAGGGACCTTGGAGACCCCTAGTTCAATTCCTCATTTTATGGAGGAGGAAACTAAAGCCCCTAAAAGAAAGGAGCTTGCTTTTCTAGACCATAGAAAAGGCCCCTGGGCACCCTATTGGTGCCAGATGAACCTAGTCAGGAGGCCCGGGTTAGCATGTTGTCCACATGATCCTGGGTGGGTGTCCTCAGGGTAAGGGTCAGACTGGTGATAGGCTGGCTGTGTCCACATGCCCCCCAGGATTCACATCCCGGCCATTCTTCTCCAGGCACTCATTTTCTTCAGTTCCCAGGCCTCCTGGTTTCCCTTCAGGTCAAGCAGCGGGGGGGGGGGGGGGGGGGGCCCAGGCTCCTCCAGGGCTCTGGTTCAGGCCCCGGGAGGTGCAGGAGATGCGGTCGGGCCTCCATGTTGATGGAGATGTGTCACTGCAGCACTGTGAGGACCCAAGCTCTCGCCCACCTGTGGTCCGCCTCACTTCCTTGGTGCGCAGACCCAGGACCGGGATTGCTAGATCAAACGGTACCTCTGCGTTCAGCTTTTTGAGCAGTTGCCAAACTGTTTTCCACAGAGGCTGCACCATTTTCCATTCCCACCAGCAAAGCGCAAGGGTTCCAATTTCTCCACATCCTGGCCAACATTTGTTATTTTGGAAACACGCTTCTTTTTCCTCTCTGACAGCAGTCCTGGCGGGGTCACCCCTGAGCTGTCCCCTTTAGGATCTAATCGCCAATGCCTCATTCACACTCCTGTCTCCTCAGCCCAAGTGCTGCTGAAGCCATCAGGGACAGGCGCACGCCAGGGCCCCGGAGGGCACGGAAAACAAAGAGGGCTGAGCCCCGTCCCCAGAGTTTCTGTTCCATTGGGTCTGGGATGGGGCTCTGGAATTTGCATTTCTAGTAAATGCCTAGCTGGTGCTAACGCTATCTTCTGGGAAACCCCGTGAGAACCACCGCTTTAAGGTATCACTTTCTGCATTTTGTCCTAGGAGGTCCCTACTTTCCTTCCTCATTTGCATAAAACAATAGCACCCTTCACCTCAATCTTGCTTCAAACTTCCCTTCCCCCAGATCTTGTTAGACTGGGCGGTGGGATGGGCGGGGGAGGGAGGGAAATGTTGGCTCTGCTTCCTCAGTTCCTAGACCCTTGGCCCCTCTGTCCAGCCCCATCTGGAGCGTGAGTGTCCCCTGTTCTGACTCTGGAAACGAGATGGGCCTTTCGCTGGGATCCACCGCATCGCAAGAATTGTGGCCACAGTGTAGCCTTGGACCAGCTTCAATCAACTTTCCACTTTGAAGCTGTTCTCGGTGAGTGATTGATATTTTATTCAGCGTGTTAAATGCCTGACAGGAGTTGAGTGTGGTGAAGGATTGTCCTGGGAATCCTTCCCCAAGGCCTGGTGTGGGGGGAACACGAACAAAAGCCTGGCCTCCCATCTGGGGTGGAGGGCCTCTCATCCAAGCCCCAGAACGGTCTACTGAAGCTCTGCCCAAGGTAACCAGCCACTTGCATAGTCCTCCCAGCTCCCACCAGACCCCCCTCCCCTCCCCTCGCCTGCTTCCTCCTCCCCAGGCTCTAGCATGGAGTCCTTGCACATCCCTTGGCCTCTGGATTTGGTGAACATTTTGTGACATCTCAGCTCCAGCTTGGCTGGACATTTTGCGTGAAAAATCATTTCCTTTATTTGGGCCTCAATTTCCCCATTGGTAAAATTAAAAACTAGACTATAGCAATGGTTTTCAAACTGTGTGCCACAGGGCCAAGGGTTCTGCTGAGGGTCAAGGTATACTCCAAGTTTACCACCTCTGCTTAATTAGAGTGGCTTCACTTACATTTAATTAAAAAAACATTTTTTTATGTTTATTTATTTATGAGAGAGAGAGAGAAAGACAGAGTGCAAACAGGGGAGGGGCAGAGAGAGAAGGAGACACAGAATCCGAAGCAGGCTCCAGGCTCTGAGCTGTCAGCACAGAGCCCGACGTGAGGCTTGAACTCACAAACCATGTGATCATGACCTGAGCCGAAGTCGGATGCTTAACTGACTGAGCCACCCAGGCCCCCCTCTTACATTTACTTTATACCTTGAGATTCGGTGTAAACAACTCATTTGGAAGACAGATATTCTGCTGCTAACAATCACTGGCCTAGATGATCTTGAAGATTTTCTTGCTCTGGTTGTATGGTCTAGATTCTGTGGTTCTTTGGCCTCTACATCTTTTTCAAGTCCCAGCCCATGTGTGACATCAGCCTTGAGCTTTTCCTCAAGTTTCTGAAACTCAGTGCTTAAGAATATGTGTTTCTTCCAGGATGGAGCTGGGGGGTGGCAAGCAAGGCAGGTTGGCCACTGTTCCAGTCACTGACCTGTCTAGGAGGGTGTCTCTGGGCCAAGCGGACGGGGCTGGCTGGGGTGGGAGGAGGTTTGAATGGATACCAAGAGACTTTCAGGGTGTGTGTGTGTGTGTGTGTGTGTGTGTGTGTGTTCCACACAGAAAAGGCTGTCTGTGAAGGAGTAGGAACCCATTTCGTCGTCTCTGTGATAGGTCTGTGGGAAATGCCAGCAAACTCCCAGACCCAGTGGAGGGTGGGAGCAGAGATCAAGTGTGAGCCCCCCCCCCCCCCCCCCCCACCCCTTGTGAGGGTCTTTTTTTGGATATCAAGTTGACCTGGAGTTGGTATGGAGCAACCAGTGGGCATAACCAGCTGGCATACTGGAACCTCTGAACAGAAAAGGGACATCCCTGGGATGCTTCTTGGAGAGCCAGAAAGGAGGCAGTGAGATGGTAAAATTTGCTGAATTGTTGGAGCTGAGGCCATTTCTCTTGGGGAGAAGTAGTCAGGGGATTGGGGTGGGTAGATGGGGGCTATCTATTACCAGGTTCAGGTACATGTATCCTTGTTCCAATAATGCGATGCACAGGCTTTTGGATTTATGGTGAGAAAGGTAGGTCTCTAAATCATTTTATGGACCCTGAAGCCGTGACCGGGTCTCAGGCTGGAATATATTATGGGGTGGGAGCACCCCCTGTGATGCGCCATAAATCGTGGAACCATGGCTACTCCAGAGCCACTGGAAATACTCAAAAGAAAGGGGGGAAGGGAGCAGTGTGACAGGATTGCGTGTGTGAAGGGAATGTCCAGGCGGGGGAGAAACAGGCAGCCAGTGAGGCTAAAGCTCCCACCCAGGAGACTCAGGTCCTAGCCCTGCTCTGGCACTGCTTAGTTGCATAAATTTGATCAAGGACCCTTTACAATGTTGTAGATTTACAATGTAGTTTGCAGCCAGGCAGAGCTGGACTTGAATCTTAGCTCTACCAATTCTTAGCTGGATGACCTCGGCAGCTTATTTGAATACCCAAGCCTCGGTTTCATTATCTGTAAAGTGGGAATAAGAACAACTGTGGATGTCATTGCTTGTTGTTCATCTAAAAGCTAATGTCTCCTTTCTCCTTAGAGTTTGTTTAGATGAAACATGCTCAGGGAAGAAGGGCCCGTCTAGCAAACTCAGTGGATAAACTACACTTGGTCTAATCTAAGCGTGGTCATGTCATTTTCTTTTTGTTATCGCTTGGTTTAAGGGTGGGCATACAATTTTAACCACTGAGGTATAAGAGGAAGGCTACTGGACTTCCAGGAAGGACTTTTCTTCCTCATATGCCAGGAAGTCCTGCTGTCATCTTCCTGCTGTGGATGAGGTTGGGTGGGGATGTGATGCTTGGAGCTGTGGCAGCCATCTTGCAACCATCAGGTGCTAAGCCTGAGATAGAAAGGCTAACATACCAAGGATGGTGGAGCAGGCAAACAGAAAGAGGACTGGATCCTAGACGACTTTACTGAGCTGCTCCATCAACCCTGGATTGCTTATACCTCCAGACTTCTTATCTGAGGTAATGATGGATCTTTATCCCATAGGACATTAGCAAGTACACCATTACCTGCAGCCACAGTATTCCTCCTTATAACACGGCAGCCCCACAGGGTTGCTGTGAGTACCAGCAAGACATTAATACACGGGAAAATTCCAAGCCCAGGACTTGGCTCAGAGTAGGTGTTCAATACGCACTCGTTTCCACCCTCGGCCCTGTTGTCATCTCTGAATTGTAGATTTTTCCTGTTCTACCAACCTCACAGGATTGTGGTAAAAAAAAAAAAAAAAAAAAAAAGCAAATGAGATCATTGTTATTTATGGCCACAATAATGCTCTAGTAACAACCGCAAACCTCAGTAGCATATCGTAATAGACATTTCCTTAGCGCATAAATTTGGTTCTCTGCGATGTAGGCTGGCTACTCCACAGGGCTGGCGGCGGGTGACGGAGCAGCTGGGCCGTGGACTTCTTTCTCCGCGGGGCAGACTGGGTATGTTGTCAGGAGCAGGAGCAGAAGCAGAAGCACACAGCGTTTGTGGCCACCTCTGCTTCCTGCCTGTTGGCTGGCGTCCCATTGGTCGAAGCAAGCAGGGTGGCGGAGGCCAGAATCGAGGGGAAGGGTAGGACGAGACACCACACTCACGCTGGGAGGCCACCACCGAGTTGCGTAACAAAGGGAGTGAGGGAGAATTGGGCCAGTTTTTTATTTTTATTTTTGACAACCGACCTCTCACCATAATATACAGTAAAACCTTGGACTGTGGGTAACTCATTCTGCGAGTGTTCCGCAAGACGCGCGAACATTTCTAACAAGTTTTAACTTGATAAACGAGCAATGTCTTGCAATATGAGTCGTACGTGATGCCGAACGTCACATGATCAAACTGAGCCAATGGTTCTTCTGTCTCTCTCTCTCTTTTTCTCTCTCCCTGCGGGATTGTGGGTGATTGTCTCCCATGCTCGGATGCTTGGTCTCAGGCCACCGTGTTTGGCAGAAGTCAGTGATTTTTCAGAACGTTGGAAGGTTTCTACCACTGGCACTGGTGTATTTTTTTGTCACTTCCAAGCACCTATGGACAGTCCTTTGCTTTTCCATCCAAGAGTCAGCTTAGGAATGCTTTGCTTCATTCTAGGTCAGGCTGCCTGCAGATAGAGACCCTTTCCTCTGCTGCCTGATTGCCAGTTACATGAAATACAGTATAGGACAAGAGTTTATCAATACTGTACCCCAACAATGGTGCCCATGCAGAAAAAGGCTGAAAAGGAAGGTGGTAAGAAGAAGGAGATGATTATGGTGGAAGTTAAGAAGGAAATCATCGAGAAGTACGAACGAGGTATGCAAGTGGCCGAAATTGCAAGATTTTATAAGAACTCTACGTCTGCATCTTGTCTGCAGAGGAGGAGGAGAAAAAGGCGGGAGGAATCCCTCACTTCCAATGAGATTAGGGAGATGTGTAAAATGTGGGAAACGGTGCAAAATTTTGTAGAAAAGCACCACCCAGATAAGGCTGTAGCAGTGCGGGCGATGAATCTGTTTAACGACAATGCAATGTCACATTTCCGCAAAAACCGCAAAAGGAGGCAAAAGCAAGAGTCATTGGATAGGCTTCTCATGAAAGTTGCGCAAAAAGAAAAAGATTCCATTGAGCCAGTAGATAGCAGTGATTTCCTTTGTGATAGTGAAAGTCATCCTACACAATAACCCTCCTCTTGTCTCCCTCACACTAGCTACAAAGGTTGTCAAAGGTAAGTGCAGGTTAATTTATTTTCTTTCTATTTTGTATTTTCTTTATTATTTTGTATTATATTACAGTACTGCAATCATCTTTATATGAATATTTTTGGGTTGTGGAACGAATCATCTGAATTTCCATTATTTCTTTTTAAAAAAAATTTGTAACGTTTATTTTTGAGAGAGAGAGAGAGAGACAGAGTGTGTGGGGGGGAGGGGCAGAAAGAGAGGGACACAGAATCCGAAGCAGGCTCCAGGCTCCAAGCTGTCCGCACAGAGCCTGACGTGGGGCTCCGACTGATGAACCGCGAGATTATGACCTGAGCCGGAGTCTGACGCCTAACTGACTGAGCCACCCAGGTGCCCCAGAGTCTCCATTATTTCTTATGGGGAAATTTGCTTTGATACACAAGTGCTTTGAGTTACAAACATGCTCACTTTGGATTACAACGAATTATGCTCGCAAACCAAGGTTTTACTCTATATGAAAGGACTTCATCATCTGTAAAGAAAGGGTTCTACAGATAATAGTGATGAGGATGGTTGATGATGTAGACAATGGCCCACAAAGGGGAAGGTTACATGAAAAGTCCAGAAGAGCCAAATCTATGAAGGTAGAACGTATATTAGTAGTAGCTTAAGGCCGATGGGGTTGGAGAGTTTGGGTTGACAGCAAAGAGGTGCAGTGTTTCTTTTAGGGGTAATCAATGTTCAAAAAATCCATCATGGTAATGGGTACACAAGTCTGTGAATATACTAAAAGCCACTGAATTATACGGTTCAAACGGGTGGGTTGTATGGTATGTAAATTATATCTCACTAAAGCTGCTTTTAAAAAGGAAAGAAAACAGAAATGATTCTGAATTCAGGAGGGGAGAGGTGAATCTCTAGGTGGTGGTCATATATCTCCTGTTTCCCACAAAACTGTCAGGGCACCACCATGAGTGACCATTAAAAAAACTTGTTAAGGTTTTCTCTGGCACCCTTGGAAATAATCTTGGGTTTTATCACGGGTTCTGTGGGGGAAAATAATATTGTGTTTATAGCAATTTGCTGCGTGGCCAACTTTGCGGGAGAGCAAGGCTCCTGAAAGCCTGAAGCAGAGCTGGGAAGCTCAGCTCTCAGTGCATGAGCCAAAGTGAAGGCTTTCAGAGGCACCACATGAGTGGCTGCAACACTGGGCCCCTGCCTCCAGCCCCCCGCCAGAGGGAAGGACCCCCTCACTGGACGGAAGGAAAAAGTCTTCCTTGGCCTTCTTAGGGGCCCTGACTGGGTCTGCCAACGAAGCTGACATAATAACCGAAAACCACACAAATTAACTTAACCCAAGTTTTACCTGGAGCTGGAGCCCATAAGGAAATGAGGTCATGAAGGAACGTTCAGCCCGAGTGTTTTCGCGCTAGGTTTGATGAAGAGTGGACAGTGTGTAGGACAGTGAAAGACTATGAGCAAGTGTAGTAAACGGGGTGAAACTTAGCAAGGTCTGTTTGTTCAGTTTCCTCTCAATCTTCCTCCTTCTTGGAGGATAAGATGCTCGTTTCCTTTGAGTACAAGGAAAACACCTGTCATGTGAGGGTCTAATGGGGAGAAGCAGGGCGAAGTTCAGAGAGAACTTCCTGCTTACACTGTTTTCTCTGACTTTCTCAAACTCCATCAGCTCAAAACATTTACTATGCCAGGATGCCATATTTTGGAGTAGCATGTCCTGAACCCTGTCACCTGCCTCTGGCCTGGAAGGGGCATTAAGGACTGTTCTGCTGTGCATTTGCAGAGGTGAGCATGTGGGAGGGGGGAAGGCTGGAGCGTGAGAGTGATGACAGGCTGGCGCGTGGGACCTGCCGGCAAAGAGGGAAGGAGTTGGGTTATGAGCTGAAGAAGACCAGCTCAAAGGGCAATGCAATAATCATCTTTGGGAAGCAGATGGGTTGCTAACTGCAAGGGGGTCATGTCTATAGGCTCATGTGCTGACCCTGAACTTAAGTCCTTAGGAAGCAAATTTGCTTTCAAGGAAACTGGCAACCACCCCCAGCATTCCAGCAAGTGCATGGATCACTGGTCCAGGCTGATATGAGCTTCTCCTTTCCCTAGAACATCTCCCCCCCACCCACTTTGGCTGCCCAACTCCTACCTGTCCTTTAGGACTCAGCAAAGACATCTCCTCCTCCAGAAAGCCTCTCCTGATCCTCTGGGTGCCCCTTTGTGATCAATGACATTCTTTATCTGAATGCTAATCCTTCTGAATTGAGTTGTTTTCATATTAGACTGTAAGCTCCCTGTCCTAATAATGCCGAAGAACCCACATTGGCATAATGTCTGGCCAAGGAAGAAATGAGGGGATGAAAGGAGGGAGGGATGTTTCCATTGAACCCTAGGGAGCAGCTGGTAAATCTGGCATAGGATGGCCATTACGGGGGCAAGCCACGTGCATCCTGAGCTCTGACCAAGCATTGGCATTGCTGCAATCCCCACTGCTCCAGCACTGTGGTCTGCAGACATCCTGGGCCTCCTGGAGTGACTCAGGGAAACTGGAAACAGTGGCCAAGTCTGGACCCAGGGCTTATCGCACTGGTTGCATTGGTCCAAAATAATGAAAAATGTTCCATAGGCTGGGTTCCCTTGAAGTGGAGGCTGAGACAGTTTACTGGGGATCGACAGATGTGAAAGGAAGGGAGGAAAAGCAGAATTGGCCAGAGGGAGACGTGGAACTGTGAGGCCCGAGAAAGGCTCAGCCAACTCCAGGGCAGGTGTGGAGCAAGTAGTGCCTGTCAGCGTGCCTAGTACCCAGGCAAGATGGCGGATGGAACCTTTATGCCCCACTCTTGCTCAGTCACCTGGCAAAGGCTGCCCTGGGGCGAAGTGGCCCCCTGTAGCTGAGAGAACCAGAAGGAGTGGAAGTCTGGGGGCTGGGGGCTGAACCTCCGTTCTCTCTTCCCAGCCCCCCATAGCTGGGCAGTGAGTCCTTACTCCAAGGAGGTCTAGGCAGTGCATCTCTGTGCCCGCCATAGTTTGACAGTTATGGAAGCTATAATTTATTGAGCTCTTAGTCCCAGCTGCACAATTAGCATCCTTTACAGGTGAGGAAACTGAGGTTCAGAGAGCCCGAGGTCACACGGCTGGGCCAGAAAGTAGGGGAGCTAAACAACTGGACAGGCTAACTCTAGAACATCCACTTTTAACTGCTGATCTTAAGGGGCATAGCTATATGGGGACCAAACAGACACTTTTTCAGAGTGAGTTTTTTTATATAGAAAAGCTTATGTGTATGTGTATATATATGTGTGTGTGTGTATGGCTCATATATATATATGAGCTATATGGGGACCAAACAGATACTTTTACATATATATATATATATATATATATATATATATATATATATATATATA
>NC_064814.1:14542124-14638830 GCF_023721935.1 Panthera uncia
TGTGTGTGTGTGTGTGTGTGTGTGTGTGTATCATATATATATGGTGGTGATCATAAAGGAGCCTTTACATTTTTGCCTGGCCACATGCTTCTCACTGTCCCCAGTGGGGATGGAAAAAACTCGGTCTGTCCCCTTCCCCCATCATCAATTAATCCTGCTGAGGGAAAGGACAACCCCTGGGCACAGCCTCCTCTCCAAATCTCCTTATGCCCACTGAGCTGGGACTCAGGAAGCACAGTCAGTGAAGAAAAACCCTACAGTACAGTTCCAAAGATATCAAAGGGGCTAAGGGAAATTGCCTTACTGAGAGAATTATTCAGTTTTCATGCTTTTGCAGAAAGGCTTTCTGGAGATGAGAGATGCTGGGGGCTGCAGGAGAGCCTGGAGGCTGAAACACTTTTCTTTGTTCAGGGCCTCACCAGGGGAGTCAGGCAGTCTCGCTTCAACTCAGCTTCCTGTGCTGTGCTTCGAGTTGATCTGTGGTGGAGGAATGACTATGATGGTTCTGCAGGTGTGATGTTCTAGGTAAGGTTGGTTTGATTTCATTTATCTCCCCTGTCACCCACCCACCCACCCTCCCATCCACACATTCACCCATCCACCCACCCATCCATCCATCCATCCATCTATCCATCCACTCACCCACCCACCCATCCACCCATCCATCCACCCATCCACACAAACCCCACCCATCCATTCATCCATCCATCCATCCATCCATCCATCCACTCATCCATCCATCCATCCATCTACTCATCCATCCATCCATCCATCCATCCATCCACTCATCCATCCATCCATCCATCCATCCATCCATCCACTCACCCACCCACTCATTCAACCACCCATCCATCCATCCACCAACCCAACCATACACCCACCCACCCATCTACCCAAATCCCCACCCATCCATTCACCCACTCACCCATCCATCTATCCACCCACCCATCCACCCATCCATCTACCCACCCACCCATCCAACCATCTAATCATCCCACCCACCCCATCCAACCATCTACTCAGTCCATTCACCCATCTACCCATCCATCCACCCACTCACCCATTCCTCCATTCACCCAGTGGCTACTTTGTGAGTCCACTGTGTGCCAGACACTGTTCTAGGCACTGAGGAAACAACAGTGAAAAAGACATGGTTGTCATGGAAAGCAGGTCCTGGGCCTTCCTGCTCCCTCCTCTCCTGGCTGAGAAGTAAGAACTGTCAGCACTAGAAGCTGTCAAGGGCCAGATAGTAAATATTTTAGTCTTGAGGGCCCAAAGGTCTCTACAGTAGCCACTCATCTCTGCCCACATAGCTTGAAAGCAGCCACAGACAACATGTGTGTGGCTGTGTTATTTTTTTTATTATTATTAAATATTTTATTTTTAAGCCATATCTACACTCAATGTGGGGCTCAAACTCACAACTCTGAGATCAATAGTCTCATGCCCCACCAACTGAGCCAGCCAGGCACCCCATGGCTGTGTTCCATAATAAAATTTTATTTACAAAAACAGGCCAGCTGGGAGTAACCCCTGAAGAAACACAGAACTGGGAAGGACCTCGGAGCCCAGTGGTTTTCAACCATGGCTGCATAGTCAAATCAGTCAGGAAGCTTTATTTTATTTATTTACTTATTTAACAGGTGACCTGATTTTTTTTTAAGTTTATTTACTTTGAGAGAGAGAGACAGAGACAGAGAATCCCAAGCAGGCTCCATCCTGTCAGTGCAGAGCCTGATGCAGGGTTTGATCTCACAAACTGTGAGATCATGACCTGAGCCAAAGTCAGATGCTTAACTACCTGAGCCACCCAGGCGCCCCTAGGATCTGATTTTTTGACTCTAGCCAGCCAGCCTCTATCTGTGACCTGAGCTGCCTCTTGGGGTTGGAAGGAGGGCACCTGCTGTCCATTATTCTTTTCTGTACCAGCTCTCTCCTTCTGACAGGTGGGTTTCCCCAGGTAAGATATAGATGGCCTGATCTATGATTTAAGTTGAAGATGTGATGTTGAGGGCACCCTGAGGGCCCTCTGGAGGAGTGGATTTTGAGCTCATCCGTTTGGGGAGGCAGCAGAGGGCAGTTGTAAATGCAGGCTTTGGAGGGAAACAGAACTCCATTGGTAGCTGCGTGACTTTGAGCGAGTTATTTAACCCCTCTGAGACTGAGTGTCTCCATTTATAGAATAGGGACCATAATACCTGCCTTGCGAGAGAGAGTGTTGTAAGAATTAGAGGAGATAATGCGCACAAATGTTTATCGTCATTCCTGGCACCCACCTCGTGCTAATAAACAGAAGCTATTACAGTACTTTTATTTCATCTCGGTATTAGACCCACTTCTGTGCCTTCCACAGCCTTCTGTGTGGTATGCTTAACAAAGTGAGAGGCAGGAACCCAGCTGGAAGACAGAGGGCATTCCAGGCTTGGGGAATGGTCGCGGGAAGGCCCTGAGGTGGGAATGATTGAGCTGTGATGAGATCCAGCTCCGAGGTGACACTCAAATGTCACCGGCCCTGTCTGTCTCTGCCTCTGCCTCCCAGAACCCATGCCTCTCCCCACTCCTGAGCTCTGGTTCTCTGCAGGTAGAGTTCTTACTGCTATCTGTTGGTTTAGGGAAATGCTCTCGGTGTGAGAGCAGGCATGCTGTTTATGTTGGAGGCTAGGACCCTGTGTGGCATACAATAGGCACAGCCAGTCAGGCTGTAAGGAGAGTGACTTCCTGATAACCATGAAGAGCGACAGGGCAGGCAGGGAGGCCTGTGGCCGGGAGGCTAAGGAGCTTCCATTTGGTGCAACGGGAAATGGGAAGCCACAGTTGGCTGAGCTGGGACTTGTAAACAGGAGCCTTCCAGGGGTTCCTGGGGGACCCTGTGCTGCCCTGCCCCAAAGGCCGTCTGCTCTGGGAGGACAGGTGCACCAGCCCCAAGCAGGGAGGGGAGTACGTCCCTGCCCATCACTGCCACATCCTTCCAAGCGTATGTTGGATGCGGCTGCTCCTCCCAGAGCTTGCAACCCATCGCCTTGGTCACTGCCAAGGCTGGGCCTAAGGCGTCTGAGCCCAAGGTAACCACTCTGCCTGACGGTGCTGGGCACCATGGCCCAGGGAGGAGGTGAGAAGGAGGAGACAGGTGAGGGAGGGGCAAGGACTTCTCTGTGTCCTCACAAGGCTGGCCTCAGCGATAGGAGAGTCAGTGGGCCTAGAAAGGGACCATGTGCAGCTGTTTTGGGGTTCAGCCATCCGGGACACAAGGGATAACTGCATCCAGAATTCTGATGTCACCTTTTGTGTCTGGAATAATATAGCATCATCTTGACAAAGTGCTTTACTGTGACTTCTCCCAGGCTTCTCCAGCCTCTCTGGTTGCTTTCTCAGGGCTCAGAGGTCTTTTCTCGGGTGGGCCACCTGTGGAAAAGGTGTTGGCTTTTCAGCTGGCACTGATGTACCCTAACCTACCCATGCCTGACCTTCTCCATCAAGATAAAGTGGCAGAAGGGCCCCCATCCCCTGGCCCTTCTGTGGCTTCCCCTGGGATCGGGGTGTCGTGGGGAGGTGGTCCAGGAAGCACGCCGTGTGATCCGCCTCCAGGGGTGCCACTCATCCTCTGCACCTCGAGGTTTGTCCTTCCCCAAGAATCCCCTCCCAGGCTGGTGTCCGCTCCGTCCTCGGTACCCCTCGGGTGGAGAGGCTGTAGAATAATCCATCTGGATAGAGAGCGTGGGATCGATGTGCTGTTTTTAGTTCCGTGGGAGAAGTCACAACAAGGGGTTGTAACTTCTCTGCAATTTCTCTCCTCCATCAGGCATCTGTTGGCATGCTGTGAGGAGGTTCTCATCTGAGCACAGGGCTTGTATCTGGATCCAGCCTCATGGATGTGTCCTGGCCTCATGGCCCCTTCTGCCTCTGCTCTGAATGAGGGGAGCTGTTTTAGGCGTTTGTCATCCTTTTCTCCCCACTGCCGCCCCTGCTCTGGCTGACTCACACATGGCCTCTAGCCCTCACTGCCTTGAGTGGCACCTGCCCATGCCTCGGTTATCTCTTCTTTCTTTAAAAAATTTTCTTTTAAAATATTTATGTATGTTTGAGAGAGAGAGAAAGAGACAGAGCATGAGCGGGAGAGGGACAGAGAGAGAGGGAGACACAGAATCGAAAGCAGGCTCCAGGCTCTGAGCTGTCAGCACAGAGCCTGACGCGGGGCTTGAACTCCCAAGCTGTGAGATCATGACCTGAGCTGAAGTCAGACGCTGAACCGACTGAGCCACCCAGGCGCCCCAGGTTACCTTGTATTTCATGCTCCATCTGAGCCAGTGCTTTCCTTGATGCTTCCCCTGACCTCCAGCACATCTGGTCAGCTTAGTCACCAGTCTGACCATGTGCCAGGCCCTGTGCTATGTCCCAGAGATCTAGAAATGAACAGGGACTCCCTCTGCCCTGGGGAAACCGGCTGCCCTGGTGGGAAGAGAGGCTCAGAGACTAACACAGGATGCTTGTGCCAAGGCAGAATGTGCCGGCGGCCTTGGAGTTCACAGAGGGAACCTCTCATCTTCTGTAGGAGAGCGATTAGCAGCTCTGGAACTCAGACGGCCAGGGTTTTGCTCTAGACCAGTCAAATATAGAGGGTCTGATATTTGGGGGGGAAATGATTTTAGATTTTGTAAGTAAAAAATGTTGCTACATTTACCTGATGATAAGACATTCCTTCTACACGGCAGGATGCCTGATAAGAAGAGCAATGATTTAAAATAGGAAGCTTCCAGATACATATTTAATGATATCTTCCTCCCCACTTCCTCCCTCGCCGTATCGGGAACAACCAAGTCGATCTTTGTCCTTGGCGTGGGCGTTAGGATTGCCAGTGACAGTTCAGGTAAGAGTGAACCCGGGAACAGGTGCTGCTTGAGCTGAGTCTTGATGGGTGAACGGGACTTTGCCAGCTGGAGGGGTTGGGGAGGTGGAGGGAGTTCTGGGTGAGGGATGGAGGTGTGAAGGTACCCACCATTTCCAGAAGAATAAACATGGTTTGGTTGGGCAAAGGCTTAAGGGAGAAAGGGCAAGAGATGGTCCTCAAATGGTAGGTGGGGCCGGATCCAGGGGGCTTTAATACCCCCCGAAGGGGGTCATGGTTTCCCACCTTCAGGCCTTTGCTCATCATAGACTATGAGCCCCTCAAAAGCAAGGCTAGGACTGGGGTGAGCAAGTGGTGTGCCAAGGGAGCAACGTGTAAGGAGGCACTCACTCTCAGAGTTGTGCCAGAGCAGGGCTGGCCCCCTGAGGGTGAGCACGTCCTTTGTGCACTCTCGGTGCTTTCCTTGCCTCCCCCTAGACCCACTGCTGCTCAGGAGAGAGGTCACATTGTGTAAATCTTTGTACCCCTACGACCTAGGACAGTGCCTGACCATAGTAGCAGACTAATAAACGCTTAACTGAATGAATGAATGAATGAATGAATGAGTGGTGTTTTTTGGTTTTGGTTTTGTTTTTTTCTGTCTGGAATGTGTTTGCCCTCCTCATGGCCAGTCAAGGTGTGTCATTTCTTTTATGGCTTACTTCGTCCCTGCAGCCCCTCCAGGTACACCTCCCCTGAGTCCTCAGCTCTTACATTGTGTCAACGTCCCATCTCCCAACCAGATTGTGTGGCTGTGCTTGGAAGAAGAGGTAACCACAGTGGGTGCTTACACTGGAGGCTGACCAAATCTCAGAATCTTCCCTGGGCAGGCTCAGTAGGTCTAGAATATCCTGGCCCCTTGGACGGGAAGGACCAGCCACCACTGCCACTATTGCTGCTGTCGCTGCTGTGTAGGGTCTCCTTCCCCTCTCCCTCCCTCCTCTTTATGGGGCCAGACTCAGAAAAGCTTCTGGAGGTGGTGTCTCCAAACTGCTCCTCCACAGTACTACCCACTTACCCAGCCTGCTTCCTCTGCTCAGCCCCTTTGGACCACGGCCACATGATCACTGCTCACGCAGTTACGAAGGCCCCAGAGGTCTTTTGAGACACCCACCCCTCCCTGCCCTTCTGACTGATGGGACTCCTCACCAGGTGCGGAACCCATTGGCTCTTGGCTGAGAAATGAGGTTAAACCTGGACACCGCTGGGATATGGAAGCTGGGGGATGATTAATGATACTACTCAGGAAGGGTTGAGACATTTGCATTTCTGTCCAGCAGAGGATCTATTTCAATCAGGAAGTTACTCTTGCTGCCCAAAGAAGCAGAATAGTCCCCTCCCACGCTCACTTACTGCTGAAGGGAGGATGGTCACGCAGCATCGTGTGGGCAGTGCAATCACAGAGCGCCCAGGCGGGAGAGCTGAGCTGCAACGACGCGCCCAGAAGGGGGCCACTGCCCCTCATCCATGAGAGCTGGTATCCTGAGAACAATAGCCCTGAGTGCACCGACCTCTGAGGAACGCTGTTGCGAAAGAATCAGTGTTCAGGTGAACGCTGCGCAGTTACAGAGAATGGGACAATCTGCAAAAAGCAACAAAGAACGGGAGACCGTGCCAATTTTTTTGTATGGTGGAAACAGCATGGGGGCCCCCAGAGAAGGTCCAATGTCTGCAAAAGACAGAACAGATTCCACTTTAGTCAGGGAAAGAGCTGGAATATCTTGGTAGCCAATCCTGACCATAGGTTTCTCACCAGCTGCTATGGTTGTTAATTACACCTGCGAGGCAGCGTAATATACTGGCAATGAGCACTGCCATCTTCTAGCTGTGCACCTTCAGGCAAGTTTCTTAACCTTGCTGGGACTTAGTTTCCTCATGTATAAAATGGAGATAATTGTTTCTACCCCATAAAACTGTAAAGATTAAATAAGCCCTTAGAAGAGGGCCTGGCACACAGTGGATGCTGTCTAAGTATTAGCCAGTGATGATAATAAAAATATTTTCTGCGTAATTAATTACATTGGCCTTTCATTCTAAGCCTGGAAGGGTTCCAACATTTAAAACATCAATTCTTTGTCCTTTTCGTGAAGTCCAAGTTCAAGAACATTTCCAGACGTTATGGATACCTGGGTCAGGTGGCCCTTACCTGACGTAGAAAGCCAAGATTCTGAAGCCCAGAAAGGCAGGCCAGGTAAGCAGCACCGCCCCCTTCCTAGATCCCATCCTTTTAAGGTCCATCCCTATGTGCTTGGGTTCAAGTCATACAGACACAGCGCACCCTGGCCTTTTGGAGCAGGCTGAAGGCAGCCATGGACCCTACCTCACGTTCTGAGTGTCTGCTTCTCTTAGCAATGGTGGAGAGCTTTATCTTCCTGGGGGGAGGCACTGGCAAAGTAGAAGGAAGAAAGGTTCAATATTTGGCTGGCATATGTTTGTTTGTTTTTTCCCCATTCCCTTGTGCAGGAGTGGGAAGAGCAGGCCCAGGATGGATTTTCTGTCATCACTGCTCAGGGTCTAGGAGCTGGAGCAGTGTGGCATCCCTACCCGGCCCGGCAGCTGAAGGTGAGAATATAATAAACAGGCAGCTGCTGGAGGGGAGGTGAGAGAAAGGGCAGGTGGGGATGGGGTGCTTTGAACCTGTTCTGGGCCCCCCTGACGCTGGCCTCCCTGACGCTGGCCTGGGCAGCAGCTCTGTGGAAGCGGTCTGGGAGTCCTCATGCACCCAGGCAGGTCTCCCCTCCTGGGTACCTTGCCTTACCATCCTATTTGCCGTATTGTAACTGTTGGTGGAGAGGTGTGCTAGATTGTTGGGGCTGCTGATTGGGTCTGTCCCCAAGGCCTTCCCACTCCCTTCTTCATTGATCAGACTTTCTTGGCCAGGGGAGCAGATGCCCTTGTGTCTCCCAACTCATCCCCTTGGACCACTTCCAGTGGTGGTGTTGGGACAGTTCGGTTCCACCCCAAGCAACCACCACCTGGCCTCGAAGTGCTGGAAGCTGGTTCAGCCCTTGCACAGGGCAGCCTGGAAGGGCAGGGGTAGGGTAGGGGCAATCCTTAACCACTGGGGAACAAGGATAGGCAGAGAAGTATTTCAGCCTCCGGTCCTTCAGGGCTCAATCCTGCAGTGTATTCCACATGGCGTCCGGTGCTAAGCAGCCCAATAACTCACCCTTCACTGGCTTTCCCGCCACCCCATTTTACTCTCCTCATGCTAACTTCCTGCAGTCACCTCCCCAGGGAATTCCCTGCATCCTGGTTGTCTCCGGCTCTGCTTTCTGGGAAAAGCAAGCTCAGATATCACGGGGCCACCGAACTTGGCAAAAGTGATTGGTCTAAAAGACAGGGGTGTCACCCAAGCAGGCCAATCAGAATCCTTCCCTGGGAGAACAGCCCCTCTTTTGTGGGGGCTGCTGAGGTTGCCAGGGCCAAGTGCTTGGGCGCTGGAGAAGACTATGGCTGTGTGGGAGAGAGCGGGGCTGTGGTGAAAAGAGGAGAGACGAGCAGGGGCAAGAGAGGGCTGGGGAGAGTCTTGGTGTCCCGAGCCCCTCGTGTGAGCTCCAGAGGTTCCCGTTCCTGTTGCTTTTCCCCAGCGCTGGATCCCCGGAGCCTTCCCAGCAACAGAGACAGCAAATGTCCCGAAGTTGGTGTGAACTGGGATTCTGTTCCTTGCAACTGGGAGAGGCTTAGCTGGTAGCATGCTTCTGCGTCCCCCAGGGGAATAACTCCTTGAGCTCCTGAACTCTCCGCCTTTGCTTAGATCCTAGGACAGTGCCTAACGGCGTCAGGTGCTCGGGAAACTGGGCCCAACAGATGAATGAATGGATGCTAGTGGCCCATCACGTATGCCTTTGCCGTTTTTTCTCCCTGCCGTCAGTTGGCCTATCTACAAGAGCCTGTTTTCCTGTGAAATGGGAGAAGATAATTAACCTTTTGATTGTGTAGAAATTAAGAGTAAAAAATTGACTAGAGGATTCAGATCCCTTGTTTGAAGAGAAAAGGTAGGGCAATGGAAAGGAACTAAGCGTACTTAGTATTTACTTGCACACCAGATTAGATACATTATTTCGTAAAAGTTTTACAACAACCCCACAGAGTGGGTATTATGCCTATCTTAAAACTGTGTAGACTAAGGCATGGGGTAGTCAACACTCTTTCTGAACTTTTACAAACAGTAATCATTACACCCAGGGTTTGATTGAAGCCATCCTAATAGATGTCTGGGGGTATCTTGCTGTGGTCTTAATTTGTATTTTTTTTTTAATTTAATTTCTTTTTGACAGAGAGGGAGAGACAGAGCATGAGTGGGGGAGGGGCAGAGAGAGGGAGACGCAGAATCCGAAGCAGGCTCCAGGCTCCGAGCTGTCAGGACAGAGCCCGATGCGGGGCTCGAACCCATGGACCGCGAGATCATGACCTGAGCCACCCAGGCGCCCCTTAATTTGCATTTCTTAACATCAAGGGTCTTTTCTTGCACTGATTTGCCCTTTGTATCTCTTGTGTGGTAAATGTTTGTAAATTTTTTTTATCCATTTAAAAAATTGATTGTTTATCGGGTTGGTTTTTATTGGCTTGTTATTGAGTTTTGCGAGTTCTTTTTATATTCTGGATACCAATCCTTTTTTTTTTTTTAGTGTTTATTTTTGAGAGAGAGAGCATGCAAGATTAGGGGTGGGCAATGTGACAGGGGGACAGAGGATCCAAAGCGGGCTCTACGCTGACAGCAGCAAGCCCAACGCGGGCTCAAACTCACAAACTGTGAGGTCACAACCTGAGCTGAAGTTGGACACTTAACCAACTGAGCCACCCAGGCGCCCCTGGATACCAGTCCTTAAAAAAAAATTTAGGGGTGCCCGGGTGGCTCAGTCGGTTAAGTGTCTGACTTCGGCTCAGGTCATGATCTCACGGTCCGCGAGTTCGAGCCCCGCGTCGGGCTCTGTGCTGACAGCTCAGAGCCTGGAGCCTGTTTCAGATTCTGTGTCTCCCTCTCTCTGCCCCTCCCCCGTTCATGCTCTGTCTCTCTCTGTCTCAAAAATAAACATTAAAAAAAATTTTTTTTTAATTTATTTTTAAGTAATCTCTACACCCAACGTGGGGCTGGAACTCACGACCCCGAGACCAAGAGTTGTGTGCTCCACTGACTCAGCCAGCCAGGCACCTCTGGATACCAGTCCTTTGTTAGATACGATATATGCTTGGCAGATATTTTCTCTCAGCCCTTTGCTTGCCTCTTCATTTTCATGATAGTGTCTCTTGAACGGCAGAAGGTTTTTATTTTGATATGGTTCAATTGATCAATTTTTTTTCTTTTATGCTTAAGTCTTTTTTGTGCCCTCAATCCAGAATTTGAACCCAGATCTGTGAGCCCCAAAGTCCTTCCTCTCATTACATTTAGGTAGTGTTTCCTCAAAAATCTATCTTTAGACCCGTTCCAGATGGGTACCACCTGAATCCTTCAAGGAGCTTGCTAAAAATACCGAGTCCTGAGTCCTCACCCTGGGGAATCTGCTTCTGTGGTCCCAGCTTGATTCGGGAATCTGTATGTTTAACAATTTCCTGTGACTGGGTGATCAGCTAGATGTGGGATGGGTTTAATGCAGGGCTCTTGGCATCCCTGAACCTTTAAACTTGTTCATTTCTTGGCTTCCAGCTGGGTCCTGCAAAGTGTTGCTGAAGGTGGCATTTCTTGGTCTGTTTCTTATTGTGCCCCCTCTCCTCCCCCTCCCCCTCCCCCAGCTCCCGAGCACAGTCAATATCCATCAGTCGATCAAGACACGCTTTTGAACTAACCTACCTACCCTCTACCAGTCGGGGGGAGAGGAAGCCCCATCCCACAGCTGGCACTAAGTGGAACCAAGTAGAAACTATGATTACTGACCTTGGTATGAAGTGCTTGTGTGCACCCCCCTCGAGCTGTGGGCGGCCACTGAAGTTGGTTTCCTCAACCTTCAGCCCAGCCGGAGGGTTCCCCACCTGGAGAGACTGTTATTTTAAAGTACCTCCAAGATTGGCTTATTGGACTGGAGAAGGACACTTCTGCCAGCGAACAGCTGTGCCAGCCTCCAAATAAAAGAGAACCATATTCACGTGCGGTAGGTGGGACGGAGAAATGGAGTGTGTTTTGGTTTAAGAGCAAAAACAAGTGTCTAGAGCTTTTAGCAACTTCCTCTGGTATGTCAGATCTTTGACCTGCTTTCCCTGAGCAGATGGAGTTCTTAGGGGGCAGAAGTGAAGTTCACCTTCAAACCATGGGCACCAAAAAGGGTAGCAGGTCAGGGAACTAAGATCTGTTGAACCCCTACTCTGAGCCAGGTCTTTATATTTTATTCGATCCTTTCAATAACTCATAAGGTCGATATTATTATTCATGTTTTACAGACGGGGGAAACTGAGGCCCAGAGAGGTTCTAGAACTGCCAGAAAGTGCTGGATCCAGGATACAGAACATTAGCTAAAGCTGAGCTATGGTAAGAAAGAGGCCTCCACATACAGCTCGAAGGATGTTGATGTTTATTTCTTTCTCATCTAACAGTCCCAGGTCAGTAGGAAAGCCCTGCCCCAGGCAGTCACTCAGGGACCCAGGATCCCACCATCTGTCAATTCACAGGTTCCTACAACTGGAGTTGGCAAACTTTTTCTCTAAAGAGCCAGAGAGGGAGCATTTTAGGCTATGCCAGATGTATGGTCTCTGTCCTTGCCATGCAACTCTGTTGTATCATGAGAGCTGCCATAGACAATATGTAAATGAACGGATGTGGCTGTGTTTCAATAAAACTTTATTTACAAAAACAGTCCACAGACTGGATTTGGCCCAGAGGCCATGGTTTGCTCACGGCTACCCTAGAATAGTGGTTCTCAAAGTGTAGTCCTAGGGAACCAGCAGTATCAGCAGCATCTGAAAACCTGTTAGAAATGCAACCTCTTTTTTTTTTTTTTATATTTATTTATTTATTTTTGAAAGAATAAGAGAGAGAGAGAGCACAAACGCATGAGTGTGAGGGGCAGAGAGAGAGGAAGAGAGAATCCCAAGCAGGCTCTGTGCTGTTAGTGCAGAGCCCGACATGGGGCTCGAACCCACGAACCAAGAGATCATAACCTGAGCTGAAATCAAGAGTCAGATGCTTAACCGACTGAGACACCCAGGCACCCCCAGAAATGCAACTTCTGAAACCAACCCCCCAGACCTATTGAATTAGAAGCTTTGGGGGGTGGGGGCGCCTGTATGGCTCAGTTGGTTACGCATCCGACCTCGACTCAGGTCATGATCTCATGGTTTGTGGGTTCAAGCCCCATATTGGGCTCTGTGCTGACAGCTCCGAGCCTGGAGCCTGCTTCAGATTCTGTGTCTCCCTCTCTCTCTGCCCCTCCCCTGCTCATGCTTTCTTGCTCTCTCTCAAAAAATAAACAAAACATTTAAAAAAATTATTAAAAGAATAAAAAAGGAACTTTGGAGGTGGATCCCAGGAATCTGTTTTTTTAACAAGCCCTCCAGGTGATTCTCAATGCATGTCGAAGTTTAAGAACCTCTGTTTTAGAGCCCTCTCAGGCCTGCTTCACATGAGCACCACCTAGGGAGCTTTCAAGGCTCTTCAGTGCCCAGGCAATTACACTGGACCCTCTGGGATGGGATGCAGGCACCCACATTATGAAAGCTCCCTGGCTGCGTCTCAGGTACATCCGGTGTGGAGAAGTACCGTCCTCGAGCACCGTCACCCTCTGCGCGGTCAGAGATGGTTTGCAACCCGACCTGTGACACAGCCGCCTCTCCGAGGGGCATACCCGGTGCTCCCCGAGGTCTGGGATTTGGTTTCTCCTTTTGTCTTATCTCTCAACCCCTCTACACCCTGGCCCCTTCCTGGGGCCCCTGTCTAGGGCTTCATGATAGGGAGGATCTTGGTTCCAGGCTAACCCTTCTCTGGCAGGAGTGGGGCAGGAAGAGTGGATGACTCAGTGGCAGGTGAGAGGGTGTGGAACGGAAAGAAAGCAGGAGGTAGAGAACCAGGAGAGGGAGGCAGGAGGAGAACTTGGGTATGGAGGCAACTAGCACAGTGGGCTGTCCCTGGAGCTCAGCAAAGGCCAGTTCCCCTCCCTGCCCCTGCTATGCGGTGACAAAGAGCAGTATCCTGGTATCCCCAAGTCTCCCTTTATACACGCCTACATGGCACTTACTGTTTGCTTGGAAGCACTCTACGTGCTTTCCGTCAGTTAACTCATTGTATCCCCGCAGCAACCCTCTGGGGTAGGGACTATCATCACTCCCATTTTATAGATGGTGAGACTGAGGCTTTAAGAGGTTGAGGTGATTTACACAAGGCTACATAGGTGGTAAGCAGTAGAGATGGGATTCAACTCAGAGACTCCGGCTCCGGAGCTGAGCTGTTGGCCACCGTGCTACCTCTCTTCGTTACAGACACGTGGTATTATTATTCCCATTTCACAGATGGAAGCATTCCCGCAGTAACCTGCTCCAGATCGCAGAGCCAGGAGGCGGTGGAGGCGGGATTTGAACCCAGCTGTCTCCACCACCAAAGCCCTTGCATTTGCCAGTTTGCCCCGCGGCCTGCTTTCGGCTCCCCTCCCGCCTCCCTTCCATCCGTCCGTCCATCCGGCATATTCTGGGTTCGCACGTGTGCGGCTGACTCACGGGGGAGCAGGGAGCCCATCCTCTGGAGTGGGAAGGCAGACTTTATTTCTGTTCAGAGCTGTCTCGGGTTGGCGCTGGGAGAGCTGCCAAACCCAGCTGACACATTTCCCCCGGCCAAAGCTGCCGAGTGGGTGGGCAGCCCCGGGGGACCCCGGGGGGCCGTGACACCAGCTCCTCAGATGAGTCTCAGCACCCGGGGGAGAGCAGGCATGCCTGCTTCATCTGCCTTAGCTACAATCTCTTTCCCTCAGGGGATTTACTGGTTCCAGTTGCTACACTGTCTTTCTCACTTCCTCTCTGCTCTGGTCCGGAGCCAAAAGAAACCACAAGAAACCATTTGATCCAGGCTCTCCTTTAGGCAACCAAGGTAATCCTGGTTGTTCCCATTTTACAGATGCAGTAAGTGAAGCTAGCTGTGGCTCCTAATTGAATTGTCCTCTTTCCAACAGCCCTGTGATTTCCTAAATGTCCCTGATGGTAAGAGTCACCTAGGGGTGCTTGTCAACTACCTAGATCCCGAGTCCTCTGCTCTGGAAATTCCAAAGTAGGAGGTGAGAGCTGGGGTCCAGGAGTGTGCCTGTTAACAGGGTGATTCTCTCATCACCAGGGACCCCTGTTGGGTGTGGGGATTCTCCCCCACTTCAGGTGCAAGACCTGGGCCGGCTCTGTCTCAGCTATGCCCAAAATGGTAGTAATTGCCCCCCTGAAACTTGGATGAGTCTTGTGGGTTTAGCTGCTCACTTGGCAACATTTCAGGAAATCAGGAAGGGACTCGTAGGACGGTGTGGGTGGTACCTCTGTCCTCTCTGGCCAGTTCTGCTATGTCCTCCAGAGGAGGTTTTCGAGGGTCATTGGAGACCTCCCAAGTGTCCTCAGATAGAGGATACCTTATCCCCACCTCAGCCAACCTTCCCGATACCGAGGGATTCCCTACTTGCTAGAGGTCCCCGGTCCATTTGTTTCTGGACTGGGCAGGAAAAGCCAAAAGACATTGGAGGGAGGAGTTTGTTTCAAGGTGTGATGGGTTTAAAATATGAATGGGAATTCTTTGATACTCCATCCTGTAGAGATGGAGCCTGGTTCCCCGTTCCTTGAGTGTGGATGGACTTAGTGACTTCTTTCTAATGCATAGAATAAAGTGGAAAAGGCGATATTCAACTTCTGAAACTAGGTCACAAAAAAGACTGTGCCTGCCTTCTCTTTCTTGGATTACTGTGTGGAGGAAAGCCAGCCGCCAGGTTGTAAGGACGCTCAAGAAGGCCAGTGGAGGGTCGCCTGGGTGGCTCAGTCGGTTAAGCGTCTGACTTCGGCTTAAGTCATGATCTCATGACTGGTGAGTTTGACCCCGCGTCAGGCTCTGTGCTGACAGCCTGGAGCCTGCTTCGGGTTCTGTGTCTCCCTCTCTTTCTAACCCTCCCCCACTTGTACTCTGTTTCCCTCCCTCCCTCTCTCTCTCTGTCTCTCTCTTGAAAATAAAGAATAAACATGAAAAAAAAAAAAAAGAAACCCAATGGAGAGATATATCCATTTCCTGTACAGAGTTACTAAAACCCTTGTAATTTTTTTTTTTTGAGGTGGGGAGGGGGCAGAGAGAGAGGAAGAGAGAGAATCTTAAGCACTTTTCACACCCAGCATGGAGCCTTACTCAGGGCTTGATCTCATGACTTGATCTCATGAGATCGTGACCTGAGCTGAAATCAAGAGTTGAACACTTAACAGAGCCACTCAAGTGCCCCTAACCCTTGTAATTTCTTTTAAAAATCATTTATTTATTTTGAGAGAGAGAGAGAGAGAGAGCATGAGTGAGGGAGGGGCAGAGAGAGAAGGAGAGAAAATCCCAAGCAGGCTCTATGCTGTCAGTGCAGAGCCTGATTTAGGGCTTGACCCCACAACTGTGAGATCATGAGCTGAGCTGAAATCAAGGGTTGGTCACTTAACCAACTGAGCCACCCAGGAGCCTCAACCCTTGTAGTTTTTTAGGTGGTAAGAGCACTAGGAGCATTTTTGGTTCTAATATTTGGTCTTCGTCCCTGGTTCCTGACACAGAGCTGCTAAATCTCTTGGAATTTCCCGGGTGACAGGACTGTCTTTTGTTTTAATGAAGTGACTCTTGGTAGGGCTCCTGGATGGTTTTAGGATGGGAGCCGGTCACCAGAAAGACTAAAACATGATGTGGAGCTTGCAACTTTCAGCTCTGCCTCCATCCTCTCGGAAGGGAAGAGGAACACATTGACTCGATGATTGGTCATGCCTATGCGATGGAGACTCCATAAAAATCCCCAAAGCATGGGGTTCAGAGAGCTTCCAGATTGGTGCATACAATCCATGTGCCAGGAGGGTGGTGTACCCCATCTCCATGGGGACAGAAACTCTTGTGCTCCAGATTCTTCTGGACCTCACCCTATATACCTCTGCTTCTACCTGTCCATCTGTATCCTTTATATTATCTTTTATTATATAACAAATGGGTAAACCTAAGTGTTACCCTGAGTTATGTGGGCCATTCTAGCAAATTATTGAACCAAAGAAGGTGATCGTGGGAACACCAATTTATGGCCAGTTGGTCGGAACTGTAGTGACAACCTGGGACTTACAATTGGCATCTGGAGTGGTGGTGGTGGGGGGGGAGCAGTCTTGTGGGACTGAGCCCTCAACCTGTGGGATCTGAGGCCACCTCCAGGTAGACAGTGTCAGAACTGAGTTAAAGTGTAGGACTCTCGCTGGTGTTGGAGAATTGCCTGATGTGTGGAAAATAATTCCCACCCAGGAGTGAAGTGTGGTCATGTGAGAGCAAGGGAGAAGCTCAGGAGTGTTTTCGATACAGTTGTTTTGAGCTACTAAGTTTCGTGTGTTTTTTAAAAACACATCAATAGACAACTGCAGGAAGCTTCTTGCAAGCCTCACCCTCTTCCTGAAGAACCCGGTGGGCTCCTTGGTACTTGTGAGGAGGCGAGCCTCCTCCTGCCATTCAAGACCATCAAATTCTACGGCACCCTCCCCACCAGCCTCTCTCCAAGTGGTTTGAGTCTAGGCTTCTCAGGCCTCCTCGGGAGGAACCCCCCTCTGTAGACACCCTCACTCCCCTGCGCCCATCTCTCACAGTAGGAGTACCGGAAAGGCAGATGGATGGGGTGTCTGCACAGCTTGAGGGGCAAGGTGTGGGGACAGGCAGATAGGGCAAGCCCCAGGAAGGACAGATGGACAAGCATCCAGCTCTCCCCTTTCCTGAATGGCCACAGGAGGAATGAGGTCGCCGCCCCATGCCTCTCGCAGAGATGCTGAGAGTGTGAATGAGAACAGCTTGTGAGGGGCTCTGATGAAGCGGCCTGGTGAGGAGACCTTTTGTAACCTTCCGGACCTGGCATTGAACCAGAGGACACATCACATGACCCAAGTTACTATGCCCTTTGAGCTTTCTTGGCTCACATCCCAAATGTTCTTACACTCTGCAGGGGCTCTTTAATCTGGTGAGGGATATGGATGTGTCTGGGGAGGGCGTGAAGGTTCTGAGATGCAGCGGGTGGGTTAAACCTCACGGGTATGTGCCCCTGTACCATTTCCCCCCTAGAACGTCTACAGCTCCTGAAAGGGGACTGGGACCCAGAAAAGGGTCTAACTTGGTACTGGGCTATCCAGACTGGCCCCACATTGATGTTTACTCCCAGCAAATCTGGTTCTGTGTTTAAGGGCTGTCGGCATTCACCCTGTACTGCCGTCTTCACTCTGCAACCCTAATACCCAACCTGCTTCGGGAGGTTTGAGATCAAACCTGCCAAGCAGGTGCACCCTCTGTCCTTCTCTTCCTCCCAGGCAGACCTTGGTTTCCTTGTACCTAAAAGTGGACCAGCCTTATGTTACAGCCACAGCCCAGGCTGCAGGTAATGTCCCCAGCAACAGGGAAATCCTCTGCTCCCTGCATATATCCTGCATCTCGGCAGCCCCTTCTCGGGGATTTTGTTTACATTTTAATTTAACTGCACGGGCTTCTGCTCGTATAGGAGTTTTCGTATTTCTTGGACCTGAACGCGATTTTCTAACGTGACCTACCAACAGCGTTGTTCACCTGCTAATGGCAGTGATCATGGCAAAACGGCTTCTGTCTTGGTCTTATCTACATTCCTCCTCAATCCTTGTAATCCTGAAAGCTGATCTCAGTACGCTCATGCAAACCAAGAGCAGCGAAGAGGGAGGTTTCCGCAAGGGTTGTTTACCTTGTTTCGTTTACCTTGTTTCGTTTTGTCTTGTTTACATTGTAATAAGTTCCTGAAAGTGCCTGTGAAAACCAAATGTACCAAAGTTGGGCCATGGCCTTATGTTATACAAGAGGCAGTGTGCCCTACCGGTTAAGTGCATAGCCATAGATCTCGGTGCCATGGGCATAGACCTGCCGCTTGCCATGGCCGAGAGAACTCTCTGCGCTTCAGTTTTCTGAAAATGGGAATGTTTATAGTAACTACCTTGCAGGATTCTTGTGCAAATTAAGTGAATTAATGTATTGAAAGCACTAGAACAGGGTCTCTTATCCATGGTATGAGTTAGCAATTATTGTCGTTTGTCCTAGGGTGGGTTCTACACTCAGCTGAAAAAAAGATTGGTGCCCTAGAGAGAGAGAGAGGGAGAGAGAGAATCCCAAGCAGGCTCCACGCTCTCAGCGCAAAGCTCGAAGCGGGGCTCCATCTCATGAACCATGAGGTCATGACCTGAGCTGAAATCAAGAGTCCGACGCTTACCTGGCTGAGCCACCCTAGCGTCCCACCGACGATCTATTTCTGAGGCTTCGTTTTCTATCTCTCACAAGCGAATCCAGTTGGCCAGCTCCAGACCGATGCACACTCAGCGAAAGCTAAAGGTTTTGCGGCTTTCAGCCACCTGATGACTTTCGTTTTAGTTCCAATTGTATCAAGTTTGTGAAACCTCTGTTTGTTACTACTAAAACTTGCACTTTTATTCTCCTGTTTTTGCTCATTCTTTGTACCAACGAACACAACAACATATTCAATTACGCCAGCACGGCGTATGGCACGGGCCAAATGGAGTGGCAGCGCTTCCAAAAGGGGACTTGTCTCACCTTTTGATATGTCAGTATGTTTGCCGGTGGATGTACAAAAGCTGGAGTTTGGTGAAGGGGAACCAATTTAGGAATGTTGAAGTCCACTATGACGGTGACAGTGGTTCAGAAGCCAAGGACCATTGAGGCTGGGACATATGGCTGGGTTTGGGTCATGATCTACTTGTTGAAAGGACAGTTGTGACCATGAAGTTGGAGACAGTCATCCTTCGCCTGAAAAGCAGACCCATTCCGAGAGAGCTGGCTATAAAGCAACCATTCATAAGGCAAATCATGTTTTTGTTTGTTTGTTTAAATTCCATTGTGAAGTTAAGCTGGTCTTCTATAGGAAAATGGGTGGCTTTGACGAGTTTGGTGATGGGGCCAGGTCTATGTCATGCTGGGATTGTAGGGTCAGAGAGATTTAAGAATACTTTTAATAACTATCTGTTCCTTCCTGTAGCAGAAGCTTAAATGGAATCGTGAGTTCTGCCATGTACTCTGCTTCAGAAGTTCCGGGGAGCAGAGGACACTCGAGGTCGCATCCTCAGTGTGGCCTGGATCCTTCTCCCCTTTTGTTCTCCTGGAGAACGTCTTGCAGTATAGCTGGTAACTCACTAACATCTCCATTTCTCTAGCCCACATTTCTTTGTTTCGTTTTGCGATTGGGGTGAGCGAGACAGCGTTGGAATTCGTCACTCTCCTTACAGTTGGGGTTTATGTAATCTCGGTATTCTCCTTACTCTGGCGGCTAGATCCTGGATGTCGGAGAGGTCACATGTGACTCTGAGCAGTATGTCTGGCGTGGAGGCGTAAGAGAGGCCTGATGCCCACGGAGGATTTCACGTGTTAACAGGATGGCCCTGTATACAGAAGCAACCAAGGGCCCCAGCACGGGGACACCATCACCGGATAGCACCTCATAAGGACAAGACACTGAATTTCTCCTTTGCCCTCTCGTGGTAAGGCCCTCGACTTTTTAATTCTGGGTAGTGACCAAGCTTCTACAGGTCAGCTTGGCTGCCATTGTTCCTGTATGATTCTGGAGACTCCAAGAGGTTCTGGAGACAGAGGAGAGCCCAGTCTTATGGTCCTGGCCAGGTCACGATTTCCTCAATGACCTGTCATCTTTACGCTTCCTCAGTCTCTTCGGGCTTCCCCGGCCCAGAGGACCTCACAGTCTCATCCAGTCTTTGGGTTAGGCAGTTCCGGGAGCTCATGCCTACCTCCTCTCTGCCGGCCTCGGGTACAGTTGTCATAGTTGACAGAGCAGGATGCCTGTCACAGTCCCCTGGTGGGGATGGGCACTCAATATGTGCTGTGCTTCCCTTTGAAAGCACCTTAACTCAAGAATTCTAGAAAACAAGCCATTGCCTACCATTATCAATCCTGGAAGCTCCTATTTTCGTCAAGTTAATTTACTTCAAAGAAGGTGTGATAAAATTGCTCAGACCCACTCGGAGATCCATTATAAGGGGGTCTGGCATCGAAGAAATTTTTTTATTTTCCTGATTATAAAAGCAATACGTGCTCATTCCAAAAACTTAAGAAAATGCAGCAAGATACATAAGAAGAAAGAAAATCTCCCAGAATCTTCTCTCTCAGAAATAACTACTATTAGCATTTAATGTGCCACCCTTTTTCCTGCACACAGCTATTTATAAAATTCGGCGGGACTTCATACACAGTTTTGCATTTTGCTTCATTTCACTTTGTACAACCAGTGCATTTCCCCATTTCATTATCTATGCTCCAAAAACACCATTTTAATGACTGCATAATATTTCATTGTCTGGTTGTCGCAGAATTTAGTCAGCCAATTCTCCATTTGTAGGCACCCAGGCAGTTTCCCATTTTTCATGATTATAAATGATGCTGTGGTGAATATTCTTGTCCAGGAAATCTTTATCTGGGTTTCTGATAGTTTCCTGGGAAGAAATTCCCGGAAGCGAAATCGCAGAGTCTCAGCTCTGCTGTGCGGTACCTCTGTCCTCACTTAAAGATGCCCGGGGAGGTGAGTGGCTCCTGTCACCCCCAGTGGGTGGACTTCGCTGCCTTTGAGGCCCGGCCTGCAGGATCTTTGTGAGCGCCAGGGGAAGGTGCAGAAGGGCCCCGCATCCTCCCCGGGGCCATTACCTGAATCCACTCCATGCAAAGCAGGACATCCCCCTGCAGGAATCACTTCGTAATTGACTTAGAGACTAAAGCATATTTAATTAACCATGGAAACCCTCCCAGCCATCTGCCTCTGTTTTTATTTTGAGGAAGAAGGCAGATCTTACTTCTTTCAGCTCCCTCTTTTTGGGGATGGAGCTCATTTCCAGTATCTTGGTTCTTGTGTAGAGCACGGACCTGCTCCACTGGTGGTGGCCCAAAGTGGCAGAACCATGGGTTTAGCCTGAGGTGGCAGGCCGGGTCAGAGGTCATGCAGGCCTCAGGTTTAGCCTGAGGGGGCAAGGCCAAGGCAGCACCTGCTCTGGCAGAGAACTGGACATTTGCCAGTCCCAGCCTCTGCCTCTTGGCTGCTGGCCTAAAATCACAGGCATTCATACTGGAAGGTGCCTTAGAGGAAAAGGCCAAAGCTCTCATTTCTCAGGTGGGGAAACTGAGGGCTGGAGACGCTCAGGACATGCTCAGGGACACGGAGTCTGAGACTCTGTTTCTTTGCTCCTTTGCTGCACCCTCGAGGGAGGAGGTATGGCTTTGATTTCAGCTACACTCTACGGGCAGGGGACTCAAGGGGGATCCTAAGGGCTATAATGGCCCACAATGTCCAAGCAGTTTAAAATGTGCAAAACGCATTCCCACAGCACGTCTTGCTGGATGGACACTCACCCAGCCCCTGCGGGCAAGGGAGACTGGGGAGGTCATGTGACTTGCCTGCAGACACATGGCTGATGAGCCAGTGTGGAGGCTGATGGAAACACTAAGTGCTTTGATCTGAATTGCTAATATATCCAAATGCCTTTTATTTGCATGGTGTTCCTCAGAGGGCCCTGGCGGTGAGCTCACTGAGGAAGGGTCTGATGGAACATTCGCCCACTTGTCACTCATGACATCACCTCCTCCAGGAAACCTTCCTAGGCTCTCTCCCCCCAGCTACCCGCCCCCCCTCCCACCCCATCCAGGGTGAGTTGGGAGGGAGGACTGGTTCTCTGCCCCTTGGTCACCCCACACATACCCCAATATTCCCTAAGGCTCTAAACTTCACACTGTAACCCCAGCTCTAGCCAAGGGCGTGGCTGACACTGGTCGGTCAGTAAATGATATTGAGTTTAATGAGACTCAATATAGACCCAGGTGTGATTGCTCCGGTAGCTTTCCTTCCCCCCTTCCCTTTCACTTTGGCAGGAAGTCATCTGCGATCCCTCCGGGGGTGAGTATTATGCGTGCCCTGAGATGGTCCCTGAGGGCGGCCATATGGACCCGCGTGCTGCCAGGCTGGCTGTGTGCCCCAGATCCTGAGCTGTCGGTGGAGATAGGGGTCGAGCCCAGAGACCCCAGCCAGGTAAAACTACCTTTTGATAGATGTGCTGACGGGCCTGGGAGGGGCACTCGGGAATGTAGGCCACTAGGTGGCCTTGTGCTTTTTGGGCAAGTCATTTCCACCCTCCTCTGGCAATAAGGCAGTTTGACTGGACCCTTCCATCTCTGATGTTGCACATCCCGTGACTTTATAATGACCCCTGTCAGAAGCCATCCTGCGGGATGAGGGCAGGGGCAAAAAGATAGCGAGTCAACTCCAACCAGCGGTCAGGACGCCGGACCTGCTAACCAACTGCAACGCTTCCTACATACCCAAGGCTCAAGTCAAACAGAAAAGCACAAAGCTCCTGGATCCACTTTAACATCCCTGCGAGGCTGAAAATCTCTCTCCTTTTTAAGCTGTAAAAGATGTGCTCCCTGAGACAGATTCCCTCATTTTTAATCATTTTCTACCGTCTCCGGCCACAAGCAGCCTGAAAGGTGATGAATTAGGACTCTGTAGATAGGTTTTCCTCCAGAGCCACATGTTAAACCCAAAGCAGGTCCTGGCTCCGCTGAAATCAGATGAACCAAGAAAAGCCCTCGGTGGCAGAGCGCTGGGGTCCCCCGACCCGGAGGCACGCGGCGGTCTCCCCCAGCGCCACCCGCCTGGCGTCTGCGCGCCACCTGGGCTGGCTCTTCTCTGAAATACGGTAAAACGAGGGTGGAGAACTCATTGTTTTCTATCAAGGGCATGGCCCACGGAATGGAAAAATCAATCAGTGGAGGAAGATGAAAGTAACATGCAGCTTCATTCTCTCTCCTTGGGGAGAGAGAAAGAGAAAAGGTTACAGTCATTTGCTTTTACAAATCAGGAATGGGGAGCATGCAACTCTCTCTCTGGCAAACGCACCCCCTAATAAAAACACACTGCGGGTCCATACTGTGGCCAGTTCCTGAGCGAGGCTGAAGGGGAGGGGGACAGAGAGGTTCCAGGAATGGGGGAGGGGGAGAGCCGCTGAGTCAGAAACAGGCGAGGAGGAATAAGGCAAATATCAAAATCAGGGAGAGAGAGAAGACGAAGCAGAGCCACAGTCAAAGAAACAAACCTGCAGACAAAAACGGGGAAGCGTGGCCACGACACAGACACAGACCCTCGATGTGATGAGAGACGGAGATGGAGAAGCCCGAGTGACAGCAAGGAGCACGTGAGGGGTGTGGAGGGAGGCTGAGACTGAGCTCATCCAGGAAAATAGCTATTTTTTTTTTAATTTTTTATTTTTTAATATATGAAATTTACTGTCAAATTGGTTTCCATACAACACCCAGTGCTCATCCCAAAAGGTGCCCTCCTCAATACCCATCACCCACCCTGCCCTCCCTCCCACCCCCCATCAACCCTCAATTTGTTCTCAGTTTTTAACAGTCTCTTATGCTTTGGCTCTCTCCCACTCTAACCTCTTTTTTTTTTTTTTTCCTTCCCCTCCCCCATGGGTTTCTGTTAAGTTTCTCAGGATCCACATAAGAGTGAAACCATATGGTATCTGTCTTTCTCTGTATGGCTTATTTCACTCAGCATCACACTCTCCAGTTCCATCCACGTTGCTACAAAAGGCCATATTTCATTTTTTCTCATTGCCACGTAGTATTCCATTGTGTATATAAACCACAATTTCTTTATCCATTCATCAGTTGATGGACATTTAGGCTCTTTCCATAATTTGGCTATTGTTGAGAGTGCCGCTATAAACATTGGGGTACAGGTGCCCCTATGCATCAGTACTCCTGTATCCCTTGGATAAATTCCTAGCAGTGCTATTGCTGGGTCATAGGGTAGGTCTATTTTTAATTTTCTGAGGAACCTCCACACTGCTTTCCAGAGCGGCTGCACCAATTTGCATTCCCACCAACAGTGCAAGAGGGTTCCTGTTTCTCCACATCCTCTCCAGCATCTATAGTCTCCTGATTTCTTCATTTTGGCCACTCTGACTGGCGTGAGGTGATATCTGAGTGTGGTTTTGATTTGTATTTCCCTGATAAGGAGCGACGTTGAACATCTTTTCATGTGCCTGTTGGCCATCCGGATGTCTTCTTTAGAGAAGTGTCTATTCATGTTTTCTGCCCATTTCTTCACTGGGTTATTTGTTTTTCGGGTGTGGAGTTTGATGAGCTCTTTATAGATTTTGGATACTAGCCCTTTGTCCGATGTGTCATTTGCAAATATCTTTTCCCATTCCGTTGGTTGCCTTTTAGTTTTGTTGGTTGTTTCCTTTGCTGTGCAGAAGCTTTTGATCTTCATAAGGTCCCAGTAATTCACTTTTGCTTTTAATTCCCTTGCCTTTGGGGATGTGCCGAGTAAGAGATTGCTACGGCTGAGGTCAGAGAGGTCTTTTCCTGCTTTCTCCTCTAAGGTTTTGATGGTTTCCTGTCTCACATTCAGGTCCTTTATCCATTTTGAGTTTATTTTTGTGAATGGTGTGAGAAAGTGGTCTAGTTTCAACCTTCTGCATGTTGCTGTCCAGTTCTCCCAGCACCATTTGTTAAAGAGACTGTCTTTTTTCCATTGGATGTTCTTTCCTGCTTTGTCAAAGATGAGTTGGCCATACGTTTGTGGGTCTAGTTCTGGGGTTTCTATTCTATTCCATTGGTCTATGTGTCTGTTTTTATGCCAATACCATGCTGACTTGATGATGACAGCTTTGTAGTAGAGGCTAAAGTCTGGGATTGTGATGCCTCCTGCTTTGGTCTTCTTCTTCAAAATTACTTTGGCTATTCGGGGCCTTTTGTGGTTCCATATGAATTTTAGGATTGCTTGTTCTAGTTTCGAGAAGAATGCTGGTGCAATTTTGATTGGGATTGCATTGAATCTGTAGATAGCTTTGGGTAGTATTGACATTTTGACAATATTTATTCTTCCAATCCATGAGCAGGGAATGTCTTTCCATTTCTTTATATCTTCTTCAATTACCTGCATAAGCTTTCTATAGTTTTCAGCATACAGATCTTTTACATCTTTGGTTAGATTTATTCCTAGGTATTTTATGCTTCTTGGTGCAATTGTGAATGGGATCAGTTTCTTCATTTGTCTTTCTGTTGCTTCATTGTTAGTGTATAAGAATGCAACTGATTTCTGCACATTGATTTTGTATCCTGCCACCTTGCTGAATTCATGTATCAGTTCTAGCAGACTTTTGGTGGAGTCTATCGGATTTTCCATGTATAATATCATGTCATCTGCAAAAAGCGAAAGCTTGACTTCGTCTTTGCCAATTTTGATGCCTTTGATTTCCCTTTGTTGTCTGATTGCTGATGCTAGAACTTCCAGCACTATATTAAACAACAGCGGTGACAGTGGGCATCCCTGTCGTGTTCCTGATCTCAGGGAAAAAGCTCTCAGTTTTTCCCCGTTGAGGATGATGTTAGCTGTGGGCTTTTCATAAATGGCCTTTATGATCTTTAAGTATGTTCCTTCTATCCCGACTTTCTCAAGGGTTTTTATTAAGAAAGGGTGCTGGATTTTGTCAAAGGCCTTTTCTGCATCGATTGACAGGATCATATGGTTCTTCTCTTTTTTTTTTGTTAATGTGATGTATCACGTTGATCGATTTGCGAATGTTGAACCAGCCCTGCATCCCAGGAATGAATCCCACTTGATCATGGTGAATAATTCTTTTTATATGCTGTTGAATTCGATTTGCTAGTATCTTATTAAGAATTTTTGCATCCATATTCATCAGGGATATTGGCCTGTAGTTCTCTTTTTTTTACTGGGTCTCTGTCTGGTTTAGGAATCAAAGTAATACTGGCTTCATAGAATGAGTCTGGAAGTTTTCCTTCCCTTTCTATTTCTTGGAATAGCTTGAGAAGGATAGGTATTATCTCTGCTTTAAATGTCTGGTAGAACTCCCCTGGGAAGCCATCTGGTCCTGGACTCTTATTTGTTGGGAGATTTTTGATAACCGATTCAATTTCTTCGCTGGTTATGGGTCTGTTCAAGCTTTCTATTTCCTCCTGATTGAGTTTTGGAAGAGTGTGGGTGTTTAGAAATTTGTCCATTTCTTCCAGGTTGTCCAATTTGCTGGCATATAATTTTTCATAGTATTCCCTGATAATTGTTTGTATCTCTGAGGGATTGGTTGTAATCATTCCATTTTCATTCATGATTTTATCTATTTGGGTCATCTCCCTTTTCTTTTTGAGAAGCCTGGCTAGAGGTTTGTCAATTTTGTTTATTTTTTCAAAAAACCAACTCTTGGTTTCGTTGATCTGCTCTACAGTTTTTTTAGATTCTATATTGTTTATTTCTGCTCTGATCTTTATTATTTCTCTTCTTCTGCTGGGTTTAGGCTGCCTTTGCTGTTCTGCTTCTATTTCCTTTAGGTGTGCTGTTAGATTTTGTATTTGGGATTTTTGGAAAATAGCTATTTGGAGTAAATGACAAGGCCATCAAGGGTTGTTGTTGTTTCCTAAAGAGACAAAGATTACCAGAATTACTTCTTCTTCTTCTTTTTTTTCCTTCAGAATTACTTTGGCACGTGTTTTCATTTCTACCTGAACTTTGAGAAGCACAGACATTCCCCAAAATCCATTTTCCTCGTTTGCTGGGGCAGACGCCGCTCGTTTATGGCCCTGGGAAGGAAGACATCACACCTCAAGTGGTACGTAGACTTTTACGACGAGGCCATCCAAAGCTTTGAGGCACCTTGTGTTTTCATGGTTCTCACCTCTTGACCTAAACGGCCACGTTTAGCTCAACCTGTCCCATCCTTGAAGCAAAGCCTCATGTGTTCAGAGACAACTGATTTGGAATCAGGGACAGTTCAGGGCCAGAGCTGGCCACTCCACTCTGCTGGGGGACAGAGTTTGTTGATGAGTTTGCAAATGAGTAATGAAAACAAGATGGCCGGCGACAGTGTTGAATGAATGAATGAATGAGAGGAATGAGTGCCAGGCATTCTGGCCACATCATACCCAGCAGTAGCTTCCCAAACGTGCCAAATACTCTCACATTTCGCTGCCAAGAACACTGCCTCTTTCCTGCCCTGCTTCTGTCTGGTAAAACCCTTCCCGTCCATTGTTCAGCAATCGATTCATCTGTATTAAGCACCTCTTCTGCGAATCCCCTGTCCATCAACCTCTTACTCCTTTGCAGGTTAATGGCTCCTTCCTTTGGGTTCCTGACACCTGTTGTTGCTCTGCTGTAGGTCTTAGCATTTCCCAGTAGAGCAGGCTTTCTCAACGTTGGCACTGTTCTTTGGGGGGCTGGGTACTGCTTTGCTGTGGGGGGGCTGTCCTGGGTACTGTAGGATATTTGGCAGTGTCCCTCGCCTCTACTCTCTAGAATACAGCAGCCATATCACCCTCAGTTATAACAAATGAAAACATCTCCAGTCATTGCCGAATGTCCTCTGGGGGGTAAAATTGATCCCAAGGACCCTGTATTGGAATGAGATGTGTTTGGGTATGTCAACCCTCAGAGAGGGTGCATCCTCTGAACCCTAAGTGGCATAGAGAAGGCACCTGGATCCTGTAGAGGAAGAATCCAGACAGTTGGACTCTGCCCATTGAACCAGCCAGTTGAACATATGCCATGTCGGTCGTTGAAATAAGGACGTGTTGGCACGTGAGATCTGTAACCAAATCCATAGGTCTCTATTGTGTCCTGACCTACTGTGACCTGTGGGGGACACGCATGAGGGATATAAACGGCGTTTTACATCTAAGGCACTTGTGATGATCCAGTTCATCAGAAAAGTCCTGTAGCCACGGGACACTGATGTAGGAATAGCAAGCAGTTTGCAATGAGGTTCTGAAGCAGGTCTCTCTATAAAGGGTTGGGGGGGGGCGGTTAGAGCAGGGAAAACCAGAGTGGGCTGCTATTCCTGTGGAGCACTTAGGAGACTACATAGAACCTGACCTGGGCCTTTAAAGATGAGTAAGACTTGAATGAGGACAATGACACTGGGGTAAGTGTGGTGTGGCCTGAGATCCAGTCGGCCAGGCCCGCAAAGTTGGGTCTTGATTCAGAAGGCCAAGTGTTTCCCAGTATGTCCTGAACAGCCTTCATCAGGGTCACTGGGAGCAGTGGTCACAAAGGCAGATTCCTGGGCCTTACAGGCTTAGTGAATCCTTTTTGTTGGGGTGGGCTCAGGACTCTGTATTTTTCACATGCCCCGGGTGATTCTGATGCTTGATGAAGTTTGAGACCTACTTCTGGCAGGGGGCGGGGGGCATTGACCGGTCTTAGTAATAACTTTGGTTTTCCATTGTATGCAGACTGTAGCATTCATATAGTCCAATAGAGGGGTTCAGTACACAGACTGAAACTCCTGGAACCAGAGTGCCAGGGTTCAAATCTTGGTCCTGACATTTCTACTGTGCCACCTTGGGCAATTTACTTGAAACTTCTGTGCTTTAATCTTCTCATCTATACAGTGGGATTCACAATGTCCCTGCCTCTTGGGATCTTTGTGAAGACTAAAGAAGTCAATACATATAGATGCACAGCGTGGTGCCTGGCAGGTAGCAAATGCTCATTTGATAATTAGTCATCATCATTATTGTTATTATGTTAGCATGTGATGTTCGCTGAAGGTTTGAAATACGGTCTTTAGAATGTGATCTGTGCTGCTCCCCTCACCTTGCTTTCGGTTACTCCTGAGATTTAGCTGGCCCCTTGCTCCTCCAGAAGGAAGCCGGGCCTGATGCTTTCTGAATGAGGGGAGAGGCAGCTGTGGACACAAAGGAGCGTCCTGGCAGGGTCAGGTCCCTCCTGGTCTGCGGCTCTGACAGGAGCTACTTCTTGCCTCCCTAGCTCTGGGGCAGACTTATTGGAGGCCCAGACCTCTTCCTGGCCTTGCCAGATGGCAGTTGTCACTCCCAGCAACCCTGTCCCTGAGGGGTCCTGAGCCAGAGCAGGAAAGAAGGGAGGGCAGAAAATGGCTCCATCTGTATGAAGGGCCATGGCCTTGGCCCTCCTGTTTGTAATAGCACAACTCTGCACCCCGGGGCCTGGAACACGACCCGTCTTCCTCTGAGCCTCAGGATGACCCTATAAAGTGGGTGGGGTGGCCTTACCCATCACATTTAAAAAAAATGTTTATTTAGTTTTGAGAGGATGGGGAGGGGCAGAGAGAGAGGGAGACACAGAAGCAGGCTCCAGGCTCCGAGCTGTCAGCACAGAGCCCGACGCGGGGCTCAAACCCACAAACCACAAGATCATGGCCTGAACCAAAGTCAGATGTTTAACCGACTGGGGTTTAACCCCACCCATCACATTTTTTTTTAAGTTTATTTATTTTGAGAGAGAGCGAGAGAGAGCCTGGCAAAGGGGCAGGGAGAAGGAGAGAGAGAGAATCCCAAGCAGGCTCTGCCCAGACAGTGCAGCGCCTGACCGAGGTGTGAACCCACAAACCATGATATCATGTCCTGAGCTGAAATCAAGGGTCAGCCGCTTAACCGACTGAGCCACCCAGGTGCTCCTGCCCATTACATTTTATTTTACTTTATTTTATTTTATTTTATTTATTTACTTTATTTATTATTTTATTTTTATTTATTTATTTATTTTATTTATTTTATTTTATTTTAGAGAGAGACAGAGACAGCACGAGGTGGGGAGGGACAAAGAGAGAGAGAGAGAGAGAGAGAGAGAGAGAGAGAGAGAGAGAATCCCAAGCTGCCTCTGCCCTGTCAGCACAGAGCCCCACAACGGGGCTCGAACCCACGAGCCTGTGAGATCACGACCTGAGCCGAAACCAAGAGTCGGACGCTTAACCGACTGAGCCACCCAGGCGCCCTTACCCATCACATGCTCAAAATAACAGCTTTCTTGAGCTAAAATCCACATATCTTGCAATTCACCCTGGTGACGTGTGCAGTTCAATGGTTTGTAGTATGTTCACAGAGTAGCACACCCATCCCCACTGGCTAATTTTAGAATATCTCCTCACCCCCCAAAAGAACATTTTCATCACGCTCTTTCCCCTCCTCCCAGCCCCTGGCAACCACTGATCTACTCTCTGTCTCTATGCATTCGCCTATTTTGAACATTTCATATAAATAGATTCATACAATATGTGATCTTTTGTGTCTGGCTTGTCTCACTTTGCATCGTGTTTTCGGGGCCCACCCGTGTTGTAGCAGGTTTTGAGGGCCAAATAATATCCCATCGCACGGGGGTAGCACGGTTTGCTAATCCACCTATCAGGTGAGCAGCGCTTGGGTTGTTTCCCCTTTCTGGCCGTTAAGGCTGCTGTGAACATTGGTGTCCAAATCCTTGTACAGATGTATGTTTTCCTTTCTCTGGGGAGACACCTGGGAATAGAATTGCTGGGTCACGTGGCAGCTCTGCGTTTCAACTTCTGAGCAATTGCCAGATTGTTTCCCAAGGTGGCCGCACCATTTCGCGTTCTCACCCAAGCACGTAAAGGTTGCAATCTCTCCCCATCCTTGCCAACACTTGTTATTATCTGTCTTTTTTATTATAACCATCCTAGTGAGTGTGAATTGGTATCTCATTAGAGGCTCATCTCACTTTATAAATAAGGAAATTAAGTCTCAAAGAGGTGAAGCAGCTTGCCCCAGCACACTCAGATAGCCAGAGAGGAAGCCAAAATTCAAATCAGGCACGTCTCCCTTCCAAATTCCCTTCTTTTTTTTTTTTTTCTCTTGTATCAGGCAGCTCTCCAACTGGATGACTTTGGGCCTGGCCCCGTATCTGAGTCCAAGCAGTTCTTGGGATTCACATCGGTCACGGGGCAGGGACGCTCTGGCGGTCAGCTGCTCACTGTTCACGCGCCTGGCCGGCCTACCAGCTGATCCTCATTGAACACCTACCATGGGCCCAGCTCAGGAGATAGAAATAGGTTAAGGAAGAATTGATTTCTCGAGAGCCTTCATCGAATGAAAGATGGATTCTTTGTAGCCTGTAGATTTATTATTTGCCAGCAAATGGCCAAAAGCTGGCTTGAGGGAGAGGCGGGAAAAGGAGAAGAGAGAGGGACCCCTGGCAGGAGGCCTGGAGGATGATGATTTGAGCCAGTTTAAGGAAGATTTGGCACGAATGCTGAAGGGCATGGCCAGAAAGAAGAGGGCCAAGTTAGAGAGGGGGATTGGACTACCTTCAAGGATGGGTTTGGGGATGAAGAGGGAGAAAAATTGAGACTGGCCAGGGTAATGTGCTGTCAGGGGTGCTGGAAATGAGAACCAGTTCAGTCTCCCCTCTGGAAGGCTGGCAGTTTTGGAAAAAGAAATGCTCTGGAGCCGACGGTTTTCCCTGTGACGGTTTCAGCCTGTTTGGGCTTTCACACTTCAGTTTACACCCTCAGCCCCTGCTGTTTGCTCTCTTATTTATTCTTTTTTACAGGAAAAGAAGCCAATGAATTTTTAATCAAATCGAGCTGAGGTATTTGACCAGTGAATCAGAAAGGCTTCTAAGTCTTAGGGTGGTGGTAGTTGAGGGGAGAGGAATTCACTCTCATCTGCCCGGAAGGAGGTTAGGGCTGCAGGGAGTGACGCCCTGGGGGTTCCATCAGGTTGGCACAAGAGTGCGGACCAATCCTGCATCCTTCACGGCAGGATTTCCAAGCTCCCTGGGGGATCGTGTCTCTCAGGGACAACAGCTGACGAAGGTGCTGCTGGTGGATGAAACATCCAGCTGCACAACGTGGAAGGAACTGGAAGGTATTATGCTGAGTGAAATAAGTCCGTCAAGAAAGGACAGGTATCATACGTTTTCACTCCTGTGTGGTCTTGAGAAACTTAACAGAAGGTCATGGGGGAAGGAAAGGGGGAAAAATAGTTACAAACAGAGAGGGAGGGAGGCAAACCATAAGAGTCTCTTAAATACAGAGAACACACTGAGGGTTGGTGGGGGTGGGGGAGAGGGGAAAGTGGGTGATGGGCATTGAGGAGGGCACTTGTTGCGATGAGCAGTGGGTATTGTATGGAAGCCAATTTGACAATAAATTATATTAAAAAAATAAAAAACAAAAATTTGGAGAAATAAAAAAACAATTAGGACATGGGGGAAAAAAAACAAACCAAAAAACATCCAGCTGCATGCAGACGGTCTAGCCCAGGGGGCGGCAAACTTCCCTGTAAAGGACCAGATAATTTTAGGCTTTGCGGGACACTGTGGTCTCTGTCATCTGTTCCTGTCCTCCTCCCTCCCCTGCCTCTTTTCCTCTTGTCCTCGTCCCTCTCCTTTTTCCATAACCATTTAAAAATATACAAACCATCATTATTAGCTCGTGGACTATACAAGAACAGACTGTGTGCCTGTGGGCCACAGTCTGCAACCCCTGGTCTAGAGGTATCTTGGAAACTAGCTTGGATGAATTGCCCAAATTTGGGGGGCTTCATATATTTGTTGAACACCTACTGTGTGCATGCCTCCTATCAGAAAATGTTCATGTTCTTTGCAATGGAAAAAACATGAAGATAAATCAAGAAAGTCAGTTCCAGTTGCTGTGGGTGTGAAAACAATGGGCCGCGAGAGAGAAGGCCTGGGTATCTGGCCTACTTTGGTCGCCAAGGAACCTGTAGAATTACATCTGTAAAAAGGAGGCAGTAATGCGTTCTTTGCAGGATTAAATAAGCTCAGGAATAAAAATTTTGAAAAGTGCTACACAATAGAAGCTATATTTAGAGAGTTGGGAGTTACACATACCTATGAATAATTGATTGACAGTATAAAGCTACGATACTAGAGATGTCACAGGTTAGGAAAGAAAAGAGGTTGACTGAAATGCTGTGAATTGGGACCTACAATTTAGGCATGTATCAATTAAGATTGGGCTTAGCTGCTTCCTACAGGAAACCCAAAGTAATAGAGGCCTAAATAAGTCGTCTCGCTCTCAATTAAAGTGCAAGAAGAAGGCAGTCCAGAACTTGTAGGGCAGTCTTATGGTGTCGAGAACCCAGGATAGATCGTTTGCTCCATTATCCTTGCACATAGCTTCTGTTCTACAAAGTTACCTTATGGTCCAAAATGGCTGCTAAACCTCCAGCCATTTTATCTACATTCCAGACATGTGAAAGGAAGAAGGAGCAAAGAAGAAGATGCACACCAGCAGCCTTTCAAGGAAGCTTTTTAGAAGTTGGCTCCAAATACTGTTATTTATACCTAATTGGCTATACCTAGCAGCAAAGGAGGCTGAGAAAGTCAGTCTTTATCCCAAACGGCCATGTGCCCAGCTAAAACGAAGACATTCTGTTTTTAAAGAGGACAATGAACACTGAGATGGGCAACTAGCTATGCGGCTGCAAATAGCAAATTCCTGGGAAGGATGGATGTCTGGGCGGCTGGATCACGGAGGGCTTCATCAGGGGAATGAGATTGAGCCTGGTCCTGAAAAAATGGACTGAGTTTTAAGTGCTAGACATAAGTGGAGAGGGCGCTCCAGGCAGCGGAATGAATGTAAGCAGAAGGGAACGCACTCAATATGGGGGAAGATAGTGGGCAAGCTAGCCTAGCCAGGAGTACTCCCATAGAGGAGGTTTGAGAATTGGTGCTGGAAAAGATAATTAAAGCTAGCTGTAACCAGTTGGGGTCCCTACACCTTGGGCGCTGTGCGGCTCCTTGGCCACTTTGTGACTCCCCAGCAGCTCCTTCCCTTGTCCTCCCCTCCCTTTGCTATGTCACCCACATGGCGTCTTTTGCCAGGCTGCCGCCCCCCGGGAGGTGGTCCCAGGGCCTCTTGGGTGGACCCCTTCAACACAGCCCTAATCCGTCCCTTTCCCCTGCATCCACCCAGTCTTTGGTGACACCTGGCATCTTTGCTCCACTAAACTCTGCAAGTGGATATGACTTCCTGCTCAGTGGTGTCTCTTCTTCCATCTGAGGACACAGGCTGAGCCAGTGGTCTCTTGACTTTAGACTTTTTTTGGAGTGAGTTGGGCCCTAGTGTTTGTGTTCTAGCTCTGGGGGCCTGCGGGTCAACATACCTCTCCTTCTAGCTCCAGGGTGAGGTTTTGCTTGGCTTGGGGACATGGAGATGGGCAGGTGCAGGTCACCTCAGTCCTCACCATTAGCTCCGAAGTCCAAAAACTCCCACCTCCCTCCAAGCACCTCAGTCAGTCTCTAGCCTTCTCTTCTGCACGGGCTGAGATGCAAGATGGGACAGGGGCCACACAGCCAGGGTGGGCCCAACCCAAGCAAGTCCTACCCAGATGATCTGGCATCTCCCTTAAGAATGTGTGGGCACTTCACGCCTGAAATTCGCAGTTTCAGGACCTCAGGGGAGATTCCACAGCAGCAGGGCAAGTCCTCACAGAATGTTCTGCTCAGTATATTACATTTATTGACCTCTCACCGTCCGTCGGGCACCTTTAGCCCATTATCTGTGAGGTTGTTACGAGTGAAGAAATGGACAGAAGTGAGTGAGGACTGGAATATCCTGGGGGAAAATCACAAAAAGAGAGGTCAGGAAAGAGCTGGGGCCAGATTTCAGAGGCTTTTTATGCCAGGCCCAGAAGCACAGACTTTTTCCTCAGAGCACACTGAAGGATTTTGAGCAGGTTGTGATGTGGTCTCAGTTGTGCTTTTGAAATTTGATCTCAAAGTGTGGGATGGATTGGGAAGAGAGGGACAGATGTCTTCCCATTACAGTGTAAGCCCCGGGAAGGGGTGGGGTATGGGGAAGAGAAAGAGGGGGAAGGGGAGGTGGGAGAGAAGGGGGAAGGAGAAGGGGGGAGGGGGAAAGGAGGCAGGGGGGGGGGGAAGAGAGAGGGTTTGGGTGCTCTATTTCTTTCTTCACTTGGAAGCATACAGTTCCTGGGTGCCCAACACATGTGAGAGAGGGTTGGATAAACAATGCAGGACCGTCTGTGGTCCTTGCAGAGGCTCACAAAGCGGAAGGGAAGAGGGAGAAGAATGCCCACGAACATGTGCAAGGCCTCTGGGACTTACAGAGGGCTTTCAGAAGTGTTACCTCGCTGGATTCCTGCACCTGTTCCACGCAGCAAGCAGGACAGATGTTCTCCATTCCACAGATGAGAAAACTGAGGCACCAGCAGATTCACGGGCTCACAGTTATACAGGTGGGTGGGGCAAAGCTGGGACTCAAATCCAGTGCTGTTTCTGTTACCTCAGGAGCATACAAGAAAGGTACCCGGAGCTCTGGGGGAGGTGCTGTTGGGCAGAATAGGGTTCTAAGGACTGGGTTCTGGAGTCAGACTGCCTGGCCCCATTTCCAACTAGCTGTGTGAACCCAGGGCAAGTCTCTTAACTTCTCTGTGCTGTAGTGCCTTCATCTGTAAAATGGGAGCACTGGTGCCTATATCCTAGAGTTGCTTGAGGCTCACTCAAGATACTGTGGGTGTGTAAAGTGCTCAGCACAGGCCTGGCCCAAAGTAAACTCTCTGTAAGTGATTCTACCATTATTATTAGATTTCAAGGTGGGTGGAACAGGGAGGACACCCCAGGCAGAACCAATGAGCCACTTCAGGGGGATGTGGCAGGGACCCAGGCCACCCTAGGACCTTCTTTCCATGTCCAGACCCCCTATAGTACCCTGTACTTCACCTTTGCTTCCTCTCCTGCATTTTCCTCCCATCTTCCTCTTCCCCTCCCTTTCCTTGTCCCATCCGTCTTCCCCTCTCCTCCCTGATGCTCCTTGCTGTTATGCTGGAAGCCCTGGGTGCTAAAGACTTTGCTTACACCTCCCCATTCTCTTCATGTGACTGTGGGCCAAGAGCCAGCCTTCCAAATTGCTTTGACATCCACTGAGGAGCATGTTCCAAAAATATCAGCTGTTTACCAGGTCTGCTAAAGGACATGGCCAGGGCATCTGGCTTTTCCTGGGGGAGAGAGGTTTCTGTAGACAAATGTCTCCCTTTTCCTTATACTATTTCTCCTGATCCTTAGTCCAAATGGTCTCTTTTTATTAAAAGGAGACACACACACATACATGCGTGGGTACGCATGTGCACGTGCGCACACACACACACCCACACACACACCCACACACACGTAGAGACAGAGAGAAGAGAATATTATTACAATCTGCCCTCTGGTTTCATGGAAGGAGAGAAGAAGGGAGAACAGGCTCTGTGGTTATCACAGCCATTAGTGGGAGATTATTTGTTCATCAGCCTATAAAAAGTTCCTAGCCTTGGCCAAGGTAATTACCAGCCTAGGTGGTTGGCCACACTGGGGCACAGAGGAGGTGAGGCTGTCATTTCCAATTTACCAGCCTCCATTTGCTGCTTGGTCAAGGGGTTCAAATGAAAAGGTTAATTAAGAATCAGGCAATTTGCTCATCGGGTTAAATCATGTACACACAGCACAAAGGCCATGTCTACCCATAACTGCTTTGAAAAACCAATTCTATTCTGCATGCATTTATTGACATACCACACCTCATCTCTCACTTTCACCTCCTCCACCCCGCCCCCCCAATACATTCCCATCTTTTCTGGAACATGAGTGTACTAGGCTTTGTTCATTATAGGGCGCCACTTTTTTGGTACTCATTTGGGAAATAGGGCTTGTACCACAGTGAAGAGAAGCCTACACATGCATGGACTCCTTTCACATGAGCCATTTGCCCTGGGCAAATCACCTCCTTTGTCTCAGGGCCAGTTGGAATAGATCCTCAATTTCTAATCACGATGATCTATGGGAGGAGGATAGATGGTTGGTCTGTGTCAAGATGGTCTTGAACTATCTTGGACGATTCTTTAAACTATGTGCCCTCCAGGGATTCTGATATGTGCCCCCCACCACCACTCAATGTTGTCCAAGTTTATTGGTATATTTAGTGGATGCTGTGGTCACCCTGATCCTTCCTGCAGGACCAAGGTCTTCATTCCTCCAGCTGCTGTGACTCTTGGCAGATGATTGACTTTCATCTGAGTCCCTTTCCAGGAATTGCCCTCAGCCCAAACAACCAACTTTCTTAAGGTCATTCCACCTTCCTGCTTCCTGGCAGCAGCGTGCATCCAACTATGGATATGGGGGTGTAAATACCCATCCCTTTGCACTCAGAAGGGTCAGATCAGTCCAGAGATCTCTGTATAATAGGCTGAGAACTTTGTTGAAACTTCAGATCAGTTCAGCTCCTCTCTCTGCCCAATCCTACTTCCTTCATTCTCTCCCCCTGCCCTCACCCCCGGTTGTTGATGCCAAAGTACCTTCAATAAATCTCCTTTATGCAAATCTCCATTTTAGAGTGTCTCTCAGGTAACCCAACCAGGGTTGGGTTTAGGATCATCAAATCCAGTGAACACCAGGGCTGTCTATTAATTCAGCAAACACTTGTTTGACGTCTATGATGACTCTAGCCCTAGAAGTCTTCCTGGATAAGGAAGGATGCCAAGTGGGCCTTAAAGGGTAGGCAGAATGTGGAAGGAAGGAGGAGAGGAAATGAATTTAATAGAATCATTATATGTATTGTGGTGGTCCTTCCTGTTTTCATGTCAGCTTGTGGAGCATCCCTCATAACAGAGATAATAGCAAATGGGTGGATATTTGAAATTATCCTGGATGGCCAAGATTACTAATTCTAGCTCTAGAATGGTACTATCTAATCTCTAATGGGTGCTGGATTATTGCCCATTGAAAATTCTATCGTGTTCCCATTGGCACACCTCCCCCCCTTCCCTTTAAAGTGGTGACCTCCTTCTACCCTATGGCCAGAATCAAATAGGAGGAAGTTCCTAGCCCCATGGTATTATTTGCAGCCTTTGTCTTGAGCCTACCACCTCATCCCACTTTGAATCTTCTGTCAATTGTCCTTGGGTGCCTCTGCTTCTGGTCTCTTGTCTTGCCCCCTGCCCAGGGCTTTTCAGACTCTCCTGGGCTCTGATGATTGAGGTTGCCCTCCTAACTGTCACCTTTTGACTCCCTCCCCACTTACAGTCCAGACATGTTTTTACTCCATCTTTCTCCTCTCATGCCAGATGTCTCCCCAGTCCAGTGCAGCCCAGACTCTATCCCAGCATTGCCCCAGGTGGCTGGGTGTTCTGCTGGCCTATAATACCATGGCCACAGACCAAGTTCAGCATTATTGGGAAGGGTATCTGCAGCTCTTAGGGGGTTAGGGTCTGTGGCTCTGGCTGGAGCACATGATTGAAATGGTCTCATTCTAAACAAAACAAGAAATGCTGTGAGGTCCCTTATTTCCAGTGCCCTTCATTTCTACTCCCAACTGCCATGGTGTGGCTTCTGGGTCCTGGTGCAGGCTCCTAAGAAAAAGGCAGGTTTGAGTGGAGCCAAGACCTCAGTGAGGCAGCTGGAGGCTTCGCATTGAAGGAAACAAGGAGAGACTTGAGAAAACAGCCTGGGAGGAGGAGGAAGAGGTGGGGAGGTTCTGTCCATGGTGCTGAACAACAATCCCAGAAATAATTAGTTGTTGGGCTTCTATTTGAGTCTCAGCATTCAACCGTGTACTGTGAAGAACCCAAAGGACATAAGGAACCAAATTCCTGCCATAAAAGGTCCTTTAATCAAGTCGGAGACAATAAAACACCCACATGAGAAAATATAGGAATAATCCTAAATGGTCCATATGATGATGGGTCTCAGAAAACTGCATGGGAGAAAGGTTCTGGCTGTCTTGATAAAGGGATCCCTAAGGCAAGCCCCGTTTTGGGGTCTGTGCCCTTTAGAGGAAAAAAAACCCACTTTATAATGAAATGTTCTTTCTTTAGTCGCCATAGCATCCCCTAGAGTATTTAAAGCCTAAAGGTCTTGGATATAAACTAGTTGATCTAACTGTAGCAGTTTAAATTTAGGTGCTAATGCTATGTTTGAATTGTAAGCACGTGATTGGCTTTTAGTTATGTCTTTAAAAAGGATTGGTGGGCAATTTTTGTCTGGATGCCCATCCCCAGACCATCTGGCCATGGTCTCTCAACCCTTGCTTGTTATAGTCACACCCAGATGATCCTATAAGCAGGAGGCTCCATAGGCTCACTGCTGAGTGCTGTCCCTTCTCAGTTCTTCCTCTACCCTCAGCATTGTCAGGACCTGAGCCTGATGGGACTATGCTCATCCCCCTTCTCCACTCCCAGTATGTGCCACCCCTTGCCTTGAAAAGGAAGAGGCTGCACCTTTGGATTCCTCCTTTAGCTAGGGACCTCCCTGCCTACCCCCTGGGTTTCAGGATGGACAGGAGGAGGCAGCTTGTCTGCACCTTCCTTCCAGAAGGTATCTTTGTGAAGATCAACTGCTCACAGAGGAAAGGAGCTGCTTTAGCTCTGTCATTGAAATGGGAAAAACTGATATTTCATCTGACCAATATACTGATCCCTGACTAACTTGCTGTATGAGGGGCAGGTGACATGTCTATTGGTCTCAGTTTCTCTCTTAAAACAAGAGGAGTTGACAAGATGGTTGAGCAGGGTTCTTGTTTGTTCATCTTCACAGTTTCTGAATCAGAACATGTTGGTTTGGTCCTTACTTACATTGTACGTATATGTCCTTCATCTGTCTACCTAATTCCCTGAAGTCTTAACTCCATGAGAGCTAAACTCAGGGAATTCTCTATCCATGGGCATACTCTTTATTCTTATGTGACTTTATTTGGTGTCCTGCAAAGGATCTAGGCTAGACAACGTGGAGCCTAAAGGAACCCTTCACCCATCTCTCCCCTGAGAACTTAATCAGAGTCAGCTTCACTAGCAAGCTCCTTTAATTTCCATTAACTCTCAAGAGAAAAGGCAGGAGGCATGACCAGCCTCAAAGCCTCACCACCCTGGAATGAGAAAAGAAAAGAGAGAAGAATAGATTTTCTTTTCAATCAATAGATTGGCCTATAGACAAAACATTCATTGACAGGGCTTCAGGAAGGGACCGAGTGACACCAAAAGGAGGCTGGTGCAGATAGGAAGGTGGAGATAAGACAGAAAATCCCAATTCAGTATATGATAAAGATTGCCCAAGAAGGTTTTTCAAGAGAAGCTTTAAGAAGAGGCATTGAAACAGGATTTGTGAGAAATGGAGATAGTCATATATTGCAAAGACAAGAGCTGTAATTGGCGAGTCCAATGTGTCTGGGGTGAGGGCAAGGTTAGTAGGCTCCAGTGGGCCAGGTGAAGAAAGTGTGAGAAGTGTGTGGTGAGATGCAGGATGGTGGGGTAGACAGATGACCACAGCATTGCATGCTAGAGTCTAGAGTTGCTTCAATAAGAACAAATGAGATGTCGGTCTTGACGCTGGGTCTCTGTGGGTTGAGTTTTTGTTCTGGGACTCTTAAGCTTGGGGAGACTTTAGGGTTCCTGACATAAGTTGGTGTGAGTATGTGAATATGTGTGGAGAAGACAAGGGAGATGGATTTCACTTAGGTCATTATGGTTTGATCCAAATTAGTTTTAATTTGGTCAAGAGAATTAACTCAATGTTTATTAGCAATTGGTAATTAGCTCCAACTCAGCCCAGGCCCCAGGGACTGGCTGTCAGGCCGTGTAAATATTTCCTTGCCAGGAGAGAAGATAATGGGGCTTCGGTGTTTGGTAAATACTGGGTTGGGGTAGATAAATGGATTTTTTTTCTTTCGGTCCATCAATTTCATCAATTTTCTTATTCTCAGTTGCTGCCCCAGTGGATCTTACAGCATCACCCCCAACACATCCCTGGAAATTCTGTTACATTTAGCATGGCTAGGGACAGGAGAGGAACTGCTGGGGTGGTATCTGGAGGAGAGTCTGGGGCTCTATCTTGGAGGGAAGCTCAGTCATATCTGGATGGGCAGTAGAACTGCACCAGCCATGTATATTAAGTTATCTCTAACCTCTTGCCTCCAGCCTCAGTTCTTACCATACTTTTCAGGTGCTATGCTGACTTAACATAAATCCAGGACTCTTCTCTTCCACGTCTCCCTCTTGCTTTCTTCCCAGCAGCATCAACACTGAGGCAATGCTGGGTTTCACCACTCCCTGCTCTCACTAGCCCCATCTGCACCAGGGGCCAGTCTTGGGAGCTGCAGGAAGGGTGGGGAAAGCATGTTGGGTCTGTTGACATGAGTGAGTCACTCTGAGTGGGAGTAGATGACAAAGGGAATATGACTCAGTGAAGGGAATAGAATGTGGGTGAAGGCAAGGGGTTTGCACATCTTCACCTGCCCAAGGAAATATGGAAGCCCAAGGGTCTTGGGGAGGGAGCAGCTGGTGCCCATTGATATTGGCCTAATGGCGCCACCATTCTCAGGTCTCTCTTTGTGTGGCCCATGTGTATGGCTTTGTCTTCTGGATATTGTCCCATCTGCATTCTTTGCCACTTCCCTGAATATTTTGTCTTGGCCTCTTTAGCCCTTCTTAGCCAGTGTGGTTGGTGAACAGAAATTTCAGGGAATCTGAAACCAGTGCCCTCCCCCCAGCTACTGGGTCCACATCTATCAGAGGGGAATGGAGCTAGTGCTAGTGTCCTGGCCTGAGTTTTGGAGTAGAGTCTGCCATGGAGAACGAGACTTAAGAGTCTGTCTTAGTCACTGGACATTGCAATGGCCTATGTGGCCTCTCTTTTTGGAAAATGAGGTGAGGGATATTATCCTGACTGCTATAGGCTGCTGCTTTTTTCTGTGGCCGGCACCTTGAAAGGAGCAGGGGGACAAACTGTTCTGAGGAGGCCAAACTATGTAAGGAAAAAGAGCAAGGAGGTGCTGCCACAGGCCACATAGGACTGGCCATCACTGACCTCAGGGTCTTTGCACATGCTATTCCCTTCATATAGAAGACTCCTTCAGTATATCTGGATGGCCAATTCCCTCACTTCCTTTAGGTCTTTGTTCACATAGCACCTTCTTAGTGAGGCCTCCCTGACCACACTACTTTAAAATGTCACCCCACCCCCATCATCTTTTATTCTCCCTTCCTGCTTTATTTTTTATCCATATTACTTATCGCCATCCAATATATTATATCTTCGATTTATTCACTGTATTTATTGAACATCTTTTTCCACTAGAATGCAGGCTTCATGAGGGGAGGGAATTTTGTCTGTTTATTCACTGCAATACCTCCTGTGTCTAGAAAAGCGCCTGGCATGAAGAAGGTGCTCAGTGAATCTTAGCTGAATTAGTAAATTAATGAAGACAACTCTTTTTTTAAGTTTATTTATTTATTTTGAAGGAGAGAGAGCACACGTAGGGTAGAAACAGAGAGAGAGGGAGAGAGAGAGAATCCCAAGCAGGCTTCCCACTGTCAGCACAGAGCCCAATGCAGGGCTCGAACTCACGAACCATGAGATCGTGACCTGAGCCGAAGTCAAGAGTCAGACACTTAACCACCTGAGCCACCCAGGCGCCCCTAATGAAAACAATTCTTCAAACAGGAGATCAGTCCAGGAATGTGTTACCCGCTGTAGAGGATGAAGTCTCAGACTGGGATTCGGGAGTGCTGGTCTCAAGCCCCAGCCCTGCCCCGCACCAGCAGCAAAGTAGAGATAAGGTAGCCCATCGTGCATTCCTCCAAGCAATTATGAAAATCAAGCCAGGTGATGCTAGTAAAAGCATGCTATAAAGTATAAAGGGCTTCCCCTCATGGTCCTCATTCTGACTACCATTTTGACTGGGGCTGACCTGAATGACAGTGTGGGCACATGAGGTTGGGACAGTTAGAGATTCCTTGGAGGAAGTGAGTCTTGAGCTGGGCTCTGAATGTACAGGGAACAACACTGGCACAGGCCCAGAGGAGCAAGGAATTTGGGATGAGAGAGAAGCAGGACCTCTGTGGAGATAGTTTCTGGTGCTAATTCTAAACAGGGACAAGGGATGCTCCTGGATGTCGTGGCCACAATTTCTCAGGCTAGTTGCCCTGGCTGAGCGGTATTCTACTCAACACATGCCTGTTACAAGCAGCTGCGACCCACTGCACTGCCTTGGTGTGTTGCTGGTTGGCAAAGATGACAGGCAGCTTCAGGCAGTAGAGACAAGTGTCCAAAGGTTGCAGCTGGAAGGCCAGGGACTCCAGCCCTCCTCCTGGGGCCCTGCAGCTACGCACTTTGCACAAGGGCCAATTAAGCTACCCTTGACTTCTTCCAGTGTTACAGCTTTTTGCAGTCACCATTCCTGACTACAGTTTCTATGTGTCTTCGTGCTATTCTCAAGAGAGAACATTTCTGGTGCCCTTGAATCAGCCTATGGATGGAGCAGTCACTTGCCCACCCCTCCTCCAAGCCCCTGTGGTCCAGAGGGGGGAAGGTTGCATGGTACATGACGGGAAGATACCTGGCCTCTCCCTTTAGTGTTGGGGAGCAGGGAGAATTGATTGACAGATGCAGTTGGGCAGGAAAGCCAACTGGCTGAAAGTTGAGTTCAAGCCCTCAGTGCCATCTTGAGAACCAGGGCTCAAAGGGTGGATTCTGGGAGAAAGAAAAAAGGCTGTCCCCATAGAGATTCTGCCTGAACTTTAAGCTTTATCTTCATTGTCCCCTTGCTCACTCACCAACCCCCAGCGCCCACCTCTGCCTGTGCTGTCTCCCTGCCTGGTTCTTCTCCATTGTTCTTCTCCCTTGATTCATACCCCACCTGTTCTTCAAGCTCAACTCTGCCCCATCTGCTGCCAGAGTACTTCCTTAGTCACTCCAGCCCCTTGGTGTTACCCCCTCTCTCCTTCCTCCCTCTTTCCAAGGTCATTCCCAGCCCCCTTGGCCCTCAGCGTGAGCTTTCTTGTGACAGACAGCTTCTGTAGGATCATCTCACATTGCCGTTGGCTCTGGTAACTACTCAGGCCTTGTCTTTCCAAGGTCAACAACACAAATATGCATCTCTCCTCAGGCCTTTGCTGGGCACAGAGATCCACAGAGCTAGGGCTGGAAGGTGTTTTAACCATCTTCAGGTCAAATCTCCCTATTTTAGAGATGAGAGACAGGAGGCCCAGAGAAAAGGAATGTTTTGCCCGTAAGCAAAATCACAGAGGCAGGGGCAGAGCTGGGAGTGGAATTCAGGTCTTTGGGTTCCTTGCTTCGGAGAGGAGGATGAGAAGGAAGGAAGGGGCTTTGGCTGTGAAGTTGGTACCACAAGGCTAGAGAGTAAACCAGAGCCCAGGCGGCCAAGGGCAGTCAGGGAGGCCTCACGCACCTGAGAGCCAGTGCTCGCCCAACACCCAGTGGAAGCAATGGCACAGAGATGCCCAAATGCCCCTCCTGCTTGGAGGGGCTCAGACCCTGATATCTTAGCAGGAGCCATTTGTACCTTTGGGAGCAGGTGTTCCCCCCCTACTCCCTCCACCCCACAGAACAGACATTCCTCCCTCCCCCCTCCCCGCTTCCTCTTTTAAAATGCAGATCTCTCAGAGATGGGCTGAAGGACACTGATGGCAGAGAGCTCTGGAGTGGTCCTTGCAGGGAAAGGGAGGGGTGGTGGTGGATGAGCCTTACAATGTCACCTGTTTCATGGGGCGCCTGGGTGGCTTAGTTGGTTGAGTGTCAGAGTTCAGCTCAACTCAGGTCATGATCTCGTGGTTCCTGAGTTCTAGCCCCACATCGGGCTCTCTGCTCTCAGCCTGTCAGCACAGAGCCTGCTTTGGATACTCTGTCCCTCTCTCACTCTACCTCTTCCCCACTTGCACTCTCTCTCTTTCTCTCTCTCTCTCTCTCAACAAATAAATAAAACATTTAAAAAAATTGTTACAATGTCACCTGTTTCTCAACCTGGCTCTGGCCATGGGCATGGTGTTTCCTGATAGACAGATGATCTGAATGAAAGCCAGCCCAGGGACCCAGGGGGAATAGTTTCTTTCTTTCTTTTTTTTTAATGTTTATTCATTTTTTTAGAGAGAGAGAGAAAGCGTGTGAGTGGGGGACGGGCAGAGAGTGAGGGAGACAAAGAATCCGAAGCAGTTTCCAGGCTCCGAGCTGTCAGCACAGAGCCCGACACGGGGCCAAACTCCTGAACCTGGAGATCATGACTTGAACTGAAGTCAGACGCTCAACCAACTGAGCCACCCAGGTGCCCAAAAAAAACCATATATTTTTTAATGTTTATTTTTATTTTTGAGAGAGAGAGTGTGTGAGCAGGGGAGGGGCAGAGAGAGAGAGAGAGAGAGAGAGAGAGAGAGAGAGGCGGGGCAGAGAGAGGGCGACAAAGGATCTGACAGCAGCGAGCCTGATGCAGGGCTCGAACTCACGAACTGTGACATCATGGCCTGAGCCCAAGTCAGCCACTCAAGCGACTGAGCCATCAGGGAGAATAGTTCCAATGAAATGTGTTATTATCAGGGTTCTGCTGCTCTGCAAGGGGAGAAGCAGGTTAAGCTGAGCTTTCCCCACGCCCCCCAGGGGAGGACTGGTCTTCGGGGGCCTGGTGATCCCGACCTCAAGCCAAGGGCACTGCTGTGACTGTCTGATCCCACCCTGTTTCATCTGTTTCAGACCTTAGGGTGGGAAAGGCTGCGTGATTATTGCCATTTTGCAGGTGGGAAGAGTGAGCCCCACAGCGGCCAAGTGGGTGTGGAGAAAACAGACACGTGGAGAAGGAAGTGGAACGGAGGCTGGGGCCTGGTGCAGGCTCTGCCCTAACTGGCTGTGCGATGTTGTCCACACCTTTTTAGTTTTCTGGGTTTCTTCACTCAGTTGTGTAGGTTGGACCAGATCAGTGACTCAGATTACTTTTTACCATCCACGACTGCACGGGCTTGCCCCTCCCTTGGGCTCCTTTAGGACCACCCCAGGAGCTGTTACAGGACAAACCCTTATCCCCCTGCCCACAAAGCTCATCAGAACAATGGCCAAGAATGGCATTACGGGGATCTGTCCTAATTTATATAACCCAACTCAAAGCTTTTGCACTTGATGTTCAGGAACAAATGATGTACCAAGCCCCTGGGTCACTGTCTCAAGAAACTCCAGCCTTCCAGGTCCTGCTGCCCTGGGGCTAAGACGCCCTGCTTCTGGGTTTCTGGCCCAAGCAGTCACCCATTCAGGGGTGGCTGGGCCAGGGCTGGGTGCCCAGCCTCCAAACCCTTCATTGATCAGGGGCTGCTGCGGCCCCCGGTCCCCACCTCCCGCTGTCTGGACACCAGCCTCCTGCGGATGGCCAGGAAAACTGGTCAAATGCCCAGATTCCTCCGCGGAGCTGGTGCAGATTCCGCTCAGCGCCCTTCCTGGCCGGCTCCCTCGGGCTCTCAGCTGTCTTTCCCCACATCTCTGCGTCTTTCTCTGAGTCTCTAGCGAATACCGCCACACAGGAAGCCTGATTTACCAAGGCTTGCAAGGGGTCTCGAGACGCTAATGGCTTCCCTGGGGACGACAGGCTGGGGCGGCGGCTGGCAGGGAAGGCAGGCTGCGCAGCAACTCTCACCCTGGTGCTGAGTCCTGCGGTCTCCCTTGGCTGTTACCGCTGAGGATCGCTGATCAAGGTCACTCCTGCCTCCCCGGGGGGACAAGCCAGGCTCAAGGGCAATGCTGGATTGCCTTGCGGGGGACCTCTAGGCAGCACAGAGGGCCTTCCTGCTAAACCCAGACTGAAATTTTTTCTTGCCCTAGGCCCAACCCCGTGTTGATTTCAGATATGCCATTTACAGGCATAGACTGTGGCTCAGAGAGAGCAAGTACTTGCCTAGGGTAACACAGCTGGCCAGAGACAAAGCAGGAATCCCACCAAGCCCACGGCCCAAACCAGAGTGAGGAAAGCCAGGAATTGGAACTCCATTTACAGATGGAGAAAAGGGGACTCGTGTCTTCCTCCCCTTGCCCTGGATGGGTGAACACCCTCTTCCTGCACCCTGCCCCCCCCCACTTGCCTCTCCTTATGAGATTCCACCAAGGCAGTGTCTTTTTTCGTTCAAGAAAGAAGAGAATCTTCATTTCCTGCCAGTAGAAATCAATAATTTATGAACTACTGTCCCAGCCAGAGCAAAGAGTGATTTTTAAAAAATGCGTCTTAAAATACTATATTAATAAGTATTCCAAAGAGTGAAAATATTTGAATTAGGGGAAATGAATGTTTTATGAGCTGGTGGGGAAGCAATCCCCTGAGATGGGCAGGGATGGCGGGAGAAGCGGGAGTCTTGGATTGGGGCTGGCTCAATTGTTCTGAGGCTCCAAGCCTGAGCGGCTGTAACTCAAAGGGCAGAGTGGGTGCAGAATGGGGCCCAGCCAAGGGCCTGGAAGGTCTCCATCCCTAATGCTTGTCAGGTGTTGGCCGCATGTGTTCTGGTCTGAAACTACTGTGGATTTTAAGTTCTGGCTTCTTGGGACCTGCTCCCCTGGAACGGTCCTCCAGGACTTCCTTCCCGGGTAGCTGTAGGGAGAGTCATCATCCTACAGCCATATATTACTGTTCAGTAGCTATTCATTGTCTCCTCTTTGCTGTGAGCTGATTATACTGCTCCGCCCCTGCCAGGGACCATGGCTTTGCCAATGGAATGTGGGTGGACATGACTTACGGCTCATCCAAACAGAGGCCTTATATCTGCCTGCCGGACCGCTTGGGTTCTGGGGCTCCGGCCCTGAGAAGAGCGTGCCTCATGCGGTCACTGCTCCTTCTGCCTGGGTCCTGGGACAGAGACACGTGGAGCAGAGCTGAATCCCAGCCTGGGGGACAGGCCACTGCAGCCAGCCTGCACACTTGAGAGCTCGTTGTCATGAGACGCGGAGATTTGGGGGTTGTCACAGGGCATCATCACAGAAAAGTGAATCCGCCCTCCCAGCTCTGCTCCCTCCGTGTCCTGTTGGAGAAGCATCTTCTTGTCCCTCAGACAGGTGCCCCCATTGTCAAATTCATTCCTTTCGAAGGGTACCTGCTTTCCTTCCAGAATATGCTCCCCCTGGGGAGGGTAGAGCAAGTTCCCCCAGTTTTTTTCCATCACAACAGTCCTTTTATAGCATCAACTCATGTCTCAGACCCCCAAGGTTTAGTGGATGTATTTTGGTAACCATGGATTGGGATCAAGTTGGGGGGGAGAGATGCAGTGATAAAAAAGCAGCTACGAATTATATTTTACTATATATTTTATCCAATATAGTAATGGTTGATGAACATTTGAAAAGCAGCACACAAGGGCACCTGGGTGGCTCAGTTGTTTAAGCATCTGACTTCGGCTCAGGTCATGGTCTCACGTGGGTTCGAGCTCACGTGTGCTGACAGCTTGGAGCCTGGAGCCTGCCTTGGATTCTGTGTCTCCATCTCTGCCCCTCCCCAGCTCACACTCTGTCTCTCAAAAATAAATAAACATTAAAAAATTTGAAAAGCAGCACGCAAACATAAAAGGTGTAGTGTTTATTCCATTATTATTTGATACAGTGTAGATTCACAGATTCCTTGCGATCCGAGACTCTTTTTTTCTTTTTTCTTTTTTTTTTTTTTAATTTTTTTTAACGTTTATTTATTTTTGAGACAGAGAGAGTCAGAGCATGAACAGGGGAGGGGCAGAGAGAGAGGGAGACACAGAATCGGAAGCAGGCTCCAGGCTCCGAGCCATCAGCCCAGAGCCTGACATGGGGCTCGAACTCACAGACCGCGAGATCGTGACCTGAGCTGAAGTCGGACGCTTAACCGAATGCGCCACCCAGGCACCCCGCGATCCGAGACTCTGAGGTACCCAGGAAAGAGAGTGACTTTTGTTGTAAGAGAGACCACTTGCCAGCAAGGACCTCAGGCTTTCCAGACCTCAGTTTTCTCTTCTGTAAAATGGTGATAAACACGCCTATGCTATAGGATTTTGTAATAGGTAAAAACATGAATGATAAAGCACTTGACAGACATGGGGGGTCTTGACTAATCTTCCTGTTCTTTGTTACTTATCTAGTTCTGTGATCATAGCCCAGATTTAGAGCTGACTCTCAGCCTCAGTTTCCCTATCTGCAGAGTGGGGAGCACACTACTTGTCTCCGTATTGCTGGGGGATGACCCAGAGTTCTTAATGTGAATGAACCTGGTGCACAGTAGGGATGAAAGCAACGTCCGCGGCGCCTCAGTGGCTCATTTGGTTAAGCTTCTGACTTTGGCTCAGGTCATGATCTCACCGTTCGTGAGTTCAAGCCCCACTTCAGATCCTCTGTCTCCCTCTCTCTCTCTGCCCCTCCCCTGCTCACACTCTCTCTCTCTCTCTTTCAAAAATAAACAAATATTGGGGCCCCTGGGTGGCTCAGTCAGTTGAGCGTCCGACTTCGGCTCAGGTCATGATCTCACAGCTCATGAGTTCGAGCCCCGCGTCAGGCTCTGTGCTGACAGCTTGGGGCCTGCAGCCTGCTTCAGATTCTGTGCCTCCCTCTCTCTCTGCCCCAACCCACTCTCATTCTGTCTCTGTCTTTCTCAAAAATAAATAAACATCAAAAAAATTAAAAAAAAAAAAAAATAAACAAATAAATATTAAAAAAAGAAAAAAAGACAGTAACTTTCTCCTTGCTACGGTCACTGGCTGATGTTTTTTTCCTGACCACGTGCCAGTCACACCTCTTCCAAACAGCTTTCCTAGGCCCCCACTCCACTCGGGAGCCTCCGTCAGGACAAAGCTCTTGTCCAGGAACGCATTCATCCCAGGCTAAAGACCTGACCGCTGATGTCAGTAAGAGGAGCCCTCCCTGTAAATTAATTTAAGATCCTGTTTACATGCCTCAACCGTGATCATGTGCTCCTTTGACCTACAGCCCTGCACCTTAATTAAAGCAATTAGTGCACGGCAGTGAGTGACAGCCTGGGTTTCGCAGGCCTCTGCCAGGTTCCCACTTGCCTGCACTGCCTGAGGCCAGGCTGGGTCAGCCTGTCCCCACCTGGTGTTCGTAACATGGCCAGGCTCCCACCTAGGCGACGCCATCACTCTTCACAACAGAAACTGAAAATGGAATGCCACCAGGCGGGGACAAGGCTAGGTGGGGACCAGCCAAGGCGGAGGAACGTTTGGCGGAAGCAGGGACCACGACTTTTTTTTTTTTTTTAGCACATACTTACTATTTTCACCTTAGTAACTGGGCCACGGTGACCCGTATCAGCCTCAGCCTCCTGGGGACCAGGACATGCTCTCCCCACCCACATCCTTTTACTCTCTGCTCTGAGGACGGTGGCAGGATATTCCTATTACCGATAGCTAGGACTGTGCTGACAGACAGTTCTAAATGTGGTGGTTAAGAGCTCCAGTTCTGGGTTTGGCTCTTAGGTTGGCTGTGTGACCGTGAACAAATTGCTTAACCTCTCTGAGTCTCGAGTTTTCTCAGCAGCAAAATGGGGCTATAATACTACCGGTGAGTAGGGCTGTCCTGGAGGCTAGAGGAGGTAATGGTTGCAGGGGGCGCGGTGCAGTGACTCACTCATCAGTAGAGCTCAAGGATTGTCAAATATCATCACGCTTTGCTGATGAGATGACTTCTCCCAGTCACCCAATGGAGAGCTGACCTTAGTTCCCCTTTAAAGATGAAGATCTGGAGATTCGGGGAGGTTAAGTAACTTGTCTGAGGTCACACAGCAAATAGAACGTTTTGAGCCTAGCTCTTTGTGGCTCTCTGTGACTCAGTTTCTCCCTAAGCGGCTTGGCCTGGATCGGGGGCCCCAGACAGCACCTCTTGGATGGGCTATATCAGAACCATCTAGAAAAATATTTTTAAAATATAGATCCCTGGCCCCACCCTGTGGAAGATCTGCTCCAGTAGGTGGGACGGGGCCTGGGAATTTGTATTTTTTTTATAATTTTTTTAATGTTTATTTTTGAGAGAGAGAGAGAGAGACAGAGCGTGAACAGGGGAGGAGCAGAGAGAGAGGGAGACACAGAATCCAAAGCAGGCTCCAGGCTCTGAGCTGTCTGCATGGAGCCCGATGCAGGGCTCGAACTCACAAACCGCGAGATCATGAGCTGAGCCACCCAGGTGCCCCTGGGAATCTGTATTTTTAAATGTTTCCCCAGGTGATTCTGATGCTCATTTAGGCTTGGGAACCACGCTGCCTGTCTTTGTGTGTTCCCCTCCCTCCGCTGCCATCCTGCACCCCAGCCCGGACTGGGTGGCTGCCGCAAAGAGTTTAGGGATTAGGACCTGCTGGTTGGAAGGAGGGACAGCTTTCCAAGACAAACAGGAACCTTGCCAGACGCCTTGGGGCAATCTCAAGCTCCATGAGAACCGCTTTCATTTTTTACTGGGGAGGAGGCTCTTCTCAGCTGGAAAGATTCCTTCTGATGTAATTAGATTCCCTTTTTTCATTCCCTCCAGAAGCATCCCCTAAACACACACACACACACACACACACACACACACACACACACACACAGGAATCCAATCTGAAGTGCTGTCCAGGCCTTCATGTTCCCCATATGTTGAAACAGCTGAGTGTATGGAAATTGCTGGGGATGGGGGACAGGGTGGGGACAACTAGACTTTTTCATTTGTCTCCAGTGGAGTAGGGCTGCATGTACCTGCTATGAGGGTGCGGGGGTGGGGGTAGGGTCCCGTGGGAAATGCATGCCTTTTTTTTTTTTTTTAAGTTTTTGGAGAGGGATGGGAATGGTCTCCCAGGGTGGGCTTTGAGACAAGAAGAACAACACGTGACCCGCAAGAAACAAGGGTCAACCATGACAGGAAAGCTCACTTAGACTGTAGAAAGAACTGTTCTGCTTTTATTTTTATTTTCAAAAATTGTTTAATGTTTATTTTTGACAGAGAGAGAGAGAGGAGGAGGAGTGGGGGAAGGGCAGAGAGAGAGGGGAAACACAGAATCCAAAGCAGGTTCCAGGCTCCGAGCTGTCAGCACAGAGCCCCACCCGGGGCTCGAACTCACAGACCTCGAGATCGCGACCTGAGCAGATGCTTAACTGATGGAGACACCCAGGTGCCCCAGAACTGCTTTATTTTGTTTTGTTTTGTTTTGTTTTAACGATTTTATTGGTTAGAATCAAAGCAAAATCCAGAACTTACAAAAGGGTATCCCATGAAAAGTGCCTCTGTGACTTCCCATACTCAGTCCCACCCCACAGGCAACCACCGCTCCACTCCCTTACAAATCCTTCCAGAGACCGTCTATGTCGATAAAGGCAGATGACTTTTGTTCTTCCCGAAAAGGTAACGTGCTATCCACACTCTTTTGCCCCTCGATTTTTCCGCTTTACTTGAAGATCTTTCCATATCAGCACATAGAGAGTAGCTACATTTTTTTTTAAGAGTAGCTACATTAAAAACATTTTTTTAAAAGTTTTATTTAAGTAATCTCTGCACCCAACATGGGGCTCAAACTCATGACCCCAAGATCAAGAGTTTCATGCTTTTCCAACTGAGCCAGCCAGGCGCCCTGAGAGTAGCTACATTTTTTAAATGGTTGCTGGTATTCTATCTTAAGGCTGATTCGTTTAATTAACCTTCTATTTAGACATTCAGGCCATTTTCCAATTTTTTGTTTTATGAGAGGTGCATCAATACATTAGCCCTACAAAAATGCACTTCTGTTCTTAATCTCCGGGATAAATATCTAGGGGTAGAATTCCTGGGTCAGAAGGCATATGAATTTTTAATTTTGATATGGTCAAACGGCCTCTTTTAGAGACTGTACCAATTTACACCCTCACCAGCAATATACAAAAATGTGTTGGCAAATATATTTTATCTTTGCTGATTTGCTAGGTGAAAAAAAATGCTGTCTCCTTGTAGGCTAATTTGCATTTCTTTTATGAATGAAGTTGAGCCTCTTTTCATGTGTCTGAGAACTATTTGTTCTTCCTTCTTTGTGAACCATTTATATTCTTTACTTGCTAGTTTTGCATCTGGATTGTTGTTCATTTTTCTTGGATTTGGAGGAATCTTTACATGTTAAGAAAACAATCCCTTTGCCTGTGCTAAGAGATGCCAGTTTGTGGTTTACTTATGGGATTTTTTTTTTCCATGGATGAAATGTTGGCTTTTATGTAGTCAGATTTATAAACCTTTTCTTTATGGTTTCTAGGTTTTGTAATGTACTTTATTTTATTTATTTAAAAAAATTTTTTTAACGTTTATTATTTATTTTTGAGAGACAGAGAGACAGAGTGCGAGCAGGGGAGGGGCAGAGAGAGAGAGAGGGAGACACAGAATCTGAAGCAGCTCCAGGCTCCAAGCTGTCAGCACAGAGCCCAATGCGGGGCTCGAACTCACAAATCGTGAGATCGTGACCTGAGCTGAAGTCGGAAGCTTAACCGACTGAGCCTCCCAGGCACCCCTAGGTTTTGTAATGTATTTTAAAAGGCATTCTGGGAGGCCTGGGTGGCTCAGTCAGTTGATCATCCAATTTTGGCCCAGGTCATGATCTCATAGTTTATGAGTTCGAGCCCCTCATTGGGCTTGCTGCTGTCAGCACGGAGCCTGCTTTGGATCCTCTGTCCCTTCCTCTCTCTGCCCCTCCCCTGCACTCTCTCTCTCTCTCTCAAAAATAATAAATCAAAATAAATAAAAGGTTTTCCTTCCTCCAAACTCATTGAAAGTATGTTTTAACAGTATCTTATGGATTTCATATTTTTATGTTTATGCCTTTAATGCGTCTGAGATTTATTGTGGTACAAGGTGTGAGACAGACATCCAGCTCCATTGTCCATTTGTTCCACGCCATTGAATAAATAACCCATCTTATCCCCTGATAAGTGATCTGAGACACCACCTTCACTAGAGACCAAATTGCTGTTACTATTTGTTTTCGCTCTAGAGTTTTCTTTTCCGTTCCCTTGATCTGTCTATTCGTGTTGTTTTAATCACCATAGCTTTATACTATTTTAAATAGTTGGTAGGTCTAGGCCCCCTCACGGTTCTTTTTTAGAAGATCTCTGCGTATTCTTGCTTGGTTATTTTTCTGTATGAACTTTAGAAAGAGCCTGACTAATTCCAAAAAGGAAGCCGTTTACCGGGCGGCAGTGAGTGTGGGCGGGGGCCCCCTGCCTGCCTCTCTGGCCCCAGCCACTTGCAGCATCTGGCAGAGAAGGCGAGATGGTGCTGGACAATTACAGATGACTCAGGGGTGTTCTTTCTCCCTTCCCAATTAAGCAAGGAGGGCTTTCTGGAGGAAGGGGAGGTGGAGGAGGCAGAGAAAGGGGAGAAGGAACAGGAGGAAAAGCAGGGGTAGAAGAGGATCTCAGAGCAGGGAAGAAAAGAGGCCTCCTGGCAGAGAGGATTAAAGAAACTACTCTGGAGGGGGAGAGAAGAGGCAGAGCACGATGAGGCTTTGGGGAAGAGAAGCCAAAATCAAAGCTGTGACGTTTCCTTGCAGAGATTGGACAGGAGTTGGGGAGGGCGAGGGGGTGGAGGCCAGCTGGGAGGGCCCGGGCCCGGGCAGGTGGGGGGCGGCCTGGAACTGAAGAAGCCCGCGGTTAGAGAGGCGGTTGACCTCTGAGTCAGGCCTCGGGGCTTCGGGGAGCAGGCTGCCACGGCTGAACGCAAGGCAGGCAGAAACAGAATCAAAGCCAGAAACTCCGATCATCCTCTTGTTCAGACCTGGCGGTTCCCAGGAGGCCTCCTCCCGTGCTCCTTTGGGTGACACGAGGTCCCTCCCCCGCCCCCCAGGGGAACCATGGCACGGGCCTTGGGCTTGGCTGCTGTGATCACGTGGGTGCATTTACTCACGGAGAGGAATCAGAAGCCTAGTCCTGAGAACTTGTAACTCCTGGGCTGCATCAGAAGCACATGGGGTTGGGGGTGGGCATTGCTGTGTGATGAGAAGTTGTAATTGTCCACACCGAAGAAGGCAGCAGGAACCCGGTCCTGGGAACAGGCAGTGCAGAGTTAGGGAAGGCCTCCCCGCCACGGGGTTGCTGGCTGGCACTGGGGAGGGAGGAAGGGAGGGCTGGATGAGCCGGGACTCACAGCCTCCTCAGGTTGTTCTAGGAGAGGGCGGATGAAGCAGGAAACGAGTGTGTGAGCGCAAGGAGCCCCAAGGTTCTGTCTGCCCAGGGTTCACTCACTCCTAGCCGGGGGGATCTTCACCCCGGCAAGATGTCCCTGTATGAGGACCTGCTCAGTCCCAGGCAGGACCATGCAAGGTGCTAGCAGACCACGCCCAATGAGCTGCTTCTGTTCCTGCCACATAACCACCTCAGAGCCACTGCACAGGGCAGCTGGGACCCTCTCTTCCCTCTCCCCACCGGAAAGCTGGCTCTTCTCTCTGCGCCCTCCTGGGCTGGGCCGGTCTGGGAGCAGAGTCCTGCTTGCCCACTTGAGGACCTAACAAAGTTTCTTTCCTCAGCCGTTCCGATCCCAGAATGTCATCAGGACCACCCCCGCGCTGAGACTTTTCACCTGCAACACTGAGGCTCAGAGAGGGCACGTGAGGGCCCCATAGCCACACAGCAAACAGGTATCGATGGGGCCAGAATCCAGGGCAGCGGCTTCTAGCTGTAGGGCCTCCTCCTGTGTGCTGTGGGGGGCACATTCAGCACCCCCCCACCCCAGGGATCCCGGGGCCATCCCTGCAGGAGTCTGCCTCTGCTACGCCAGGGGTGGGGTGTGTGTGTATGTGTCGGGGCGGTGGGGGTCGATCTTCCTTCCCAAGAGCCAGAGCATCTTGGTTTTAATGAGCTCGGGGTCAGCGTCTAGAGGGACTGTGTGTATTTTCAGTGAGAATGGGTGGGATATTTGTGTGTGGTTTGCTTTTGGGATGCAAAATACATGCCATGGATAAGAGGCCACCAACACAAATCTGTACAGAGCTAGCGGGGTTTGGTAAACAATGTTCTTGCTGAGGAGCTGAGACTTAAACCCTGCTTGGAAGTCACTCCCTTTCTCTGGGCCTCAGTTTCCCATTTTGTAAACTGAAAGGGTTGGACCAAGGAGTGTTGGAAGGCCCTTCCCGCTCTGACCTGCCCTGTTTCCCGAAAGGGCTATCAGGCCCTGGACACTGTGTCCCAAGCACCTCAGTGGGGACAGGGGCGAGGCTTTCGAAGTCTCCCCCGGGATGGGGGCTGGCGTGATTTGCATGAAGCACTCTCAGGCCTCCCTGGGTGGGGGTCACTCCTGTCCCTTCTGCTGAGGATGTGGATGGGTGGGGGAGGGGGAGGGCTTACTGTCTACCCACCAGGCGCTTCTGGTTTCAGAAGGAAAGTAACTGCTGAAGACGCCCCCAGGGACCCAGCCGGAGGCCCCAGTCCAGCAGGGACAGAGAGCCCGGGGTGGAAAGGGCCAGGTGAGTAGACCCACTCCTCACTACCTGCCCAGGCCAGCTGGGCTCCTCCTGCCCGGGACATTTCCCTCTGTCCGTGCAGCCAGGGGAACCCCCAGAAAGAGCATTTGCCCTCTTGAATACTCAGAGGGAAAAATACGCTTCACGATGGTAAGAAACATGAGAGGTGGCAGAAGTCCATGAAATCGGTACTGTAAGTTGTGAGACAAAAGTCAAAGTTCCATTGGTGGTGAAATAGTATTTAGAAAATCAAGAAAAAAAACCCAAACTAAGAAAAACCGTGAGGCTCGCAGCATCACCCAGGTGACAGTGACACTTCAGGGGCATCATCTCTGCCAATTATTCCAGCCATCGGCACGGACTTTTGGTTCGTGTCAGAATTTTACAGAGCTTTGCATCATGCGACATGTGTGTTTCTGATGCTCTGTCACCTGTTCACAGCAGTATCAGGGCGTGTTTTTCTTGGTGTGGTAAGGTAAAGCCAGGCTGCTGTAACAAAGAGCCCCAACAACTCAGAAGATACAAGTTCAATTCCTTCTCCTGTAACATCCCAGGTCAGCGGGCAACTCTGTTCACGCACACGTACAGGGGCCCAGATTCCTTCTGTTGTGTGGCTCTGTGGACCCACAGCCCTGGGGTCTAGAATCAAGGCCGGGTTTTCATGGAGGCACGCCTCTGTCTTATGGCTCCAGCCTGGAACGGAGCCCCTCTCTTTGCTCACATTCTATCCATGAACACTTAGCCCCAAGGTCACATCTGACTGCAAGGGAGGCGGGTTAATGTGGTCCCTAGATAGGCTCTCATGTGCTGAGATACAACGTTATCATTGAGGGAGGAGGGGGATATAAAATTTAATGGGTCACTTAGCAGAGCCTGGATCTTTGAAAACTGTCAATCCAAAGGTTCGCTTTTTCCTTTGGACAGTCCTTTTATGCGATTACGCTCTTTTGTTGTTGTTTAATGTTTATTTTATTTATTTTGAGAGACAGAAAGAGAGCAAGTAAGCAGGGGAGCAGAGAGAGAGAGAGAGAGAGAGAGAGAGAGAGAGAAAGAGCATGAACAGAGGAGGGGCAGACAGAGGGAGAGGAGATGTCCCAAGCAGGCTCCACACTGTCACCACAGAGCCCGACGTGGGGCTCGAACTCACGAACTGTGAGATCATGACTTGAGCTGAAATCAAGAGTCAGATGCTTAACTGACTGAGCCACCCAGGTGCCCCGTGATTATGCTTTTTTGCATTATCTGTGTCTCTCCTCCCTTGTTCTTCCTTCCCCTCCTTTTCTTTCTCCCTTACTCTTTCTTCCACCTCTTCCCTCACCCTAACACAGACCTCCTAGGGTAAGTAGGATGGAGTTTCCGGGCTCCACGGGTCACAGAGCGCACCCAATGTTCCAGACGGTCAGAGCTAAGGACAGTGGCATGCATTCCTGTTGCCTTTCCCTGTACTGATCCTTGACTGCTTCACCACTGCTAAGCCATCCCCTGTCCAAGCGGCCCTCGAGAATGTAATTGAGAATAAGAGGACTTATAAGAAATCAGCATCGGTTTTGCAGGCAGGTGACCATGGATTTCACGTTCTGATGCTGCTCGTTACTAATGTGTGATCCCAAGCAGATCTCCTGGCCTCTGTTCTGAGTCTTTATCCAACACTGGAGCAAATGCAACTTCCCCTTCCTGTCCCAAAGAGGTTTTGGGAAGCTGGGACAAAATCACGTTTAGGTAAAAGCTTTGTATCTTTTTTAGTATTTTTCTCTAAATAATTCAAACCTGCTGGTTTTTGGTCCGAATTTGATAATTCCAATATCTGAGGTCATCTGGAGGTCTAATTCTGCTGTTTGTTTTAGCTGCTGATTCTCACTCATTGTGGCTCGCTTTCTTATGTACCTTGGAATTACAGGTTGTGCCCTCATGTCCATGTGGGCTGTCCTTATCTGTGGGAATTCTGGGAGGCCTCGCTTAAGAGCATCGGCTCCCAAGAGGATTAACATTGGCTCCCCAAGGTACTACTAAGCTGGCTTGACTTTAAGAAAAAACTTCCTGGTTTGTGGTTTTCCAAATCACATAAGCAGTGTACATTTGAACCCCAACCTGCAGAAGAAGAGTCTAGTCTATGATTCCCAAATTCTCAGGAAAGATTCGCTTTTTTTTTTCAACTGAGAGCCCAGGCCAAGACAGCTATGTTTCCTTCAGTCTCTCTTTGCTGGTGAGGCCACCAGCCTCATTCCAGGTCATTCCAGATGAAAAGGATTTCGGTTTTACACTGGAATATCAATTCCGATTTCCCACCTTGCTTAAGTGCCGTGTGGATCTTAAAACTTAAGACCCTATGTTAGGGAGCTGGGCTAATGTCCTGGGGCAGCTACTATCTACAGTCATCTTAGCATCTTTATTTCCTACTCTCTCTTCATTTGGGGGCCCTGAGGATTGCCCTCACCTGTCTGTGAATTCAGTGATTTTTTTTTTTAATTTCAAAAATGTTTTCTTTTTTATTTTTGAGAGACACAGAGCATGAGTGGGGGAGGGGCAGAGAGGGAGGAAGACACAGAATGTGAAGCAGGCTCCAGGCTCTGAGCTGTCAGCACAGAGCCCGATGTGAGGCTCGAAACCACGAACTGTGAGATCATGACATGAGCCGAAGTCGGACGCTTAGCTGACGGACCCACCCAGGCGCCCCGAAAGATATCTTTCAAAGTGTTTGTTGTATTTTGCACCCCGCCCCCCCCCCCATTTCTGGTGTTGTGCAGTGGGAGAGATTTTCAGTGGACTCTGAAATTCCGTTATCTTTCAAGGTTTTTTTTTAAACCCCTTCTGTCCTCTTTCCCTTTCTCTCTTGTCTTCTCCTTGGCCTTCCAGTCCTTCTCTCCACCCTGAAGCCACACTTGTCTGTTAGATCACAACTGTTAGCTCCGCATGTCCTGAGGGAACGTTCTGGCAGGTTTTCTTCAATGCTCCTGCTTGGCCCTCCCCAGTTCCTTCCTGTGGCTCTCTAGCTCCAGCCCCTTAATGTGGCCAGTGAACAACCCCAGACACTCCCCCGCCCCAGTCTGCACCCTCAGGCTTTATCTCCTGCCCAGACTTGTCAGAATCCCTCTTCCTTCCACCTGTCACTATTCAACATGTCAAAATGTGCTCAGCCAGGAGGAGGTTTAGGTCGGAGCTTTTTAGAATCTTCTTGGAGCTCTCCTCCTTTGAATCATTGCGAACATCATGCATGAGAGAAGCTCAAAGTTTTGGGGGCGCCTGGGTGGCTCAGTCGGTTCTGCGTCCGACTTCAGCTCACGTCATGATCTCACGGCTCTTGAGTTCGAGCCCCGTGTCAGGATTTGTGTCCGGATGGCTCGGAGCCTGGAGCCTGCTTCGGATTCTGTGTCTCCCTCTCTCTCTGCCCCTCTCCTGCTCGTGCTCTGTTTCTCTCTCTCTCAAAAATAAATACACATTAAAAAAAAGAAAAGAAAAGAAAAGCTCAAAGTTTCGGTGCTCAGAGACTCAGATGTCGGTGCCAAGGCCTCACTCCCAGATCTTCATACTGGCGAGGTCCTAGCCTGTGAGGTCCCACCGAGAGCTCGGGGGAAGCAGAGTTTGGCCAACTTCTTCTTCCTGGAATGGACTGAAGGAATGTGAGAGAATTCTGGGGTGAGAGCAGGCAGAATTGCCCAGGATCTCTGGTCCTGATTTAAGGGCCACTTTTCCCCTTGTGGGCACTCCCTTCCCTGCAGACTGGGCCCCGAGACCCTGGCTCAAGCAGCCTTCTGAGGAGGGTTTGCTGAAGCTCTTCCCCTGGAGAGAATTGACAGGGACTTTGGACTGTAGCCACCTCTGTCAGTGGATTCTGCATGGTCGTAGGAGGCAAAGCCTTAAGCCCAGGGGACAGGATCCCAGGCTTCCAGGAAAAGGAAAGCCTAACACTGGGGATCAGGGATGCTCTTCCCAAGGCTTCTAGGAGCATACCTAGAAGACTGTCCCTGGAGCCCCTAGCACAGAGCCGCTGTGCCCCAGTGCCACACTACATACACAGTGCGTCACCTCACGGCCACAATCGCCCTATGAGCTACATTCTTCAGGAAACTGAGGCTGAACGAGGCAACAGAGGCCCTGTAGTTGCTAAGGGCAGAGAGAGCCAGGGTTCGACCGCAGGCCTGACTTACCTGAAACCTGTCCTCTACCTCCCATGTGAACTGTTTTCAGGAAAGACGGGTGGGCAGGTCGGCTACTGCAACCATGTAAGAGCTGACAGCTGCACGGCATGCTTCGGGAGGCAGCAGACCCAGGGGCGAAGCCCAAGGCCTCCGGAGCCAGCCTGGTGGAGTTCAAATTCCAGCTGTCGCACTGAACTAGCCAGGTGACTCCGGCTGATTCTTTACTCCAGCGCCCCTCCTTCCCTGCGTCCAGAGTGAGCCTTTCAAACACAAACTGGATGGTTTCCCTCGTCTCTTCTCAACCTCCTGACAGCTACTCACCACTTGTAGAATGAAATCCAAGTGCCTCACCGAGGCTCACGGCGGAGGCCACCAGTGCTCACCAAAACCTACATTCCCCTCTGGGTCCTGGACTCACCCCTGCAACGTGCCTCAGCCTCCTTGCACGGGTGGAGGTGGGGCGGGGAGGACAGGGGCGTGGCCTCTCCCCTCGCATTTCTCATCGGCCAGCTAGACGTGGGGGATCCACCGAGGATTCTGAGGAGATGAAAGAGCCCCAAGGTGGAAGGGGCCTGGGTCCTTGGGTATGTGGAACAAGACCCCTGTGCCCTGTGTCATAGTGTCTTATGACACTAACAGAACTATTACATGAGCAGAAAAACAAACCTCTACGTGTTAGGCCATTAGAGCTTGGGTGGCTGTTACAGCAGCTGGGTCCCCCTGACCAATACAAGGCCCTGCGTGGTCTGGTCCCACTCCAGCTCACCTGCCTCTGTCCCTTCCTGTCACTCTGCTCTGGCTGCACCAGCCTTCTTGCTGCTCCCGAGATCCTCCGAGCTCATTCTACCTCTGTGCCTTCTTCACTAGGCATCGTTCCCTCCTCCTGGAGTGTTCTTCTCGCCAAGCTTTGCATGACGCTCTTTCCCGCTCTGTCCAGGTTTCCGATCAAATACTGCCTCCTTGGACAGAGAAACCCTCCTTCCGGGGTGGTGCCATCTCCCTGCACCTCCTGGCTCTGCTCTGTTTCCCTCCAGAGCAGTTGTCATGACTTGACACTCTATTATACGTGTTTCTTTGTTGACATACTTTTTATCTATCTCCTTCCCGTGTCTGTCTATCCCTAGTGCCTGGAACAGCGACTGGCACATAATAAGCACTCAGTCAATGTTCTTCAAGGATAAATGAACACACCTCCTCTCTGATTTCAATCTGCCTACTTCATCCTCTGTTATCTCATCCATAAAATGGGATTGTGTGTTGGGACGAAAGGAGCGAGTGCGGGCTAAGTGTGGGCCACAGACGCCCCAGGTTCTAACGTACTTAGGGACCTAGAAGGCACAGGCTTTATTCCACCTGTCCGCTGGCCACATGTGGTCTCCTGCCGGAACCACAATGGCAGCGAGATACCCAATTCCTTCTTGACTCTCGAGGTTTTACTCAGGCCTGCCCTCCGCCCTCTCCTGTCCCCTTGCCATGGCTGTCGGAGGTCTGGAGCCTTGAGATGGGGGTGAAGAATTCAGGCCGGACCCAGTGCAAGGAAGCCCAAACCAGTGCCATGGGCTGTTTAGAGAAGAGCCCAGGGGGGTGATTTAGGCAGAAGATTCTAGTGGCTGCCCTCCCAGGAGAGGGAGTGGGGTGAACGGGCCAGCTCTGGATCCTTGGGCTGGCTGAGAGCTTCACTGGTGGGGAATTGAACCAATGGACTGGCTGATGAAAAGAGGGAGGTTTGGGCTGCCCTTTGGGCCGTGAGCCACAGAACTGGCATCTGAGTGGCTGTAGCCACAGGCGGGAGGAATCCACCTGCCAGCAAGTCTAGCCTGCAGGGAGGAGACCCAGGGGCTCTTATGCTCGAGGGAGGTGGACAGCTTCCGGGTGCCCGCTGGCTGCTGAAGACAGAAAAGGGCTTTCAAGGAAGACAGAAGAACACATTCAGGGGCACGCACTTGTGAAATAACAGAATGACAGGGTGCCGGCCAGTTAGGATGGCGAGAAGGAGGTGGCCCTTGTGGCCCTAGATGGTGGGTGGAGTCAGGTGCTGACCTTTTTTTTTTTTAATTTTTTAAATGTTTATTCCTTTTTTTTTTTTTTTTTTTTTTTTTTGAGGGACAGAAAGCAGGGGAGGGGCAGAGAGAGAAACACACACAGAATCCGAAGCAGGCTCCAGGCTCTGAGCTGTCAGCACAGAGCCCGATGCGGGGCTCGAACTCATGAACCGTGAAATCATGGCCTGAGCTGAAGTCAGCCACCCAACCAACTGAGCCTCCCAGGCGCCCCAGAAGCTGACCTTTAAAAAGCCACATAAGAGGGAAGGTTGAGCACCGGATTAGGAGACAGGAACCTTCCAAAGTTTCCTGGACGAGGACCTTTTCAACTAGACTGCCATGAACTGTGTATTCTTAAGCAGGCCATCTACTTCCTCTGTGCCTCAGTTTCCACATCTGTTGAGCTGAAGACGGTGTCCTTCACGTGAGGTGAGGAGAAGAAAGACTGGCTGCCTGTGCAATTTGCAAACCGCAAAGTGTTTGCTTATTTGAACTTCGAGGTGGATGGGAACAGCTAAGGAACCCCCCTGGGGCATCTGTGAGGGGAGGGCTGAGGGGCAACCCAGAAATGACTTTGCTGAGAGGAGAGGGGGAGAGAACAGGGAGAGGAAACCCAAAATGGACCACAGGGAGGTGGGGGGAGGAGACAGGCTGCAAGCGTTCCAGCAGGAGACCACCTGTGGCCCGTGGACATGACCTTTGGTGTCTCACGGCAGATTCAGTCCGGCTGCTTCTGTACCAGCAGCAAGAGTCCAGACTGGGTCCCCGTGGTTGTCACAAATATTCCGGCGTTCTCTCCGTCTAGGTACCTGGCGGGACTAGATCCTCTGTGCCGTTGAGGGTCTGCATGACCATGTGACTCTATTTGGCCACTGGCACATGAGTGGAAGTGATGGTATCACTTGAAGATATCAAGGGGCAAACCTGAAGGGCTCATGCGTGACTGGCGGTCAAGGCAGAGCCGGTCAAGGCAGAGCCGGTCGGCGCCCCGCCCACAGCTCTTGGAGCATCCTGATGACTTAGTCCCCCCAGTGTCTGCATCTCTGTGCCCAAGGGCTTTGTCCAGACCACAAAACACGGTTCTGCCCGCACGCACCCCAGGCTGGGAGTGCCAGGGAAATACACACCTCACCCCCGTCAGCCCGGGCCAGCGACTGGGGGGTTGAGATATAAACACCCCAGCTCTCTCACTCCTGAGGCGGGCTCACCCTGGCGCATGGGTTCCTCACCGTTTCCCCAGGATTTCCCAGGGGATGAACCGCACTCACCCACAGCAGCGGCTGGCTTAATCCACATCCCTTATTAGCTGCTTTCCTTTCCCTGAGGCATTCTCCCGCTCCATACCAGCATCCCCTGCCCCCCCCCCCCTCCAATTAGCTGTTGGCACTTGCACCACTGACTCTGGGTCTGTTTCTGGACAGCCACTTTCCTCTTTCCTGCCGTCACCAAAACCCACTGGCCAAAGAGTGGGCAGTTCCCCAGGCAGTGACTGTTCTGTCATCCCCAGGCCTTGGGGTAGAGCGACTAGAAGAAGCTGGGCCTCCAGTGGGCTCACCGCGGACAGTGAGCAGGAGGAAGAAGCCCCCTGAGGCTTGGGAGGCCTTTGGTGCCACGGCATCAGCTCACCTACTCTGGCTGATACGGCCCCTGCCTCCCCCCATACGCTGCAAAGGCACATCGAATTCAAGGCATCTTACAAGGGACAGAGAAGGACGGAAAGACAAAGAAAGAAAACATGCAAGCACATATGTGCACAATGGAGAGAGAGTGTGGGAATGTGTGAGTGTGTGTGTGTGTGTGTGTGTGTGCCTATGTTAGGGCAGAATGGAAGGAAAGGGGAGGGACCAGTTTGAAGGGGCGACTAAAAAAAGATGCCCAAGGGACACCTGGCTGGCTCAGCCGGTTAAGCATCCGACTCTTGGTTTTGGCTTCCGTCACCATCTCACGGTCTGTGAGATCAAGCCCTGCATCGGGCCCCCCACGGAGAGCGCGGGGCCGCCTGGGATTCTCTCCCCCGCTCTCTCTGCCCCTCCCCACTCTCAAAAGAAATAAACTTCAAAAAGAAAGCAAGACAAAGATGTCCAAGAACTCTGGCATCGGAGAGACGGAGGTAGAAAGGATAAAGGATCAAAAGGCCGAGAGACGCAGTGACAAGGGTCCAGGGTCACACTCGGAAGCTGAATGCTGAGCCAAGCCTCAAAGGTGGGCTTCCTGATTCCAACCCAGCGCTCCTTCCCCTGAGCGGGTCGCCCCATCCAGAAGGCCTGGCTGGCCTGCCTTCTCTCCGCCCCCCTGGCGTTGCGGGGTTGGGGGGAAGTCCACGGCCGGTGGCCCGTGGCTCCAAGCCCCTCACGTGTGGATGACAGCGGCACACAGGCGGGCCTGTGACCATGTGTGGGCCTAAGCAGCAGGCTCCTCTGTTTGCAAGCACACAAGTGGACTCTTGCCAGCTCAAGCCATAAATGGGGGTGAACTGGGGAGTCCTGGGGCTCCCAGCTAACAGCATGGGCTTTGGGAGAACAGCGCCGAGAGCGGCTTCGGACTGGCCCCGTGCCCTGGACCCTCCCGCCAGCGATGGCCCTGTCTGCCCCTCACCTGCCATTCTCACAGATAAGGAGTGCCGATTCCCGGCAGAAAGAATCGGACTGGCTACCTCCAGTCAGGCGTTCTTCTTGGATCCAATGAGCTGAATCCAAGAGTGAGGGGTAACCCGGGAGCACGCTGGGGCCCATGCCCGAGCATGGCCAGTTTTCGGAGCCTGGGCGGTGGTGAGCCGGCAGACCCGAGGGAGGTGTTTGCGAAGGGAGCCCTCTCCTGCCCTTGACATACACCTCCTCTCAGCAGGTCCCGCTCTTCGTTTTCTCTCTGTCATTCATTCGACCCTCCCTGAAGCTCTCATTGATGTACTACAGGCACCTGGTGCCGTGGAGACGCTCCTCACCCCTCTCACACACGACCACAGTAACGCCAGGCCGAGGGGCCTGCAGCCTTGGGACGGCCTGCCTGTGGTTCGGCCACAGACGTGCGCCAGCTCCGTGTCTTGATCTCGCCACCCAGCCTGGGGACGCTTAGGATTGACCTGACTGAGCCAGCCAGCATAGTCACATATGGACAGAAAGTGCTAGAAGGTGTTTTAATCTGCTCCCCAAGTTCCCATGCGGAACAGGGTCTGTGAAGGATTCCAGAGCTGGATTTCCCTGACTCATCATCCTTGAGATTCTGTCAGTGGAGTTTTTTCTAGAGAGGGAGGCCTGCCCTTTGGCTTAGTTGCAGAACTGCCCCCAGCACTCCCTCAGCTCAACCTCCCCCTCCTCTCCCCCTCCACTCCCTCGGGACTCCCTCCGGGTGTCTCTAGGTCACAATATCCTCCTGCTCTTTGGGGGGAGCCTGACCAGAGGCCCTTTTGTTGTTTCTACTCCTGTTCTCACAAAAGTCCCTGTGGAGGGGGAAAAATGTCACCTAGATAAAGACACAGAGCATAAAGAAGAAAAAACCCAAAGAGTGACATTTGGGAAAGTTTAGACAAGAATAGCCTGGACAGGGCTGAGCTTGGGAAGAGGGAGAAGGTCAGAGCCTGGGGGATTAGGGACGTCAGACAGCTGACATGGTGACAGATGTCTGGCCCTGGGTTTCTCTTTCATAATGACCAGAGTTTGCTCACTGAGCTCTGCCAGAGCACTCGCTATGTGCTAAGCACCTTCCGCTGATTGTCTCACTTAATTCACAAGACACCCCTGGGAGATCCTTACCGTTATTAACTCAGATGGAAGATGGGGAAACTGAGGTTCAGGGAGGTAAAGTAACTTTCCCAGGGTCTCATGTCCATCTGGCTACGGCACAACGGGCTACCAGGGCCCCCTGTGGTTTTGAAGCTCAGAGCAACTGGGATGTCTGAGTACCATAAAGTTTTATCCGAGCAGATGAGCCTTGCTGAGAGAAATCCTTGTGCTCCCAGAGAACAGGGTGGAAAATGGGAAAGAAACTAGCTTAGGAGTCGGAAATCCTGGAACCCCAACACAGGCTTTGTCTCTCGCTATTGAATTACCTTGAACAACTTACTGTAGGGAGCCCAAGAAGAAAAGTAGCATGACTGGCCAGGCTTGGATCATGCCATCACACCCAGGCCAATCATTTTTAGCAAGTTGGCTGTTCGAATTCAGTCCCACTACTTAGAGCGGGAATGGGCAGTGCTTTGTCCGGGCAGTGCTTTGTCCGGCATTGCTTTGTCTCCTAATCATTCCCATCCAATATTGAAATGCCACTCTGAAGTTTACATTCTGGGGGCGCCTAGGTGGCTCAGTCGGTTGGGCATCCAACTTCTGCTCAGGTCATGATCTCATGCTTCTTGAGTTCTGATCTCATGCTTCTTGAGTTCGAGTCCCACATCAGGCTCTGTGCTGACAGCTCAGAGCCTCAAGCCTGCTTCAGATTCTGTGTTGGCCTCTCTCTCTGCCCCTTCCCCCATTGACACATACTCTCTCTCTCAAAAATAAATAAACATTAAAAAAAATTTTTTTTAATTAAAAACATTTACATTCTGCCACCTCCTGTCTCCTACCCTGATGCTTGCTGGGCACAACTGGCCTCATGGATCATCTCAGCTCACAGGCCTGATGGGCTTTCCAGAGTTCCAAGAAGCTCTCCGTTCCTCCAATTATGTTAACTATCTTTTCTCTCCTGCCTGCTGTGTCAGCAATTTCGCTACTGGAGGCTCGCTTTTCAGCCTAACCAACTTGTCTCCCTTCAGATGCACATCCTCTTGTGAGCAGGTACCCCCTGTCTGAACAAGTATCTAGGACTGCTCCTAGTGGCTTTCCTTGCCTTTTCCCATTTTGGTAAAGGAGGAAGAGGGCTTGAGAAGACTTGCCTGAGGCCGTATTGGAGAAAGGAAGAGAACGGATGCAAAATGGGGACGCTGACCATCCTCCTGATCCAACTGGTCTATTTTAGGTGACCCTTCTTATTTCATCTTGAAGACGCAGCAGTTTTCTCTTCTTCTTTCCCAAGTCTAAGGTGATTTAAACTTGAAAATTTTGAGATACTTGTAGATTCACTACAGTTGGGAGAAACAGTACAGAGACTTCTCGAGTGCCCTTTACCCAGTTCCCCAATGGTAACGTTGCAAAACCATACTAGAGCCTCACAACCTGGGGGGCGCCTGGGAGGCTCAGTCGGTTGAGCATCCAACTTCCGCTCCGATCATGATCTCAGGGTTTGTGAGCGCGAGCCCCACATCTGACTCCCTGCTGTCAGTGTGGAGCCCGCTTTGGATCCTCTGTTTCCCTCTCTCTCTGCCCCTCCCCTGCTCGTGCTCTCTCTCTCTCAGAAATAAATAAACTTAAAAAAATCTGTAAATAAATAAAATCTTAAAAAAAGGTATATCACAGTCTGGATACTGATGTTGACACAATCAAGATACAGAACATTTCCATCCCACAAGGACCTTCCTGCTGCCATTTTACTATAATCACAGCTACTTTCCGATCAACCTACCTTCTCTTTTAACTGATGGTAACTACTAATCTGTTTTCCACTTCTATACTTTGGCCACTTCAAGAATGTTACATAAATGGAATCCCACAGTATGTAAACTTTGGAGCCTGGCTTTTTACAGTCAACCCAAGTCTATGGATTAATCCAGGTCGGTGTGTGGATCAACAGTTCATTTCTTTTTTGCAGAGTAGTTTTTATTTCTTTTTCTTTTTCTTTTTGATGTTTATTTATTTTTGAGAGAGAGAGAGACAGAGCACGAGTGGGGGAGGGGCAGAGAGAGAGGAGACACAGAATCTGAAGCAGGCTCCAGGCTTTGAGCTCTCAGCACAGAGCCGGAGTGGGGCTCAAACTCACGAACTATGAGATCATGACCTGAGCCGAAATCAGACACTTAACCAACTGAGCCACCCAGGCGCCCCATTGCTTAGTATTTTTTCATGTAGGATATACCCCAATTTATTTAACCATTCCCTGTTAAAGGACACTGGGTGGTTTCCAGTTGGGGCTATTACAAATAAAGTTGCTATAAACATCTATGTACAGGTTTTTGTGTGAACATAAGGCTTCATTTCTCTATGCGAAAGAGCTGGGACTAATTTTCCAAAATGATAAAAATTACATATATATAATAAAAATATAAAAAGTCTATGAAATATATTTTGGTATATTAACAATTATTTTGTATATAATTGTTAACCATTTTGGAATAGTTTTACTTTATTTTTAAAAATTTTTTTATGTTTATTTTTTTTTAATTAAAAAAATTTTTTTTAACGTTTATTTATTTTTGAGACAGAGAGAGACAGAGCATGAATGGGGGAGGGGCAGAGAGAGAGAGGGAGACACAGAATCTGAAACAGGCTCCAGGCTCTGAGCTGTCAGCACAGAGCCCAACACGGGGCTTGAGCTCATGAACTGCGAGATCATGACCTGAGCTGAAGTCAGATGCTTAACTGACTGAGCCACCCAGGTGCCCCATCATTTTGGAATAATTTTAGATTTACAGAAAAGTTTCAAGGATAATATGGACAGCTCTCTTATGCCCCTCATTCTGTTTCCCCTAATGTCAACATCTTCCATTACCATAGGACATTTGTCACAAGTAAGAAATGACATTGGCACACTACTATCATTTAAATTCCAGACTTTATTTGGATTTTACCAGTTTTTCCATTAATGTCTTTTTTTTCTGTCCTGGAAGCCAATTTGGATCCCACATTAAATTTAACCATGGTTTAGTTTTGTGGTTTTTGCAGAAGTCCTCAAGGATGTGGCAGAAAACTACTGAGGAAGTAAGACGGGAGGTGAGACAGGCTTTTAGGAAAATGGTGGTATAATTTCCATACGGTAAAATTCAGCCTGTATAGGTTGCGAGTTTTGATAAATGCACACGGTCAGATAATCACCACCACAATCATGGTATAGAACATTTCCGTCACCCTCCCCAGAATCCCCACCTGCCCCTCAATAGTCAACCCTTCCCCTATCTTCAGCCCAGACAACGGCTGGTCCTTCCCTAAAGTTATGCCTTTTCCAGAAAGTCATATAAATAGAATCAAATGATATGTAATTTTTGGAGTCTAGCTTCTTTCACTTAGTAAAATGCACTTGAGATTCCACCACATTTCATCACTTCATTTCTTCTAATTGTTGAGTAAGCACTCCATTGTATGGCTATGCCAATTTATTTATCCATTTACTAGTTGAAAGGCATGGTGGGGGAGGTTCCAGGTTTTGATGATTGCCAATAGCTTCTCTATAAACATCCACACGTAGGTTTTTGCATGTACATAGTTTCCATTTTTCTCGGCAAATACTGATGAGTAGGATTGCTGGGTTGCATGGCACGTATCTGTTTAACTGCGTCAGAAATAGACCAATTGTTTTCAGAAGTGGCTGTACCAGTCTGCATTCCCAACAGGCACCGCATGCCAGTTCCAGGTGCTTTGTTCAGCCACAACTTGGTATTGTCAGGTTATTATCGTTGTTGTCGTTATTTTGGCCATTCTTTGTGGTGTGAGTTTCAGAGTTTTTCCCCCTTCTTCCTATGTCTCCTGCACACGCCGCTCCCAACTTTGGGCACCAGTGAGGGGTGAGGAGAGGGTGCGGTCACAATTAGGAGAAACACAAGGACTGGCTTTCAGGATCCCCTGGACACTAGAAACTTCGGGACTACAGTTTTTAAGAAGGGGTGACCGTCAGTGAGTGTGTGGTGAAGAATGAGGGCAAGGGCAAAGGCTGGAGGGGCACTAGGGCAGGCCTGGCAGTGAAGGGCCTGGGGACGTCAATCCAGAGTGGCCTGTCCAGTTGGGGCTTGTTGATAGTGGGAAAGGGCCTGTTGGGGTCCAGGAGGAGGTCCCGCTGCCTCAGCGTCTTCCCTCCTTTCCAGGGCATCCAGCCCTTTCCAGCAGAGGAAATCGCAATCTCCTGGGGGCCCCCACAGGCTTGAAGGGTGGGGAGGGAGCCTGGGAACCAGAAGCCTGGCTAGGGGCCCAGGTGTGTGACACCTGAATCTTGGGGAGGGTGGCTGAAGAGGTAAGAGGCCAGGTCCCTGGAGCCTCTGGGACAACTGAGGACAGGGAGGGGCAGCTCGAGTTTCATCACTGCTTGATGTGTGACCAGGGCACCGACCAGGCAGCAGAATGCCAGGCCCTGGCCCCTGCGGGGTGATATCTTTCACCAAAAAACCGCAGTCCTCTCCTTGCTCCGTAGGGACTGCGCTGGCCCAGACTTTGGGTCCTTTGCTTAGAATTAAAAGGACCCAGATTTTCATCAGGCCCCGGGACGGGAGCCTGGAGGGTTAGTTTTGCAGAGGGTATGTGCCGTGTGTCCATCCATCCACCTGTGTCTTGTGATTCCGCGGCACGCGTAGCGTCACAGCGGGCCCAGTAGCCTCCAAACGGTTGCTTACAGTTTATTAGCTGTATGATCTTGGACAGGTAACTTAGCCTCTTTGGGTCTTGGTTTCCCTGATTTTTGACTCAAAGTTTTGGTCTCGGGTGATTTCCAAATTTCACTGAACATCAGCATCACCGGGATTTATTTTATAAGCTACTGATTCCTGGGCCCCACGCACAGACCTACTGAATCAGCATCCGTGGACTTGAGGCCCTGGCATCTGGGTGTTTAACAAGCTCCTCAGGCGGGGTTTTGTGTGGCCGGCGGGGCACTGACGACAGCTGGAGAAGTACAACCCCGAAGTTCACAAAAGCGAGTCTGAGGCAGCCTCTGGCGGAAGTTAGAGACTTGGTCCAGGGAGGTGGGAGGAGCCAGAGTAGGGGAGCCAATCAGTGGCCAGAAGGGGGAGGAGCCAGAGGGGAGAACCAATCAGGAGAAGCAAATGCAATGAGCCTGGGATGCACGTTGCGAGGGGAATGAAGACTTTGGACCAGGAGAGAGCTGGGCTTGCAGGTGGGGAAGAAACGTCTCTGAGGTGAGAAGCCAAAGGAGCTGCCTGGGCGCAGCTCCTAACACCATGAAGCAGCTGGAAGGGCATAACCTTTGGGGTTCAGGAGGAGAATGGTGGGGCAAGGGATGGGAGAGGGGGCATCTATGGATGGGAGTGGGGGCTTGGAGACTCGGAGCGGATCCAGCAGAAGCTGCCTCCACCTGGAAGGACATCATAAGCCCCGAAGTCCCTGACTAGCTCCTGGGAAATAAATGGCCGCCTGGACCCTCGCCATTCCACGCCCACTTTCCCGGACTCGGCTTGGAAGATCAGAGACTCCCGGTCTGTTGCTTCCTACCTTGGTGACCTTGAACAAGTCCCTCCACCTTCCTGACTCTGTTGTCTTATCTGTAAAATGGGGATAATAATTACGCCTGCCCTGCCCCTCACGGCATTACCGTGGGCATCACCTAAAATGAGGGAGGTGGCAGGGCTCTGCCACGTGCAGTGTGCTGTGAAGTCAGTGGGAGCAGGTCCTAATGGGGCCCCAGGAAGGAGGGGATTGACCTCCCTCCTCGGCCTCAAGGTTGGAGTGTCCACTTAAAACCACCCAGGCCACTCTCCTTTGAGCTTGTTACATACTCACAGTTAATCCCCTGTCTGATGCCCTACTTCACTTCCAGAGCTAACAACTATTACATGACTTTGATGTGATCCTTCTGCACTTAAAATTCTTTTCACACATACGCATGGGCTCGTGGAAAATATATAGCATTTTGCGAGTGAGTGTGTGGGCGTGTGATACATACAAGGTATCAAGTAACATACCATTTAGCAAAATATTTTTTTAAACTCAGGATTTTGTGTTTCAGATCTAATTAGGTCGTCCCTTTTATCCACCCTGTAGCTTTCCACCGCGGGTTGCCCCCACGTCCCAGTTTTGCCCGCTGTCAATATTGCAGAGTTTCTGTGTGCCTTTTCTTGTCCCAAGGTACGTGGACGGGCTGCCTTCAGCCACAAGCCCAGCAGGGTCGGTAAGAGGCCAGAGGCCGCGGGGGAATCCTGAGGGTGAGTTGTTACCTCTGAGCTTGGAGAAGGTTCGTGTCTGCCTCGCTCTGCTGGTGCATCCACAGCCAGTGGGAAGGAGAGAGGGAGGGAGAGAGGGGGAGAGAGAAAACGAGAGAGAGAGGGAGGGAGAGAATCTATATGCGTGCCACCTTGAGCTGACCTCACACCTCTGTCCAGGAAAAGGAAAGAAAGGGGTGGAATCACCTCATTCCAGGGAAGGGAGCTGAGGTCCCTGGTGCCAGAGTCTGCCTGGCACTGGATGGCTGTCCTCCAGTGGTAGTGGCATTGCTGTGCACCCCCCAGTCCCTTCAGATAAAGGTCAAGGACCTTTGTCCACAACTGAGACAAGCTATGTAATTTGTAAGTCCTAGTGTAAAACAAAAATGCAGGGCACTTGCTTAAAAAGTGTGAAGACGAGGGCGCCTGGGTGGCTCAGTTGGTTGAGCGTCTGACTTCGGCTCAGGTCATGATCTCGTGGTCTGCGAGTTCGAGTCCCACATCGGGCTCTGTGCTGACAGCTCGGAGCCTGGAGCCTGCTTCCAATTCTGTGTCTCCCTCTCTCTCTGCCCCTCCCCTGCTCACACTCTGTCTCTGCCTCTCAAAAATTACATACATAAAAATGTTAAAAAAAAAAAAAAGTGTGAAGACTGTGCTTCCAAGGTGGGTTCTATGTGACTGCACAGGTGTCACACCCGTGGAGCTGGCACTGCCTGAAACTGCCACCAGGGGAGTCTGGTTCTGGTGTGGAGGCGTGTGCCAAGCTCTGCCGAGGACACTGCTGTCCTTTTTGAAGAGCTCAGGGTCTTTGAGTCCTATCACACTGAACCGTGACTGTCAAAGCACTGCCAAACAGATAGGTCCCCAAACAAATGGGCCCCCCATCCGTAATGACAGAAGCTGCTGCCCCCAGGGGCTGCAGAGCCAGCAGGGAAGTCAGGAGGCCCAGGTACAGAGCCTCCCTCCACCGCTGCCGAGCTAAATGCCCAGGGGTTTTTTGTTGAGCTTCTCTGTGCCTCAGTTTCCTTATCTGTGATAAGGTGCCTATTTCACAAGATTGCTGTGAGGATTAGCCCTGAAATTCTAAGGGGAGGCTTAGAACAGTGGCAGGCATTGGGTGAGTGCTTCGTCGGTGGTCGATGTACTTTCCTGGAAAAATGGAATTGAGGTTGAGGTGGGCAATGGGGAGAGCACTGGTACCAGGGTTCGGGGCTCTGGGGTCTGACACCAGCTCCGCTACCGACCACCTCTTGACCAGAGGCAGGCCACTCTCCTTTAAGTCAACTTCTAAAATCCAAAACCCAAGGGATGTGTGTCTATAGGGGGGCAGTTGACTCGTCCCTTCCAGCTTTATAATTCTGTTTCCATCCAAGGGAGTCTACCCATCCTTCTCATTGGTCTATGCAATTTTTTTTTTCTGAGTTTCAGAAAGTTCTTATCTGACTGCAAATCGTTCTGTTTGAGTTAAAGTCGTTTCTCCGTGTTCTGCCCTTTGTGTGAAAACAACTGGCCAATGACCCATTTTATAGACGAGAACTGAGGCACAGGAGCCATCTGCCCTCCAGAAGGAACAATCCCGGTCCCTGTCTTTGATTTCTCGTCTCACCGGTCCTTCACTGTACCCCCTTCCCCCCGGAATCTCCACCTCGTCTCTCATTTAGAGACCCACACGTGTCACTCCTGCGAGCCAGGCACTGAGCTGCGACATCCTTCACGTCCCTCTCTCCCTGTTCGGTCCCTCGCCTGTAGGGAAGCAGATCGTGTTGCTGTGTTTACAGCTGGAGAAACTGGCTCCTGGAGCCCAGGCTGGGAGGGGTCTTTGCAGGTGACTTAGAAGACCCCCCCCCAGGCTGTGGTCCCGAGCCCCCAACCCTACGGAGCCCAGCTTTTCCTGGAGACAGAGCCCCCTACCCGCCGCCCCCCCACCCCCGCCATGCCCAGCACTTACCGGCCGCTCTTCCCACAGCCGGCATGATGGATGTTGCTGCTGTGCATCTAGCCCCCCAGGCACACACGGTTCTGGGCATGCTGGCTGCTGCTCCAGTCCCCTTGCTGCCCCCCGCCCCCGGGAAGACCCACGAGAATGTAGACAAGTGTGAGTGACCTTGGCAGGAGGCGGTCCTCAACGCCGTGCCCTTCCCAGCAGACCAGGTGAGGGCCCTGGGCGGCTCCAACTCGATTACAGCACAGTTTCAATATTTATTGTGGGGATTGTTCAATGTCCTTCTCCCCCATTAAAATACACCCCTTGGGACAGGGCAGAGGCCACGGCTTGTGCGTTGACGCGTGCCCGGAGCCCACATGCTGCCTGGCACAGGCTGGCGCTCAGCGGGTGTTCATGGGTGGGCACATGGATCCCCTGTGATTTCCTTAAAGGGAGCCTCCGGCAAATGTGGGCTTTTTACTCTTATTAACGAGTTCCCGTTAACACCCAAATTAACGAATTTGTGCGTCTTTCCCAAAATCGCTACGAACTTGCACTGATATAGAAAAGCACTGTTTTATGTATCACATTGTGAGGATTCGTTCATCCGGTCACTGTGCACTGAGCACCTACTAAGGGCTGATCCAGGGCCCTGGCGACAGAGCAGGAATGTAGCCAATGTCCCTGCCCTCATGGAGGTGCCCTCCCTCCCCAGGGGGCAAAGCACAGCTCACAGCCACCGAGCAGTGTTGGGCCATGTTTTATGCTGTGGAGAAAAAGGAAGCAGGGAGAGGATGGAAACGGGTGGGTGTGTGGGATGTTGTTTTAGACCGAAGGGCCCCCAAAGCCCCGCAAAAGAGCTGGTATTTGAATAGAAGCTGCCACTGAGAGTGAATCGAGGGACCTGGGGCATCTCGGGGGTCGGGGTGGGGGGGGGAGTTGGATTCAGAAAGATTTCCTTGAAGTCTCAGGCCCCTTGATGAGCCAGGCGGGGGACACACTGTGCTTGCCCTCAAAGTGAATTAAAAACTCATCCGGCTCAGAGCCCGGGCCAGAGTCTTCTGGGCAGCGGTGGCCTTTTTCAAAGAAAAGCGTTTACCAGGAAAGAGAGCAGCACAGCATCCTGATGAGGGCCCGAGGCTTTCGAATTCTGGCCCGAAACGTGTTGAAATCCCAGCTCGGGCAGGATTAAGGTTCATCTCTTCATCACCCTGTGCCTCGGTTTCTTCATCCCTAAGGGGGATAACAACAGGGCCTCCCCCATGAGGCTGCTGTAATGATTCCAAGGAATGATCTGTGTGGAGTGTCGAGCACAGTGCCTGGCGTGGAGGAAGAGTTGGGGGAATGCTGGCCTGTACCACTCTTCTCATTCTCTTGGCTCGGGGGGGGGGGAGGGGGCGCTCTTTGCTTCTCACTCATTCATTCCGCGGTTATTCCCCCCGCTTGTTGCCGTGAACTAGATCCTAGGGTACCCAAAGGAGAAGTACAAGCTGTCCAGAGGTGGGGTGGAGAGAGCACCCAACCAGCGTTAGCCTAGCATTCCCACCCTTGTGAACTTGGCCGCGTTGCTTTATCGCTGGGCCTTAGTTTCCCCAACTATCGGGGGAGGGCCCAGCTTCGTGCTCACTGCGTGGTCAGTGCTAAGGGGGCCACCTGCCAGGACCCGCCCACCTTCCCTGAGACCCCTCACGGGGACGCGGAGGGAGCAGCCTGAAGGCAGGGCAGAGGGTCTAAACATAGCTTCAGGGGGAAGAGGCACGTGCAGGGTCCTCAGAAGCCTTGGCAGGCATCAAAGGTGGCAGGGGGGAGTGAGGGGTGCTCCTGAAGGAGGAGGCTTCTTGGGAAGTACTCCAGAGGGGTCAGGTTGAAGGTGAAGGCAGAGGAGGGGGCCTCCAGGAGAAGGGGCTCGTCTCCTTCCCTCCCCAGCCCACTCTCTCTTCTAGTTCTGGGAGTAATTTTATTTGGGGGCCACCATTCCTTATGCACGCCCTCTCCTCCTGTCCAGCCCCTTTCTCCTCGGAGGGCCTTGGGCCCTGGTGCCGTTCCTTTTGAATTCCTTCTTCTTCCTCCCACATCAAAACTGACCTATCTAGTGTGCACGTTTGCCCTCAGGGCTGTGGGAAGCTAGGTTCTAAATAGTGTTAATTCGTGTACTCGAAAAGCTTTTAGGGGCGCCTGGGCGGCTCAGTCGGTTAAGTGTCTCACTTCGGCTCAGATCATGATCTCGCGGTTCGTCAGTTCGAGCCCCGCGTGGGGCTCTGTGCTGACAGCTCAGAGCCTGGAGCCTGCTTCGGATTCTGTGTCTCCCTCTCTCTCTGCCCCTCCCCTGCTTGTGCTCTGTCTCCCTCTCAAAAATAAAATAAAACATTAAAAAAGAAAAGAAAAGAAAAGAAGCTTTTCATGAATTCTGTGCCGGGAACTATTTGGGCACTGGTGATATAATAGTGAACAAAACAAATTCCGGACCTCTTGGAGCCTGCATTCTAAAAAGTGAAGGGACAGGAATGATTTAGAGCAGCCACTTGTTCACACGCAAATTCTCCTCCAGCTGATCTGAGGTGGGGCCTCTGATTCTAGCGAGTGTTGCCCAAGGGTTCCTGCGTTATCCCTCACAGGGGCATTAAAGTCTGAAAGAGAACTTCCTGAGATGGAATGACATCCAAAGGAATGGCTATCTAATAGTGGAGTCCTGGGTTGTGTAAGTGGTGGTGGGCCGGGGCTTGTGGGTAGCAGGGCCATTGGACTGGCCTCACGGGTGGCTGCCTCCTCTGTGTTTAAGGCTTTTTAGCTGCGGCTTTTTAGCTCCCCACTGCTCCTGCTCTGTTGGCCTGTGGGTGACAACATCTGGAAGGGATTCCCTGGAACTGGAGGGAATTTCCAGGCAAATGAGACTCTGTTAGCCCAGCCGGGAACACCCACCCCTGCCATCTGCTCCAGACGATAGTACAGATCTGTGTGAGAGGAACCTGGCACTTTCCAGCTCCTCGCAGGGAACCCCCGTGTCCTGCCCTGGGCACGTCAAGACACTACCCCCCCGCCGCTGCTGCTGCTGGCCTGTGGGGGCCCCGGTCCCTGAGGGCATGAAGCCAGTCCCCTCCCTTTTTCCCTTTCTCTGCAGGGAGGTGAGATGCCTTGGAATTCCACAGATGCTCTGAGGGCCTTTGCAAGGACAGTGATGCCGGAAGAGGCTGCCTTGGTTGTCAGGAGCGGTGCCATCAGCCCAGAATCTTCTCATCCACATTAGGTAACACCTATGCGACACCTGTGTGACATCTTAGTAATACCCGTTTCTGTGTACTGATGGCCCTGGGTACTGGGGGCTTTGCAGCTGGACCTCACTTGACCTGCCAGAAATTCCATGAAGCCGTTCTAGTCTCACCTTCTTACAGGCAGGGGCGTGGCAGCTCAGAGAGGTCAGGTGACCCTCAGGAAGGGGCAGACCCAGAATTTGAATCGGGTCACCAAAGCCCAGTGTTAACCCCCAGTCCTACCGCTTCCCTACACGGCCTGAGAGTGGGCACTGGCCCAGAGAGACAGCAGGGCTGGACGGAAACTTGTTCAGCTGAAAGTCTTGCCACCTCTCTCGTCCAGACTCACAGCAAGCTCCTTGCCCGGGGCCCTCGGGTGGGCCTACCCAGCCACAACGTCACACGCAGCCGCAGAAGACCGGGAAGTAGTTATTGACGAGGATGATGAATGATTGTCATCAAGTCTGGGAGTTCCTCGGCACGAAGGACGGGTCTCCTGTTGTGACATCCTCCTTAACAGCAAATGCCAGAGCGGAACGGAATGCCTGATCCCAAACCAGGAGGCCCAGGTTCCCACTCCGCAGCTCCCAGGGTGCTCCTGGGAACGGCTTGCAGGGGCAGCAAGGTGGGAAAGCCAGGGCTTGGGGTCTGCTCTCGTGGAGGGGTGGCTGAGCCTACAGCGTCTGTCCCCTCCATCCCAAGTCCCACCACCATCTGGGCATATGGGTGGCAGCGGAGGGGGGTGGTTGTCAGCGGGTGCTGATGCTGTTACCCCCTTGTTATTCTGTTACCCTTCTACCAGCACCGTCTTCCTCACAGCGTGGGTGCCCCTGGCCCGGAGCCCCTCGAAGAGTTGGCCGCTGGACTAGCAAGTTCTGATTGGAGAGCTTGTGCCAGTCACGGTGAAATCGAGCCCCTGCCCCTCCCAGCTGGCCAGGCCGGGACTGCAAGACTAAACAGGCAACACAATAGCTCTGTCTTCACCTGCCTGCTGCCCTCTTTGCTGTGCCCTCGGCTTTAAACCCGAGCTGGGCGGGTGTGATCAGGGAGAGAGGGCCCCTTGACCACGATTGGCCAAGAGATTAAGGGCCCCTGAGGAAGGGCCTTTGTTTCTGTATTTTGGTTTCACAGTTTGGGGAGATTGGAGATAGCGTGCATTCCCCTGGGTAGGCGGGCTGTGAAAGGTTCTAGAAAAGCCAGTCAGTGGGGCTTCTGCCTATAAATGGGAGGACAAACATTGTCACTATAAGGGCTGTACCACTTTCCCTCTAGAGGAGGAAAAAGAAGACAGGTTTGACTCCCACCCGAGGATGAGGCCACAGCCCGACTAGGACAATGGGGCAGGCAGGGAACAAGGTCTTGGAATGCTAGGGGACAGGTTCTGCAGCGGACTGGCTGTGCATCTCCAGGCCAGTGGGACACCTCTCTGGGCCCTGGATCCCAGCAGGAAGAAGGAGGGAGTGATTTTAGAAAATGACCGTGTACGGTGTTGGTGAGAGAGACAAGAAGGAGCGGGAAGGTGGCTGTAGGTTGGAGGGGAGAAGGAAGGGGGACTGGAAAGCAGGCCGTGGGAGACCCAAGTGGCTGTGTTCAGAGGCTGAGGCCTCCTTCCTCTGGCCTCCACAGCTGTCTCCCCCGCTCCTTCCTCCTACTCTGGGTGCTGCTTTTCGTGGGACCCGTGCTGAGTTGGCAAGAGGGTTCACAAGCTTTGAGGTGTAGGTCCTGAGCCAACCACAGTGAAATGCACCCCACAGGCCTCCAAGGGCCCATCCCCCTCCCTGCCCCTCCAGCACTGCCTCACCCCCCAGGGGGGGCCACTCAGCCTCCATCTGCGGGGGCGACTGCATCTGACCCTGCTCCCTTGCTGAGGCTTTGGGGGGTCCGTGGACTCAGCACTGGGTCACCCTTTCTCTCGCTGGCCTTACTGGAAATCATCCTTCACTCCGGGCCCTGTTCCAGGTGGGGGTTTGGATCCCAGATCTACAGCCTTTAGACCTGTATCCTCCTTCTGCCCGGGGTCCCAGGTCCCATAATAATAGCGCCTCCCTCCTGGGGCTCTCGGAGGATGAAATGAATAACCAGAGCTCCCGGCAAAACACAGACGCCCAGGAGCTCCGTGACTCTTAGGTTGCTTCTCCCTCACCTTTAGCTTCCTTGGGTCGGGGAGCTCAATGGACTTTTTACCAAGGCCTTGGCCAGGCAGCCCCAGGCGAGGGGGAGGGGCGCCTGGGTGGCTCAGTCAGTTGAGCATCCGACTCGGGCTAAGGCCATGATCTCGTGGTCCGTGGATTCGAGCTTCACATCGGGCTCTGTGCTGACAGCTCAGAGCCTGGAGCCTCCTTCAAGCTCTGTGTCTCCCTCTCTCTCTCAAAAATGAATAAACATGAACAAAAAATTAAAAATAAAATGAAGGCGAGGGGGTAGCAGGAGCTGTCGTTGATTGAGTGCTATCGGAGGACCAGACCCTTGGCCTGGCAAGTGGTGACTTTCGCTTCAACCCTGCAAAGAGGGCTTTATTATCTCTATTTCAGAGATGAGGAAACAGAAGTTCTTGCTGCTTTCGTGCCCTGTCCGGGGCCTGCCGCTAGTGAGTTGTGGAGTTCGGATTCGAATCCGGCCCCCGTTTCCAAGCTGCTTGGGCTGTCTCTACCATCTCATTCCTCGAGATGAAGAGTCACTCAGGGGACGGGTGGCTGAAGGCTGATGGGACCGGGTGAGGAGCGCCAGTTCTAGAAGCAAAGTACCCCAAGTGTCAAGGCCAGGGCAGCGAGGTACGCTCCAGTGAACACAGAGACCAAGAACAAGGCAATCGGGGGGGAGACGCGAGCCCTGGCAGATGGGAAGCCCGGCAGGCAGAGACGCGCGCAAAGCGATACCCCACAACCTGCAGGGGGATGCTGGAGATGCCCAGGCTGCGGTGGCTGGTGGGTCGTGTGGGGAGGGGAGCTTATGCAATTCCCTTCAGGCAACACACTTGCCCCAATCTGACAGTGGCTGATAGAAAAACTATTTATAAAAACCCAAGGCACAAGCATGACTGGCCAATATTCCAGGGAGCCCCCAATCTCCCTCATATTTCCAAAGCAAGCTATTTCTCCCAGAATCCCACAAGAGGGCCAGGCGCTTGGGCAATGCGCAGACTCGCCCAAGGTCAAAGACACTATTCCAGGTATGAATTTTATTGCTCACCAGGTGACCCTTGAAGAGGCTCAGAAATCGGGGCGAGGAAAAGTCCCTGTTTGTTATTACTTGGTGCAGTCCGGCCAGAAGAAAGGGCTCTTTGTAGGGCAATGAAAGGGATCCAGACGGAGGCCAGCCCCTGCCCCCCTGAGCAGAAATCACCTTTCCATCAGCAGTTTCTGCTTTGCGTGGCCCAAGCTCATTGTTCTGCCACATTCCGCCCCAGTGAGAGGAATACGCTTGGACGAATTGCTCTCTCTGTGCAACCGCGTGCATTTCTACACAAGGAGCTGAGTAGTTTCTTTAAGGGTGCTACTCTTCCCCTCCCCCTGCCCTTTCGCTGTTCATCTTTCTTTCCCCCTCCCAGAAACAACGTAATTCTTCAGTTTGCAGTTTACCTGGTGAGGCTAGGAACAATTGTTGAATTGAAATGCAGCAGGGGGGGCCTCAGTAGACAGAGGTGGCTTGTGTGCAGGTCAGGAGCATAAATCCAGGCAGCCCCCGGCAGCTGAGCCTCTCCAGATCAGGCCTGCCACGGTTACAGCCCTCTGGCACCCCCTCTTCCTGCTCTGTCCCCCCCATGCCTCTGTCCTCCTCTCCCACCCTCCTCCTCCTCCTCCTCCTCCTCCGTCTGTCCCAAGTCCCAGCACCAGAGCCCTCCCTGGCGGTGAGATACTGAGACCTCTTGGCGCCCTGGGGGGCTGGGAGCCAGGCTACTCAGGATGTTTCTAGAAGCACTGGGCCGCCAGCAGCAGAAGGCTGAGGGGACTACGTGAGACACATTGATTCAGGAAGCAAATTACCCAACATGTCAAGGTCAGGGCAGCGAGGCATAGAAGAGACGTCTCAACTCTTCAGGGTTTCTGTTGTAGGTAAGACGATCTTTTCAATAATGTGTCCTTGAGGTTGTGGCCTCCACACGGAAGGCTGTGACAGTGAGAGAAATGTTGGACTGATGGATGTGGGGAGCAGGTAAAGCAGCTGCTATCCCGGGTGAGTGGGCAGGGTAGCTTGTCCCCAAGGTGGCCACTGTCTTTTCCCTCCTTTTCTATGCATGAACGCCATACTCTCTCTGAAAGGTGGAAGCTGTTCCTCTCCACCTCTTGAATCTGGGCTTTCCTTGCTGATGTGCTTGACTTGTAAAATGTGGCGAGGAATTGATACTCGGAATTTCTAAGGCAAGATCCTAAGAACCCTGCAGCTCCTGGCTGAGCCTCTAGAGGCTCCCTGAGGTGGCCATGCAGGGAGGAAGCCCAAGGGGCCTTGTGGAAAGATGAGGCAGGGAGAGAGAGAGAGAGAGAGATGCTGGGCTCCCCCTCCATGAGTTCCAGCTCCCAGCCCTGTGAATCACCTGAACTGCAGCCATAAACATCCTGGGCCAGAGATGAGCCATTCCCTCTGTGGCCCTGTCTATCCTGAACACAGAGTGCTTCCTGAGTCCTCCCCTAAGACCGTCTTGCCTCCTCCCCTGTCTCTGCCAGGGCCTCAGATGTCACCAGGGCCCGTCCAGGTGTGGGCAGCCAACCCTCCAGTGACTGGACCTCCCAGTTGGAGGTGGGGCCAGCAAGAGCTTGCCCAAATGGCTGGAGGTTGGTTATATGGATGCTGAGGTGGGGGTGGGGGTGGGGGTCGAGGTGGGGATACTTGTGGCTAAGGAGATGGGCAGAACCAGCCCAGGTAGGCAACACCAGGGCTCCTCCTGGGGAGGAGCGGGGTCTTGAGGCTGCGTCCTGGGGACTGGGAGATGCCCACAGGAGGCTAACAATGCCATCTGTAGTCCCCTGATCCCCTCTGCTCTTCTCCCCCCTTACCTGCCTCCGGAGCAGCCATCAAGAAACCCTTCGGCTTCCTGTTTTCTGCTTTCCTTAACCCTCCTTTCCTTTCCATTCCCCACCACCGGTGGGATGAAGCTCCTCGGTGGCCCAGGAGCCCTGGACACTTGACCCCTGCCTGTCCTTCTAACGTAGCTCCCCTTACCGCCCGAGACCCCCTCCGTGCAGCCCCTGCCTTTGTCTGACGTCAGCCTGAGGGGCTTCAAGCCTGATGTCCCATCTGGTAGCCAGTGTTTCCCGTGGCTGTTGGGCACTTGGAATGTGGGTAGGCCATCGAAGGGGCTGAACTATTCCATTTACACCAATTTAAATTTAAAAACGGATACTGATCAGTTATTTAAAAACTTGTAATATGTTTGGGAGAATTTAGGTATGTGAACCTACCTTCCCAACTGTATATTCTGTGAAATCCAAACGCAGATGTAACACATCCAACAAGAAATACGTGTGGCTGAATTTAGTATCCTCACTGAGCTGCACTGTTAGCATCAAATACACATTGGATTTTGAAGACTTTGAACAAAATAAAAAAAGAATAAGATATCTCAATATTTTTATTGACCACATGTTGAAATGATTATATTTAGCATGTACTGAGCTAGCATAAAGTGTAAAAAGCAAACATGTAGCTTAAAATTAGTTTCATCTTTTTTTCTTAAAAAAAATTTTTTTTTAATGTTTATTTAATTTTGAATGAAAGAGAGAAAGTGTGTGAGCAGGAGAGGGGCAGAGAGAGAGGGAGACGCAGAATCCAAAGCAGGCTCCAGGCTCTGAGCTGTCAGCACAGAGCCCGACGCGGGGCTTGAACCCACTAACTGCAAGATCATGACCTGAGTCAAAGTCGGCTGCTTAACTGACTGAGCCACCCAGGCAACCCATCATCTTTTTTCCTCTTTATTGTTTTTAAAAATTTTACTTTTATTTATTTTAAGAAAAAGAGAGAGAGCATGAGTGGAGAAGGGGCAGAGAGAGAAGGAGAGAGAGAATCCCAAGCAGGCTCTGTACTGCTCCAACCCATGAACTGTGAGATCATGACCTGAGCCAAAACCAAGAGTCAGCCGTTTAACCGGCTGAGCCGCCCAGGCTCCACTTTTTTTTTTTCTTTTTCAATGTGGCTACTTGGAAATTTAAAATTATATATGTGGCGGGGCACCTGGGTGGCTCAGTCATCATGATCTCGTGGTTTGTGGGTTTGAGCCCCACATCAGGCTCTGTGCTGACAGCTCAGAGCCTGGAGCCTGCTTCGGATTCTGTGTCTCTCTCTGTCCCTCTTCTGTTCACACTCTGTCTCTCTCTCTGGGAAGGAAGGAAGGAAGGAAGGAAGGAAGGAAGGAAGGAAGGAAAGGGAAGGGAAGGGAAGGGAAGGGAAGGGAAGGAAAGGAAAGGAAAGGAAAGGAAAGGAGAAAAGAAAAGAGAAGAAAAAAGAAAAGAGAAAAGAAAAGAATATATGTGGCTTGAATTCTATTTCAATTGGATAGCACTTATGGAAGCCACTGATGTAGCATGTGGTTAACAATTCAGCCCCGCCCTGCCCTCCCCTCCACCACATTCTCGGGTTCAAAGCCGGCCTCCTTGGGCTCACGTGTGGCCCCGTACCTGGCATGCAGATCTCAGTATGACACACGCATGTTCGCAAGTACACGTGTATATTTCTGTGGCCTCGTGCACGTTATGTCCTTGCCCACACGTGTGTGCATGTCTGCATCTGAACCTCTCCGGTTTTCAGGGTGTGAGCACCCGGGAGGGCCCCCAGGTGAGGGCACGCACAGGCTGGCGTCTGAATGGGAGCCCAGTGCCCGTGGGGAGTTGACGTGGGGACAAGGCCTCCGGTGTGAAGCCTCGGGCTGGTTGTCCACCCCTGGGGGACGCTGGAACACAGTGTTTCCTTGGCAAGTTGATGAGAATGTCATGTAGGACAGAACCAAAGAGCCGCCCTGAAATCAAGACAGATGACAGCTCCTGCTTCCCCCTCTCGCCGGTGAGCCCGTCACTCTATCACTGGAGAGGAAATTAAATTGGTCTGGCACAGTTTGCTGCTCCCAGAGCCAATTTGGTCGCTGCCGTGTAGTGCGTTATGCACTTTTGGCTTGTGTCTAATTGATCATTTGGTTTATTGATACATCTCCGAGGCATGGTCTGCGGAGCTAACCACACCACAGGAAGTCAGGATGATGTCTTCGTTCCTTTTCTAAAGTTGCGAACCAACCTATCCAACCATCCAGCCATTCATCCATCCGTTGAGTCGTTCAGTTATTCAGCCAGTACATATTGAGCACCTACTGTGTACTGGGCAGCGTTGCAGAATAAAAAGAACTGGGGTGAGTCTGCGAAACCAGATTTCAGCACCAGCCCTTGGTGGGGGGCGGGAGGGGTGTCTCTGCTTTCTCTGGGCCTCAGCTCCCCTCTGTAAGAAGAAAGGTTGGACTAAAGATCTCAAGGCCCCTTCTAGTCCTGGCGTTTCAGGGTTTGGGGTGGAGTTTCTGGGCGGAGATTTCTCATTTCCAGACAGACGGTCTCTGCTAGACCCGAGGGGCTGCGTGGGCAATGCAGTGGGGTGAGGGAAGCCTGGGTATCCCTCACTCCCACGGGCTGAGAGCCTGATTTACAGGAACGGGGTGACCCTGAAATATAGGGGGCTCTGACCAAGTGGCTATGTGTGTGTGGCTGTACCTCAGAGAGGTGAGGGGACCAGGCCCATTAGCAGTGGCTTAGTGACAAAAATACCACAGACCGGGTGCTTAACTTTATCTTTCACAGTTCTGGAGGCCGGGAAGTCCAGGATCAAAGTGCCAGCAAATTCTGTGTCGTACAGTCTTCTCGTTGTGTCCTAACGAGGGAGCTCCCCGGGGGTCTCTTTTACGAGGACACTAATCCCATCCGTGAGGGCTCCCAGAGGCCTCTCCTCGAAATGCCATCACATTGGAGATGAGGTTTCAACATACAAATTTGGGCGCACACAAACTTTCAGGCCATGGCAAGCAGAATGGGACATTCGTGTTTTGGAGCCTGCGGTTCACCTCTTGGAGTCCCTCAGCCCCTGGAGCCTGCAGGGTCGCTGAAAGCCCTTCTGGTTCTTGACCCTCTGGACAGGCCGTGTGTGTCGAGGCAATTCCAGGGTTCCGCTGTCTGGGGCCCCCAAAACTCTCATCCTTTCCTGCCCCGGCTCTCCAGCCCCACGGTCTCCCTCCCACCCTTGTTTCTGTGTCTGCTTCTCGGGGCACCTCATGCCGCTGGCTGTCCTAGGCCCCCAGGACTCACTCCAGGTCCTCCTAGGAAGCTTTTGCCTTAGCCTGGTCGGTCGGCACAGAGTCACGGAGCTGTGCCGATCCGGTTACCAAGGGCCCCGCGTTCCCACCACGAAAGTCAGACACAGCAGAAGCTTTCTCAGATCCCCATCTCCTGTGCGACATCAGTCTTTGTAATGAAGGTGCCTGATTGCAGGCTGTCTGGGTTGTAAGTGGGCGGGAGCGAAGGGACTGGGGACCGGGGAGGGGAGAGGCTTTGAGGGACAGGGACAGGGGACGGAGAAGCTTTGTAGCTGTGCTGAGGCTGCTTTGATCCTGCCTAAAAAGAGCAATTTCCTCTGGCTCCTCCTCCAACATTCAACCCCCTGCCAGCAACCCCCCACACCTGCAAACCCAAACCACGATGATAGATGATGGCGTGTTAGAAGATCCCGAAATTCAGGGAAAAGGATGGGGCAGAAGTGGAGAGCATCTATACTCGCCTCCCAGAAAATCCCTCCTCCCAGCTAACCTCCTCTCCTCTGTAGTGTAGACCATGAGGGGGCTCTGCTTTTCTTTTCTTTTCTTTTTTTTAAATGTTTTATTTATTTTTGAGAGACAGACAGAGACAGAGACAGAGACAGAGTGCAGGCTGGGGAGGGGCAGAGAGAGAGGGAGACCCAGAATCTGAAGCAGGCTCCAGGCTCTGAGCTGTCAGCACAGAGCCCAACACGGGGCTCAAACCCACGGACCGTGAGATCAGGACCTGAGCCGAAGTTGGACGCCCAACCGACTGAGCCACCCAGGCACCCCTGGGGGCTCTGCTTTTCTGCTTCATCCCCTGAGCCTCTCTCAGTGCCAGACCCGTAGTAGTTGTTCAGTAAATACTGTTGAATAGATTTTTAGCCCTAGGATCACTCTAAGGAGATTTCTTGGTAACAAACCAACTCCGGAGCGGCTGAGGGTATCATCTGTTCAGTCAGCAAGCTTTTATTAGGCAGCTCCCGGTCCCTGGCACTTTGCCAGGTGATAAGGACTAAGATGACCAGGTAAAGAAATCATTTGGCAATGTGCACCGACCCCCATTCTGCACCAGGCACTGGGTTTTAGTTTTGGACATAGGGGGGCGACTAGGACACAAATTCCTACCTCCATAGAGCTCATATGTTCCCCTCCATAGGAGATGGACGATAAGCAAGTGTATCATACGCAAGACGATTCTGGATTGTGGAGATGCCACGAAGGAAATAGGTAGGTGCTGTGACGGAGAGCAGTTGGCTGGCCTACTTTGGACAGGGACGGTCTAGGGAGAGGCTCTCTAGGGTGTGCAGACCGAGGAGAAAGAGCCAAGGGCCAGAGACCAAGAGCCAAGAGATAGCCTACCGAGTGCAGAGCAAGGGGGCCCAGAGACAGCACAGTGGGCTTGCAGAATGGAGGCGGAGGGGCCAGCAGTGCGGGGTAACGTGGGAGAAGTCACCACTCTCCAGTGGGAGAGGCAGAGGGGACAGGCAGGGAAGCCCTGAACTCAGGCTGGAGGAGGCAACCTGGGCACCAAGGCTCGAGACTGCCCTCAAAAAGCATGGACTTCCGTCCTTCGCTCACCCCCTTTCCCTGCCAGGAGCAAGGGGCTCTAGTGTGGCTCCAGCTGACCAGAGGAATATATCCCCCCCGAATGAATTCCCTGCCCCAAGGCCTCTCAAAGCCTCTGCTGCTGCTGTGGAAAGCTGCCTTGGTGGCTGGAGTTACAGGGGCGAACTTGGCAGACAGCACCCCCTGGGTTCTATCACCAACATGGCGCATCCTTCCTTTCATCTCCCTGGGCTCCCTGGCGCTTACGCTTTCATTGAGCCCAGCATCTAGCAAATAGCCCCATTGCTGCCTTTTATCTGTTTGCCTTTCAACTTGAGACCCTCTCTCCAGGGGCCTTGCCTGGCGACAGCACCCTTCAGACCTAGAATGGGCTACGCCAGGCGTTTCAATGATACTAATTAATGACGTAATAATAACTGTAAAATCAGCTCCCTCCTCATTAGGGTGCTGGGCATGCCGGGCGGTGCGCTAAATGCTTTACGTGCATCATTCTATGTTTTTCTCACCACCACCTTGTAGGGCAAAGGCTCAGAGAGGCTGAGCAACTTGGTTGGGTGGCACAGCTTAACACGAGCACCAGACAGATGTTGGACTCAGAGCTGTCCAGTTCCACAAACTCCTCTGTGCACTAGTGGTTCCCAGGTCCAAGCTCATTACGTTAGACTTATCAGGGGACCTTGTTAGAAATGATTTCTGGTCCCTCATTTTCAGAACTTCCAATTCAGTAGGCTTGGAGTGCGGCCCAGGAATCTGTTTTTTGTTGTTTGCTTCTATTTTCACCGTTTCTCTCAGAAGATTCGGGAACAAGGCCAGATGTATTTCTGTACAGAGCCAGGTGTATTCAGGTACATCCCCCCCCCCCCCGCCCCATAGATGTACATGTAATCTTCAAGAGCGAAAGGCAGAGATGTGAGTTGGGGGAGGGGAGGTCTTCCTGGAGAGCACAGTGTGGGCCCACCGCCCACCTATCCTTTCCCCAACCCATCAAGAGCCTGAACCCAAACCCTGACCTGCCCCTTCTCAAGCTCTCCACTTTCTCCTGCAGTGGAGAAGAGCAAGGAAAACACAACTGAGAACAGACGGAGCAAAAAGGACTTTCAGGGAACACAGGGAGACGCTTGGGGACAAGGTGCCCGAAGTTGGACAAAAGGCATGGGAGAAGGTAGGCTGGGTGATCTGTGGGGTCTTTGGTCTCAGCGTCCCCAGATTAACCCACAGTGATGGTAGACCGTGACTTGTCAATCACTGAACAATTACGTATGAAGCAGCAGTGAGAGCTACTGCCTAGAAAGTTGCTGTAGGGCAGAGAGGAGCATAAAGCTTGTCCTTGCCCAAGCCCCCACCCCAGCACCGAGCCTTCTCGTTGCCGCGTGTTAATCCTCTGACACAATTTTGCCAAAGAATGGAGATCTTCGGGTCTAGTCGGAGGGCAGGTCCAAAATCAAGGAACGGCAGAAATTACTCTGGGACTGTACACAATGAAGTGGTAACATGTGCTACAGCACAGATGGACCTTGGGGCCAGTAGGCTAAGTGAAATAAACCAAAGCCAAACACCGTCTGATCCCACTTATACAAGGTGCTTAGAGTGGTCAGGTTCAGAGAGACAGAAAGTAGACCAGTGGTTGCCGGGGGCTGGGGGAGGGGGAACGGGGAGTTAGTGTGTAATGGGGACAGAGGTTCAGTTTTGCAAGGTGACAAAAGTTCTGGAGGGGCGCCTGGGTGGCTCAGTCGGTTGAGCGTCCGACTTTGGCTCAGGTCACAATCTTGCGATTTGTGTGTTTGAGCGCCACGTCGGGCTCTGTGCTGACGGCTCGGAGCCTGGAGCCTGCTTCGGATTCTGTGTCTCCCTCGCTCTCTGCCCCTCCCCCACTCGTGCTCTGTCTCTGTCTCTCAAAAATAAATAAAAATGTTAAAAAAATATTTTTTTTGAAGTTCTGGAGACCAATGATGGTAATGGTTGCACAACTGTGAGTGCTTAATGCCACCGAAGTGTACCCTTAAACATGGTTAAGAGGGTCAATCTTATAGGTATTTTACCACAATTAATTTTCTTAATTTTAAACTTCAAAAATTTGTGTTGCATTGTGTGGGGGTGGTAGAGACTGTTAGTTTCCTGCCAATATTCACTCTCTTCTCTTTCCATAGAAATAGAAATTTTAGGGGCACCCGGGTGGCTCAGTCAGTTAGGCGTCCGACTTCGGCTCAGGTCATGATCTCATGGCTTGTGAGTTCAAGCCCCACGTTGGACCCTGTGCTGACAGCTCATAGCTTGGAGTCGGCTTCAGATTCTGTCTCCATCTCTCTGCCCCGCCCTTGCTCACACTCTGTCTCTTTCTCTCTCTCTAATATAAAAATAAAACATAACAATTTTTTTAAAAAAAATGAAATAGAAATTTTATATGGGCACAAGGGCATTCAGAATAAAGACCACATTTCTCAGCATCCTTCTCAGGTAGGTGTGGCCATACGACCACGCTCTAGTAAATAGATGTAAGTGAAAGGGTCCTGTGAGAGCTTCTGGAACTTTCCTTAAGAGACAACACAAATGCACGCTTTAACTTTCCTCTTTGCCCCTTCCTTCATTGGCTGCCGGGCGTGTTGCCATCTTGGGTCATGATGCTGGGGGCCGAGAGCTCATGAGTCACACCTGGCAGGCAATACAGTGTGAGGCCTTAAAATTGAAACACCATATCAGCCCTGAGCTACCTGCCCAGATGTCTGTGTGAGCTAAAGATAGACTTCCATCTCCTTCGAGCCACTACTATTTGGGGTTTGTTTGTTTGTTTGTTTTTGATCATTTGTATGCAAACTTAAACCTAGGGGAATACAGAGGGGTAGGATGAATGATGGTGGGGTCTCAAGGAACAGAAAGGACCATGAGGTTGGAGCATTGGATGAAGGCAGCATGGATGATGTCGGACCAGAGCTGTCCTGATGAATGACAGGCTGCGAGATGAGTAAGGTCTGGCTCGTGTGCTCAAGGAACCCACTGTCTAGTGGGAGAAACATTGATCTGTAGCCTGGGCCACTGCAATCAGCCATAAGGATCTCTTGGCACCCACGCATCAGGCCAGTGCACGGACTCGTACCCAATCTTCACAACAGCCCTATGAGGCAGGTGCTATTATTATCATCCCTGTTTGTCAGGGGGAAACAGGCTTATGGAGGTTAAGCAGCTCATCGAGCAGAGCAGGGATGGCGACTCAAACCAGGGATGGTTTGATCCTTAACCACTTTTTAAAAAATTTTTAATATTTATTTATTTTTGAGAGACAGAGAGAGAGAGAGAGAGAGAGAGAGAGAGAGACAGAGTGCAAGCAAAGGAGGGACAGAGAGAGAGGGAGACACAGAATCCGAAGCAGGCTCCAGGCTCTGAGCTGTCAGCACAGAGCCAGACGTGGGACTCGAACTCACGAGCTGTGGGATCATGACCTGAGCCAAAGCCAGACGCATAACTGACTGTCACCCAGGCGCCCCAACATCTATTCATTTGAGATGAATTTGAGAGAGAGCACGAATGTGTGCGTGAGCAGGGGAGGGGCAGGAAGAGGGAGACGGAGAATCCCAAGCAGGCTCTGCACAGTGAGCGCAGAGCCTGATGCGGGGCTAGATCTCACGAATGACCTGAGCCTAAATCAAGAGTCAGCCGCTTAACCAACTGAGCCACTCAGGTGCCCCAGAAATAGGATTTTTTTTTTAAAGGCCAAATTTTTCTTGAGCAGAAGGGATTGCAAAGTGCGGGGGTAGGAAGGCAGGTGAATTCCCACCTAGAAAATTAGTAGTCAAGGGCGCAATTAGCATGGCAGGTGGCAGCACCTGGAAAGGGTTTTCCAAAAGAAGAACTGCAAACTGCTTGCAAATGTCGATGGATAGTTCCAGACCATGGGCTGTGAAAACTAAAGTATCTCCAGAGACGCTCAGGGAGAAGTCAGACTTAATTTCAGCAGAGACTGGTAAGAGTTTTGTTGAATAGAAGGTACGCATCTATACTTGGGAATTGGGGTTACTTTAAATCTTGCGCCAAATCAAACGCTATCTTAAATTCAACAGGCAAAAGAGAGGCGTTAGATAAGTATTTATATCATTGTTTTAGTGTCTCTGCTTTATGAAAAAAATCTATTTACAAATAGAGACGCATGAGATGTAGCAGCTCAGGAGCGAAACTGTTGTCTGACTTGCGCTCTGTGGGGGCGGCTACTTGATGTGGGGACAGGTGGCCAAAGAGAAACTAACCAGCCCCTTGGGGGCACAGCCCCACCTCCCCATGCCACCCCTACTCCAGGAACAGAAAATGGGTAGCGTGCGGGTAGGGGAGAGGAGAGAGTGCCAGTGAGGGAGGCATCTGGGGAGAAGGCCTGCCCGGCAGAGGGGGAAGGCATCAACAGCCCCATACCCCATCCTTGCCTTTGGGGGAAACTTGTAGTTTCTGCAGAGTGCTTTTATTTTCTGTAACCACAACATTCCCGTGGAGTAGGCAGGACATCCACAAAGTGACATTATCCCCGCTTGCGGAAGAGGAGAGCCTCAGAGAGGTGGTGTGGTTTTCCTAGGCACACAATTGCCCGGTGGTGCAGGAGAGACCCCAGACATCAGGTGGGGGGTTGGTGTAGGTGTCCCAGCAGAGGCATGACCCGTGGAGGTGGCATACGTTCCAACCCAGAGTGGCTTGTGGGAGGGAAGGGCGTGGGTAGGGACTGATGTCTGGGGGACCTCTCTGATCCCCGTGTCTTTCTTGTGCCTGCTTGCCCACCCCCAGCATCGTCCCGCAGCCAGGGGTGGGACCACCCCTTCCCCCAGGGGACTATGCCCCGTTGCCCTTGAAGCAGCTTTATACCAAGCCATTTGTCTCCACATGCATCTGTGCTCATTTTTCTTTTTTAAGAAATCAGAATGAAATTTTATTAAAAAAAAAAAATCGATACCCACAACATAACCTGCAGCAGATAAATCGGAGAAGCTTACGTTTCTCAGTCTCGGTGCCTTTTTGCGAGGCTTCCCCAGTGTTTCTCCCACTCCTTTGGCCAGAAGTCTTTCTGTCATGGGGTCTTTGATGAGCCACCTCTGGGAAGCCAGCCCCACCCTCTTGTCTTGCCAGCAGCTTTGCTCAGCAGTCCCTTCTCGTCCCAATTCACCTCAATTCTCCATCCTGGCTGATTTCCCCGCCCCCCCCAACCCCCAGCCCCAGCCAGGCCAGCCTCCCACAGACTCACTCTGGCGCTCAGCCCCAGTTCACCAGCCTCTCCAGCTGTCCGGCCCCATCACATCCTTCAACTCCTGTTTCAATATCACCTGGTCCGAGAAGCAGGCACCTTGGAGTCAACAGCCTCTGGTCTCTACTCACTCCTGTGTGACCTTGGGCCCACTGCATAACCTCTCTGAGCCTCAAGTCCCTTATGGGTAAACATGTGGACAATAACACCACTTTCACACACTTTGGGGCTGAGGAAATTAACCTAGTGTATTTAACAGCCCTTAGGACAGGCTCAGCGAATGTTGGAGTCCTTTCTTTGGCCCCCTTGGTGCTCTCTGCTTCTTCATTCCACCTCTCTGCCAGAGAGTTTATTCTGGGGACAGAGCAGGCTACCCCTGCCTCCTCTGCTTGGTGCGTCCAGTGTGGTGGGCATCCAGCTCCCGCCTGGAGGGTCAGGGTCTGAATTCTGTGCGTAATGAGCATTCAGTGCACATCAAAGGGAGATGAGGGCTGGAACGGCAGAGGAAGGAAAGGAGGAAGAGGGGAAGGGGAAGGAGAGGAGGAGGGAAATGAAGGAGAGGAAAGGAATAAAGGGAGGAGCAAAAAAGAAATCATGGGGGCAGGGAGGGAAGGAAGGTCTCCTTTATCAGCAATGGATATCTTGTGAATTCCACACTGATTGGTACAGAACAGGGGCTTGAGGCCCTTCATGTGAGTGGATGGGTGGATGGATGGACGGGTGGAGGGAAAGAAGAAGGGAAGGAAGGGTGGAGGGAAGGAAGGAGGAAAAGGAAGGAAGGAAAGAAGGAAGGAAGGAAGGAAGGAAAGAAGGAAGGAAGGAAGGAAAGAAGGAAGGAAAGAAGGAAGGAAGGAAGGTGGTGTTAGTCTGTGTTCCCCTGGTCTGGACTTCCCTTTCTGTCCAGCTTGGGGTGATGTGGGGCTTCTAGGTAAGAGCCCTTGGCTCCAGAGGCCCTGTACTGCCCGGGGGAGACCAGGAAAGCCCACCCCGGCCATGTGCAGCATGGCGGCAGGGAGAACAGAAGCAGCCCGTCCGGCCCAGACAGGCCAGAGCGCGGGCCTGAGCCATGCTGCCTGGCCAGAGGTGCGTTCTCCTTCCTCCTCAGGCTTCCGCCTAGCCTCCGGCTCTCCACCCTGGGGCCTTGCTGAGGGGCAGGCCTGTTTAGCATGCTCGGGGCCACCTGCCTGGCTGTTGGTGGGAAAGGAAGCAGGACAAGAGTCCTCTGGAGATTACTGGGCTTGTAAAGGCCTGCCTGGGTGGATGGATGTCGGCCTGCGTGGCAGGCAGGGGGCTGGGAGTCAGCCCAGGCCTCTGTGCCCTGATGCCGAGGGAGGCACCGGAGCTGCCGGGGCCCGCGCTCACTTGGAAACCCCCCACCCCCACCCCTACCGCTGGGAGAGCCCTTTCCCAACTGGGCTGTGCTGTGTGGAACTCTTCAAGATGAGAGAGGAAGGAAGGGGTATCCTTAGTCTCTGCCCTCTTCTCAGACATTCACAATGCAGGGAGTATAGTGAAGGCTCTGATGAGTCCTGCAGCAAAGAAACCCTTTCATTTGAACATTGCCTCCCCAAACCTCTTCCATCTTCTGAGAGCACTCAAATCACATCTCGAAGAGACTAGAATTTTGTAGGATGCAGTTTGGAAATGTCGAGGCAGACTAGGGAATAGAGTTTTGGCACTGGAAGTATTGAAAAGCCACCGAGGTCCCTCTAGAAAACTCCTACCCATCCTCTGAAGCCCACTTCGGATGCCTCAGGCTATCTGTGGTGTCTCCTTATTGGGAGAATCAATCAGTCCTTCATTCGTGCCCCGTGACCCTCCCACACCACTTTATTCTGTTCTTTTCCCATGGGGCTGTTCAGTTATGCTTATTTGCTGCTGGACAGAAGGCTTCTTGAGGGCAGGAACCGTGTGTTGTTCGACTTTGTTTCCCTACCACCTGACACGTAATAAACAGGTGCTCACTGCTCATTTACCTGTGGCGTTTAGCACAGCATCCTTACTTTACCGAGAAGTAAGCTGAGACCTAGAGAGGGGCCAGGCCTCGTCCAGTGTTTACGAGTCGGACTTGGGGGGAGGGGATAGGGAGTGCCCCCCAGGCTTCCAGGCTCCCTTCAACCTGCCCTCTCCCCCACCCTAACACTGAGCCAGTTGCCGTGAGTGCTGGGTTTTCTCTCTGGCATTTCTACTAATGGTCGGGCGGGAAAAGGACTCGGGTAGGGAGAGGCCTTAGCTAATACCCCCGCTTAGTTCAGCAGATGTCAGGATGCCCATTCTGTTCCCACCTCAGCACCCTGTTTATGTCACTGGTGGCTGCAGGTTTGGTTCGAGGGCTAATGCCCCTGACCAGGGTCCTGCTCTGGGCCTTATTATTATTCTGCTGCATCTGAGGCTGACTGCTAGCGTCCTGGTGGGGACAGTAGCCATCAGTTACACAAGCTAGGGGAGGGCATGGAATCCTGCAGCAAGTGACGGGGTAGGACTGCACCCTCATCAGTAGCTCATCCCCTCTCCAGTCTTCTTCAGGGGCCCTAGTGAGGGAGACCCCGGAGCTTTGTGCCAGCCTGGCAGGAGAGCAGGTGTAGAGAGAAGGCAGGGCAGGGAAAAGTGTCCTGAGCCGGGAGGGCAGTGCCACCCCCTACACCAGCCCTGTCCACCTTCAGAGGCAGCCAGTCTCTGCTCTGGCCAGGCTGACTCCTGGTGTCTATGTCTATGTCCTCTGTGTGGCCTTGCTTCCCCCCCGCCCCCCCGCCCAGGGTTCACATGCAGACATGCAGGGTATGGGTTCTGGGGAATGAGGGCAGCATCTTCTCTTGGGCCAGTTATGCAGTTGTAGAGTGGCCTTATTTTGTGCTGATGCCTGGAGGGGGCGGGGGTAGGGCACAAAGGAAGTGCCAGATGAAGTTTCCTTTCAGGGAGCTTCGTGTCTAGTCACCGGAGACGCACCTCTGAACCTTCCCCAGGACGTGGCAGCCAGCAGGGACCCCTCGAGGGCAGAATGGTCAGTTGGCAGCCTGGGATGGGGCAGCAGGGTGGGCAGGGCAGAGGCTGTCGGCGAGCTAATGTAGGATGGGGCGCAGGGATGTGCATCAGGGGAAGGAGGACTGGGCTTCCGGAATAACCATGCGCTATCGGTGAAGGTGTGGGGCAACGGGGCACCCTGGTTTCCTGAGGAGCCCTACCTTTGTGCACTCGTGCCCCCAGTGGGATAACTCCGAGGACTGTGCCCCACAAAGTCTCCCCAAGTTCCTCCGTGGGATTAAGCTCCAGTCACTGTAGGGGTAACCTGCTTGGTTTCCTCCACTCCCTGTCTCACTCTCCCCTCCTCCACTAAGGTTTCCTGGGATCACCCCCCAAATAAACTACCTACCCTTGAATCCTTATCCTAGGGTCTGCTTCCGGGGAAACCCACCCTAAGACAGTGCAAATTGGCACGATCTATCCGGAGGACGATTTGGCAATAAGGGTCCAAATTATAAATGCACATGTTCATGGGTGAACAGTTCTACTTCTGGGAATTTATCCTATAGATATACTCTTTTTAAAAAAAACTTTTTTCAAAATTTTTTAAAAATAAAAAAAAATTTTTTTAATGTTTACTTATTTTTGAGAGAGAGAGAAAGAGAGACAGAGCATGAACTGGGAAGGGGCAGAGAGAGAGAGAGGGAGACACAGATCTGAAGCAGGCTCCAGGCTCTGAGCTGTCAGCACAGAGCCCGACATGGGGCTCAAACCCACAAACCTCCAGATCATGACCTGAGCTGAGGTCGGCCACTAAACCAACTGAGCCACCCAGGCGCCCCTGTCTTATAGATATACTCTTATATGTCAGAAGATTTAGGAACAAGGTTGTTTTTTGCAGCACTCTTTATAAGAGCCAAATATTGGAAACGCCTAAATGCCATCCCTGGGGATAATTTAAAGAGAACATGGTCATCTGATGAGTGGGATGTTACGCGGCCATGACAAAGGAATGACTGGGGATGCTCTCTGTAGACCGATTTCGGACAATCTCCAAGATAAATTAAGTGGGAACAAAACCAAGGTGCAAAGAAGCATGTTTGTAGGAAACAAAAAGAGTGTGCAGCCATAATTGCTTGTTTATGTGAATAGACAGACGACGTCTGGAAGGGTACCAAGAAACTGATAAACTTGGAGCCTCTGGAGAGAGGCACTGAGCAGCTAAAAGCCAGGGAGGGAGGGGAAATTTCAGGAGATAGTCTTTATACTTTTTGATTCTTGTATCATGTGTGAGTTCTGTGGTATCTGTTAATATATATATATTCATTATAATGTAATATATATATATATATATATATATATATATCTTAAAAATAATTGTG